>NW_014638992.1:0-433734 GCF_000747765.1 Moesziomyces antarcticus
GGCTTTCCAAAACAGCCGAGAGTACAACCGATGCTGCTCCGGTCGGCCGAACGCGGTAGCGACGAACGCTTCTTTGAAGCTGGAAGCATTCCTGTACGAAATCCTGCTTTTGCGATAGTAAATTATCCTGGGTGATCTTGGCGTGCGCTTGGCCTTTCAACCCTCTCAATCGAGCAACGATGCGTTCTGCTGGCGAAGACCACAACGTCCTCGGGACTGTTGTCAACTCTGCACTTATCGATTGGCGGACGACGCAGCTCATCTCTTCGCCAAACTGCACTTGTTGTTGTTACAGCAGGCACTGCTTCCTGTCGGCGTCTTTCCTTCGCTCTCAGCTGCGACGTCTCACTCTGGTTGCGAGCATTCGTCGGCAACTTCTGCGCGCTCACTACGACGCTATTTTTCGACGCCCACGCCCTTTCACCCTGCTGAAGCAGCGGATCGCCTTGCATGGGTCGCCCTCAGTCGCATTGATCGGTGTCGCCCCCTTTGTTGGTCGTCATTTGGACACGGCGACTGCGTCGTCTCGGTGACTCCTCAGCCGGCGACGAGCCAGCACAGCCGCTCGCGAAACGCGAGGTTCTTCCTGAATGTCGAGGGTGTAGATTCTGTCGATTGCGTGTGGAGAGGACTGGCGCCTGTCTACATCTCGGCAATCAGTGCCTGCAGCTGATCCTCCTTCATGATGCCAAACTGTCCGGACGGGCGACCGTCCTTGGCAACCCTAGGTGTGACTGTCGCGAGCTGGACGTTGTTCTGGTCGAGCTTCTCCTCCATCACCTGCTTGAGTACGCGGAGGCACAGGATCTCGGCGTCCTTCAATGACATGTCCTACAGAAAGAATCGTTGTCAAGGTCAGTCGTTTGCTAGCGCGAGACGATCCGAGGCGGTCCTGGTTGCAGCATCAACGGGGTCTTACCTTGTTGTACTTGTCTTGCAGCTCGGTCTGCGCACCTTCGGAGCCGCTGCCGATCGCCTTTGCATCGTACCTCACAAAGGTTCCGGAGGGATCCGCGTGGTAGCTGGTGCGAGCAAGAAAGCCGGTGTGGAAGACGAAACGAGACAATGATGAGCTTCTGTGCCTCGGTGCGCGCTGTCAAGAGTCTGCTGGAATCTGCACTTACAGTTGTGGGCCCTTCTCGTCGATGCCGGCAATGAGGAGCGCGACGCCGAAAGGTCTTGACATCATGGCTTCGTCGCCCGCCGTCGACTCTCCGAAGCGGAGGGCGAGATCGCAGACGGCCTGCGTGACGGACTCGACCTTGATCTCCTCGTCGTATGTGAAGGCGTGGTTCTGGGATGTGACGCGTGCGTGCTCGATCATGGTCCTGGCGTCGGCGGTGAGACCGCTCATGGCGGCGCCGAGATGCTGGTCGACCTCCATGATCTTTTCGATGGACGAAGACTCGAGCAGCTTGGACTGCACGCGCTTCTCGACACCGAGGACGACGCCTTCCTTGGTGGCGATGCCGACGGTCGCCGAGCCCAGCTTGATGGCCTCGAGCGCATACTCGACCTGGAAAAGACGGCCCTCGGGCGAGAAGGTGTTGACACCGCGGTCTACGGGGACAGGCCAAGTCGAAGCGGAGCGCATGGATCAGGTCAGTACGTGTTCCAAGGCAACGCCGAGGCAGATGCAGCGAGCGACTGGCGTTTCGAACTCACCATACTCGGACCTTGTCAAGAACATGGCAACGGGCGACGGGCTGGCGCTGTGTGGAAGACGGCTGAGCGGGTCTGATGATGCAAGCGAGTGGAGGTCGGGGTCCGTCGGTCTTGGCTGTGGTGGCTGAAGACGCGCAAGTTGCGTAGACGCTGTGGAAAGGAGTCCAGCGATGCGACGAAAAGGGCGATGGCGGACCGAGAACGATGGTGAAAGGCAAGGATGAGCGGAGGTGGTGTGTGCGAAGGATGCACGGATGCGAATCTCGCCGTGTGGAGCTGCGCGAGGCCGAGTCGAGTGTTGCGGTGGCCCCGACACGCGTTTCTAACACTGACCTAGGCGGAAAATGACGAATTGCTCCTACTGGAGGCCGCGGCGAAAATGCCCGATCACTCCCTCCACACCCTGCCTTCCCAGGGTCCAGCCGAGCCCACCTCGAGCCGCATGGCGTTCCGCATGATCTTCATGAAGCGCACAATGCGAAGCGCAAACTGACACTTGCTTATAACACGCCGGCATTCCGTTCGTGCGTCAAAGCGTTGGCTCACGCAGCTCTCACAGACATGCACCCCGAACGGTAGCGATGCGGTAGGGGAAAACAGAATTGTCCAGAGAATGCAATGCAAAGAGAGACAGAAACGATCCTGAGGGAACGGGTTGGTGGTATGGAGGCAAATGATCACGATGAAGCGGAACGAGAGAGGTGGCCGGCGCATCCGCGCGAGGCGCTGGGAGCTCTACCACTTGCGATCGACGAGCATCCTGCGCGACTCGGTGCTGAGGTAGCTCTGCGAGTCCCAGGACATGTCGACGTCCTTGACGTGGTCTGCGGTAAAGATGATGGGGAGCGCGGTGAAGACGATAAAGAGGAGGCCGAGCGAGCCTGCCAGCAGGCCGATGGCCACCTTTTCGTGCGCGGGCGTGGCGAAGGCCTTGGCACCCTTGGGGCGCGTGCTGTTCTTCTTGTCGCCTGGGTTGGTGGTGTTGGCGACGTCGGCGTTGCGGACCATGAGGCCGTCGTAGAAGAGGCGCTGGAGCGACATGTTGGTCGAGTACATGGCGTAGTCCTGATGCGAGACGTTGGCAATGTAGTCGAGCGTGTGCCTGGGCGGGAACTTGCCGTTGAAATAGGAGGAGGAGGCGTTCTGGTACTGGAGGACGAACTGGGAGCCTCGGTCCAAGTGGTTGCCTCCCTGCCATAGTGCTTGGCAGTGGGTGTCACCTGCGCCGATGTCGAGCAGAGCGAGTGCATACGAGACTTGGCGGTTGAGGAATCGATCGATGACGTAGGTCTTGTTGGCGATCACATCCTTGCGAGCGTAGGAGGTGAGCTTTGTCTGGTTGCCGTTGAGGCCGTAGGGCCAGGTGTCGTACTCGTTGCCGGCAGCGCAGGAAGCGTTGGAGTAGGGTCGCGCATCGGTGAGCCATGCCCAGGAACCGGGGTTGCCGATCCAGAAGCGCACGTTGTTGTCGTAGACCTTGGTCTTTTTCATGAGCGCATAGCGCTGCGTTGCCTGACCGCCCATGGAGTGGCCGGCGACGACGATCTGGTTGAGGTTGGGGTAGGAGGTCCTGTTGAAGAGATCGTCGATGATCTGATCCACGGCGGCGTAGCTGGTGACTGCATGCTTCATGGGAGGATTTCGGGAAGGAGCGCCGCGCTGCCAGCTGGAGCCGTGGAAGACGATTTCGTTGGGACGTGCAGCGCCGGCTTGGAGGTCGAGCTGGTTGAGCATGGCGGGAGCGATGATGACAAACGAGTCGTTTGTGACGCCCTGCTGGTTGAAGTTGGTGACGGCGACGTTTCTCGCATTGAGCATGAGGTTGGCGTACTTCCAGATGTCGCGCGGCTTTCCTGGCCAGACGACGATGGCGCGGAGCACCTTTGTCGGATCTGCGACGGTGGAGATGTAGAAGGGCATGACGCCGGATTCGTTTTTGAACACGTTGTGGACGGAGAAGGTGCGATTGAGGGTGAAGCCGGGCGTGTCTGGAAGCTCCTGCCAGCCGTTCTCATCGGAACCGGTTGTGTCTGCGTTCGGGATGAAGGGTACGTTCTGATTCCACGCGAAGTTTGAGTACCCATCGCCCTGCAAGAGGTTGCCGGTGGTGTCTGTGCCGCCTGCGGCGTTGTTGGCGACGTTGGGAAGGGCGTCGGCGGCCTGTGCGGCTGCGAGGGGGTCGACAGCCGATTGATCGCGAATGGAGTTCTGGGTCTCTTGGGACTGTCTTGGGAAGAGGCGGTGGTTGAGCGAGTCGAGCAGGCCGTCGGTGAAGAGGGGTAGATTGTCGTTCAGGGATGGGTCGCGAGCGTGGAGGTCGACATCGATGCGGTTGAGGCGCGGTTTGGAGCCGGATGCCTGCTGAGCGAGCGCGACGAGGGCGAGCGATGCGAGCGCACCCGCCTTGAGCTTGGCTGTGATGGAAGGCATTGCGTGACGGCGATCAGGGAAGCGCGACGAGAAGGAGGCGAGGAGGTTGTTGCGATCCAGAGATGGTGTCGAGGATGATGCCAAAACAAGCAGACGGTCGGCGATGAATGATCGCGAATCGAGGCCAAGACGCTGCTGGATGCATGCAACGACGGCGAGGAGGAGGATGAGGATGAGGCTGAGGAGGTGGAGAGGAGGAGTATGGGGAGCGTGCCCAACTGAGACAATCGCAGCAGGAAATGGCAGGACACTGCGAACCAAGTTGAGCTCGTGCCGAATGCTTGTTGCTGCCTGTGCCGTTGCAGGGGCTACTACTGGTCCGGCTCTGGCTCTGGCCGAGGTGCATGTCGAGTTGGCAAGGCGAGCGAGGCGGGCATGTGTTGGCGATGCTGCCCCTCCAGGCAGGCACACGCGCTGTCTCCGTTTCGGATCGGAGGCACGCCGTCGAGGAGGCATACATCCATCATGCAAGTCGTCGCATGCCGCCTCTGCAGCCGGCCGGCCTGTCACGCGTGGTGGCGCTGCAGCGAAATTTTTGGAAAATCCACCAAAAATGCGAAATTTCGCCGTGACAAGTCGCTCCGCCCGAGGCCGAGCACGCGGTCGTTGGCAGCGGCGACCTGCTCGAGTTGGAAATTTGGAGGATGTTACATCGACTCGATCGTGACACCGTCGAAAATCCGCCAAAGTTGAAGCGAGAGCTGAGCGGCGCTGAGCGCAGCGCGCGGCGCGCCGTGCAAAGTGGAGGAAATTAGGCTCGCCACGGCTTCCTGCTGAGGACGGTCACCAGCTCATCGCTCCTTCCCACCAGACCCTCTTCGACCACAGACACATCCTTCCCACGCCCACCTTCTCCTTCCCGAACCGACATTCATCTCTCCGCTCATTGCTCCGACCAGCAAGTGCTCCAAGTTCCTCACACTCTGCATGCGCAGCCACTGAAACTCATCGCCCACTCGTTTTATACTCTGCGCCGGTGGCTGGGCACCTGGCTACCGATAACTTCCTTGCGCACCCATCCACTCCAATTCACCAGCTAGCCACTCCAATTCACCAGCTAGCCACGATGCCCACCTCCGCATCAGCCGTGGAGCCCGCCCTTGGCGGCGGCCCAACAAGGACCCTCGGCGTCACTCCGCCCATCGCCACAAACGGGCCCACCCCAAGAGAGGTCGAAGTCACACATACCCTCGTCGCAGAACTAGAGAGGCAGCGTGTATTCGAGAGCGATGAAGAGAGCAAAGTTCGGTGAGTTGTTTTCTCCTCTCGCACAGGCCGTCTCGAAGCATGCCCACGACGACACTCCGCTGACGCTTTCTGCCTCTCCTCACCATGTCCCTCTAGTGAGGTCATCTTGGGCAAGCTCGATGCCATGGTCAAGGACTTCGTATACCGCGTCTCAATATCACACGGCATGTCCGAATCACTCGCTCGTGCGGCAGGCGGCAAAATCTTCACCTTCGGCTCCTACCGTCTCGGCGTACACGGACCCGGCTCTGATATTGACACTCTCTGCGTCGTACCCAAGCACGTTCAGCGCGAAGACTTCTTCTCCGTATTCGAGGGCATGCTCAAGGAGCGCGAAGAAGTCACAGAGGTCGCAGGCGTCCCCACCGCACACGTGCCCCTCATCGCTTCCAAATTCATGGGCGTCGATATCGATTTCACCTTTGCTCGCTTGGCATTACCCAGGGTCGAGGACAGCCTCTCTCTCGAGGACGACAACCTCCTGCGCAGCTTGGACGAGCGCGACGTACGCAGTCTCGGAGGTTCCCGAGTCACAGATGGCATCCTTCGCCTCGTGCCCAACATCCACGTCTTCCGCATGGCCCTGCGCTGCATCAAGCTCTGGGCACAGCGTCGTGCCATCTACTCCAACGTCATGGGCTTCCTCGGCGGTGTCGCTTGGGCCATGCTCACCGCGCGCATCTGCCAGCTCTATCCAAACGAGGCTGCCGGCGCCATCGTCTCCCGCTTCTTCATCATCTTCTACCAGTGGAAGTGGCCCCAGCCCGTCCTCCTCACCCAGATCGAGGACGGCCCGCTCTCCGTCCGCGTGTGGAACCCAAAGCTCTACCCCTCGGACCGCCTGCATCGCATGCCCATCATCACCCCCGCATATCCCGGCATGTGCGCCACCCACAACGTCTCCCAGTCCACACAGATGGTCATGACCTCCGAATTCAAGCGAGCCGCCGAGGTCGTCGATCGCGTCATCATCGGCAAGACAGACTGGAGCGAGCTTTTCGCAAAGCACGACTTCTACTTCAAGTACAAGTACTACCTCCAGGTAATCGCCTCTTCCGGCTCCGCCGACCTCCAGCTAAAATGGCACGGCACCGTCGAGTCCAAGATCCGTCAGCTCGTCATGAAGCTCGAGCTGGTGCCCACCATCACCTGCGCGCATCCCTTCATCAAAGGTTTCGACCAAGTCTCCGAATGCCACAATGACAACGAGGTGCGCCTGGTTGCCACAGGCGACATTCCCGACGAAGTGGCTCAGCGCACCCAGAAGGTCGACGCCCTGCCCGAGACCGAGGAAGCCAAGCAGGCAGCCGAAGCAGAGGCAGCCAAGGCCACCCAAGGCAAAGAGGGCCATCGCATGATCTACACCACCACCTTCTACATCGGCCTCAGCATCGAACCCAAGCTTGCTGGCGAGGGCCACCGCAAGCTCGACATCAGCTATCCCACCGCCGAATTCACCAGCAAGGTCAAACAATGGGAGCAGTACGACGAAGCGTCCATGGGTATCGTCGTGCGCCACATCAAGTGGACCCAGTTGCCCGCCTACGTGTTTGAGGGCGGCGAGAACCGGGTCGCCGCCGCAGCCGCCAGCAGGGTCAACGGCAAGCGCGCAAAGTCGGGCAAGAAGAAGAACGGCGCTGCCGACGCGGCTGCAGACGACGCCTCGAACCAGGCCAACGGCGCCTCTCACGCCGCAGAGACTGTCACCGCCGTCGACAACGGAGACACCGAGATGGCCTCTCCCACCAAGAAGCAGCGCACCGTGCCCGTACCAGGCTCGCTTGTTGCCGCCGCTGCCGACACGGCGGCTCCGACGTCGACGCCTACCCTACCGCTCCAGCCGGCCACAGCCTCCAAGGAGCTCGAAAACTTCCAGCTGGCCACGGGCAATCAGCCCATTGCAGCTTCCACCAACGCGCCCGCAAATCAGTGAACGGCCTAGAGCCGTCCAGCTCCTTGGTCAGAATCAGTACGAGGTATTCCCTCCCATAACCTCATCGAGTCCTCGTTTCCCGGTCCGAAAGCAACCTCTTTGTACTTTAAACAAACTCCAGATCTCAAAACATACCTCGCGCAGCTTTACCATTTCCAGCCTCGCCATGACAACCGCGTGAGAAACCGTCAAAGCAGAGCATTCCGAATGACCGGGATCGACACACTCAGTCACGCCCAGGCACACACAAAGACGCAGACAGGGTCTGGGAGCGAACAAATGTGTTTTTAGGGGGGCGTAAGGCGTCTGGATGCTACGCTGCATGCGAGGACATACCGAGACAGTGGTACTACAAACTACATCCGAAGAGCTGGATCAAAGCGCAGCTCGTCGGAGAATGATGAGATGTGGCCCAAGTCACAAATTTTGGGGGGTGGGTCGGAATCACGCGAACGCGAGACCGGGGATGATACGGATGCATGTTCGAGGCACGGAGATATGCAGAGACAGAAGCCTCAAACGATGCGGGTGCGGGTGCGGAGGATGGTGGGTTGGAAGGGTGAAATGCGAGAATTTAGGCCTTGGTGGCACGGGCGGCGGTGATGCGCTTCTGGGCGAGCTGGCGCTTGTTGAGGCGCACAGTCAGGTCAGACGAGGCAGCCTTGGGGACCTGGGCGGCGGGCTCGGCGAGGAGGATCTCGGCGTGGATGGGGTGGCCCTCGTAAGGGTTGATGCGGCCGTGAGCACGGTACGTGCGGCGGCGCGTCTTGGGAGCTTGCTGGATGACAATGTTGCGGATGATGAGCTCCTCGGTGTCAAGGCCCTTGGCCTCGGCGTTGGACTCGGCGTTCTTGAGCAGAGCAAGGAGGAACTTGACCGACTTGACGGGCCATCGACCTGTGAGGGTGTAGGGTGTACGAATAGCGAGAGAGGTCAGCGATCAATTCTTTGCAGAATGGCAAATATGGCAGTGGCACTGGAGGTGCGCGGCACAAGTTTCTTCCCATCCGTCCTATCCTTCTGGAATGCGGTCGTTCGCACTCTTCGCCTCCACCTCCAATGACGACTGTCCGCCATCTCTCTACAGTCCCGGTCCGGAGCGATCGAGTTTGAATCCTCGGTGCGGACTGCGATCGCGATCCCTGCGTGCTGATGCTGCGGCCTCCCAGATGTCGCACTGCCTTCGACTTGAATGCTACTTACCCTGGGTGGTCTTGAACTCCTTAGCCTGCTGGGTGCGGCCGACACCGCCGTTGAAGCGGCGGAAGGGGATGCACTGCTTCTTCTCGACGACGTTGCCGAGGTAGGCGTAAGCCTTCTGGAGCTTCAGGCCGTTGACGGCGGCGGCGGTCTCGCGGGTGTTCTTGAAGTGAACACGGAGGTACTCGCCGCGCGACTTGGCGGTCTTCTCCACGAGCTTGGAGTCGTCGAAAGCGTATCGGACCTATCAGGGTTGGAACGAGCGGCAATGGTGTGAAAGGGCGAGATGGTTAGAATACGAACTCTGAATGGATGTGTGCTGGTGACGAAACGCAGGACGAGCTGGCAGGCGTGCAGGGAGTCGAAAGTATGCCGCGGTGGCTCCATGCAGGCGTGGCAAGGAACGTGGGTGCAAGGTGTGTCGATAAAGGTCGTGATGCCAAATGCATGATTGTTGGACGAGATCTTGCCTGGACAAAAGCTATAGCGTAACCAGGTGCTCCGACTGCGCGAAGGAAAAGGAGTGTCGATGCAAAAGGGCGACAGACAATGCTGCTGGAACGATCTGCCGGCGCGAGACGAAGGGTCGAGGATCATCGATAGTGTGGTCGTATGTACGACTGGTACTAACCCGCACGATGCCGAGTTGAGTCGTCCATGACTATGGCTACGAGAACGCGAGAGTGCTCCATGCCAGTCGCTACGGTGCAACGCTCCGATGCATTATGTCCTCCACCACCGATATGACGTGACTGAGCCGAGGTACGGGAGGATTCCGGATGGCGTCTAAGTCTGTCGACCATAGACGGTGCATCGCAATGACGCTTGCATGATTGCCATGCTGGTAAAGCCGGGAGAGCGATTCTGATGCGAATTGAAGGTGTGATGTCTGCGGATGCCATGCCAATGCGAATGCCGGTACGAAGGGTGCTAATGCTGGTCGCTGCTTATCGGTGGTGGTGCTGGTGTCGGCGGCACGTGCGCTTCCAAACATGCTGTGGCTCGTCCTGGGATGTTTGTCGATATGATACGTACCATCTTGAATAATGTGTGGGGGGTGAGCCTTGAGGATGATGGAAGGATGGCGAGCAAAGGTTGCAACTCAATCTCGATGGCGGTGGTGGCTGCGCGCCCGACAAGCTTCGCTCGACCCTCTGCAGCCCTGCTGGCCGCACACTCGCCCCTCTGCGCAAGCCAGCACAGCCAGAGAGCCGCCCTCAGGCCTGTTTTGCTGCTCTCTCTGTGCCGTCTTCTCGTTGGGTCGCCAAAGGCGTTCTCGGAGCCGTGAATTGCAAGTCGCCCGCCTGGCTCAAGCTACGCCCGTTTCGAACTTCAGAGTTTTCCGGCTAGCGACGCACTCCAGATCACGTGAGCTGACCTCAAAACTGTAAAAATTCGTCGACCCCCCATCGCAAGGCGGAATCTCGCCCCGATTCGGAAGATTTGCGTGATTTTCTTCGATCGATGTTGCGCTCGGTCTAACATCTTGATTTTTCCACATCCTCCTATGAACCGTCCCGGTCCCTGGCGCTGTTGAACACATGCATGCTGTCCAGCCTGAGGCAAGCATGCTCGAAGTGCGGAATACTGGAACCATCAGAAAGTGACGTCGCCGCGGCTCCATCGGATCTGAAGTGATGTCCTTTGTGCCGTCGTTTGCGGCTTCTGATATCGTAGCTACGAGCACCGTGAAGTTCTTGGGCTGAACGTCTTCCGGTGCTGCCTGCGTTGCCGTGCCGAGCTCCGCCTGCGTCCTGGTCTTCGGCGCTGGGGCCCTGCATCGAGACCGTGCAGGTCCATGCACGCCTACTCCCTTGCATATCTTTATCTTACCTTTGCGCAGCCTTGGATGTCATGCAGGCACCGTGGCCGACATGCGCCGTTCTTCAAGATGCTAATAAATGCGTGCTTCACTCGAGGTCGTCCCCGTCACTACACAGGGACGGTTACACATGCAGAATTGGGAAGGTGCTTCTACTCACGCATGTAAGCCCGCGGCCTGCACATTGACGGCCTCAGACCAACGAAGCTGCTTATCCTCGCCAGACGCTTTCTCAAGCACGCCGAGCATCTAATCAGGCGTCGCAAAGGGTCTGCACGATGCTTTCTGGTCACACACGCGGCATGTAAATGTGGTATACTCTAGACATTATATAATAATACTAAGCTGATCGTGTCAGGGTCGGTAGTAATGTGATTGCTGGGGTGCACGTGGGAGTGATGGCTTGGCCAGGTGCGTCTGACTCTGATCCCATCCATATCGCTCGTTGGTCGATGCAACGAAGCTCGAGTTCAAGGCAACTCTGCTCTCACCCCAGCCGTCGTTGTATGTGTTCAAGGATCGCGACGCGCGCTTGGGTGGAGCCGCGGCTGTGGTCTTAGGCAAGCGCATGGAGCTGGATGGCGACGAGGACTGAAGCAGCTCTGCCTTCTCCTTCATCTCCCGGGAGCGCTTCTTGCGTCGCGAGTACGAGCAGACCCAGAAGAGTGCCGAGACGACGGCGACGGATCCGATGATGCAGAAGACGATGACCAAGGATGTCTGCGTGCGCGTGAGTCCGGACGTGGCTTTCGACGCTTTGTCGCCCGCACTCTGTCCAAGGTTGGAGATCTGATCCGTCACTCCAGAGAAAGCAGCTGGATTGACCTGACGGCGGTCCTGTCGAACCATCCTGACCATTCGAGGCGCTTGCATATCGATGGGTGCTGGTGCGAATGCACGAAGTTGGCTTCAGTGTAGCGCGTGTAGGAGCCGTTCCGATTGACCGGCAATCTAAGTCTCGATAGTAGTTCCACAGCTGCGGTGGAGTTAGAACGAGTGTGCGACGAAATGTCGTTCGAAGCGTGGGAAGCACTGAATCGCAACAAAGTCAGTTGCAGAAGATACGAGATGAACGATAGGACGAGTTGGCAGGATGCTGAGGAAAGGTAAAGAGCTGGACCGGCCAGGGCACAATTGAGATGGAGACGGTGGTGGGGAGAAACAACGTTGTCTCAAGGTAGCGGGGCAGGCATCATGGCGGCGGGGTCGTCGTGTGGTGGGCGAGCTCACCGTCGCAGAGCGAGGTATGCGCAAAGCTGCTAGTGGGCTCGGCAAGTCGCGAGTTTGGACGAGGTCCAAGCGAGCGTTCGGCGTAGAGTACGAGCGTGTCGGGCGCGGCTGAAAGAAGGCGCCCACGTCTCACGCCGCCGTTGCCTAGTCGCCGCTGCAACTCGCGCGAGCCAGGCTCGCTTAGGGTCTCGAGACGGCCATGGACAAACCAGTCGGCGCCGCGCCTCCGACTCACCGAGCGAAGGCACCATAGAGCCACACCTCGGCATTGACAGTCGATCATCTCGATTCAAATCAAAGCTGGCGAGAGCATGAGGGGCTTGGCCACCGTATGCGCGCATGACAACGGGTTTGTGAGGTGGGGATCTGCGTTGCATGCTGGCATGCAAGAGGCGCAGGCTAGCCTACAGGTGTGGAAGCCTGCCAGGCAGCCGCAGCGACGCGCATTTCTTTATTTGGCAACGGCCGTCGAAGCGAGCAGGAATGGCTCCGCGCGGCGTCTTGAGCCGCAGCACCGCTGCACAGTGATGCTGGGCATGCAAAGTCCCTGCGCTTTGGCGTGAACAAGGGTTTAGTCGCCGAGTCCGTATCGGGATTGAATCGGGCTAGAATCCAGATACGCCCCCGCATCCTTCCTTTGGGATATGAGGGCGATCCTTTCGTGTGCAGTCACACTCAATTCTTCGATTGGGATGCGCATCGACGGCACCATGGGCAACGAGCGGCAACAAGACTCGACACTCGGAGCCCAAGGGCGATTGATGGTTGCGACAAGGCGGTGATTGTCTTCCAAGTCGCAGCTGCGAATGCTCAAAAATCAAGCTCAGATATTGAGGTCACAAAAAACACGCCGCCCCAAATGCTTGCGAAGCGCTCTGCCAGAGAAGGTGTCCGTCGGTGTCGTTTTGCATACACCTCAACGGCTTTGCAGAAGATGAGCAATATCCTGAGCTCGACCGAGTATCAACACCAGTCTTCCTTTGCGGCCCGTGTTCTTATGATACTAGAACTGGACCGCACGAAACCGCCCCGGATCACGCCATCTGGCCGAAGATGTCGAGGGAGAAACACCGTCTGCTGCAAGGGCACCGATGGTCGTGGACAAGAGGGACGAGACCAAGGTGTTTTTTCACAGTTTCGAGCCAGCTGCGCACGACAAATTCGGGTGGGCCGAGGTCATATGACCTTCGCTCTGCGCCAAATTCGGGTGGTGGTGGAAAAAAAACTAATGTGGGGCTGTCACTTCCCCACACCGAGCTGCCTTTCTTCCCGAACTGGAAGATTTCGACACTGAGACTTTCGGTTGTCCACTTCATGGCCTCGTCCTCGTCTTTCAATGGATCGCCTTCGGTCGAAACCAGCGAGACACCTTCGGCTCTGCCACAGCGACTGCCAGTGAATGCTCGCCTTGTCTGGGTCAGCCGCAAGCTGAGTCGGCGCCCTCTTTGCCACGACGACTGCCCATCTCGCTGCAGAGGTCAGGAACGGAGGATCGACGAGCCTCGGAGCCTGCCGCGTGCTTGCCGCTTGGCACTCTGGTCTGCATTTGACCGTCCCGAGGCGTAATTCTCCGAGGGCATCGACGTGCCGGTCGAGGCATCATGCAGACGGCGAGTGCATGAGCATCTCGGTCAGGCGTCTTTGCGAATCTTTGCAAGACGGGTCACAGGGTTTGACTGCTGAGTGATGAGCTGAAACCACCAAGATCGTGCTAGCATGCTCCAGCATGTCATACAGCCCATACAGCCCCTCGCGCTGCGTCTGGTATCTAGGGCGTGCGGGAACGGGATGTGATTCGTCGATCCTTTCGAATTTTGGTTTTGCGTGTGTACCTTTTCGTGCGCCGCTGCCCGTTGCTCTGCGGCTCTGCTGCTGCCACTGGGGCGGGTTCTCGTAACCCCACACGCCGCTAAGTTGACTTATCGTCACAAGACCGCATCATGCCATCCCGATCGTGAACGGCGCCTAACCCTAACCCTGCAGAACGCCAAAAGCGTCAGCTTTGCAGATAACATGCTTGCATTGCGAATGACTCGATGGCGAACGTTGGCTTCCGCAGGGCGTCCCTTCTGTGTTCAATCACTCGAATGACGAAAAGCACGGCGGTGTCGCATCATTGGTTGGTGAGATAGACAAGCACATGACGATGCCTAGGATGAGTAGCAAGTTTTCGGGCTTCTGCTCCCTGATTCGTGCTCGTTCTGACCTAGTAGACGCAACCCGGGCTTGGCAAATCGCGCAGCCAGCCGGGATGACCTGCACCGACATGGCATGTTGTGCTCCCCTAACTCCACTTACGCTGTACCCCGCACATTGTTCGACGCCGGAAAGGGGTGTGTTCCTATCGGGCCCAGAAGCATCGGGAGGGATGTCCACCGAACCCTTTTTCGCATTTAACGGACACCCGCACCAACACGCGCCGTGCCTTTCGCAAAGGCGAGCCGAGCTGGCCACGAGGGCCAAGTCAACACCCTGGCAAAAGGGCAGCGCGATACGTGGAACGGTCACCGCGCCTTTGGTCGCCAGAAAGACCAAAGGGCTGCGGGTTTTGCACCACCAGCTTGTAGGCAGCGTAAGGCGCCCGAGGCATAAGTTAAGGGGCTCCGAGAGCAAACGGCAGCCAGCGTGCTGTGCGTTGCGTCGAGTGGGGTGAAATTCGACGAGCTGTAGGGTCTCGTGGCCATTTTAGCCAAACAAGTGCGTCGCGCTTGGCTCCGAGCCATTCGAGACTCGCCCCAGCCTGGGTCTCGGCATCGACACAGCCCACACCTCCAGTTCACTCTAGCTTGCCTGCGTGCCCCACAGCGACTGCAACTGCGCCGGCTTGGCTAGCGGCCTGAGCCCCACTGGATTGCGCCGCGTCTCGCCGCACACCATTCGCCATGGCTTGGTCCGCCTGCTTGACCTGGCATTGCGGATGGCGGGCTCGGGCTTCTTGACCGGATCCTCGAGCCGTGCAGAGTGGCATGAGCACGTCTTCACCAGCCTCGATCGGCTTTGAGAGTTCGGTTGGCGACGCCGGGCACCCGAGCCCAGTCAGGCCGGGAAGCTGTCCGGGTAGGATTTTGGGCGGGCGCGGAGGGGCGTGGTGCGGTGGAGCCATGCGTGGCGCCGAGTCAGGAGGTACGCGTTTTTCGTCATAAAAATTAATTTAATAAAAGATAAGACACAACGAAAAAACAGACAAGCACTGGAGGCGCTGGCATGCGCTCTCGAGTTTTCGCTCCAGGCAGACAAGCCACGGGCCGTGGAAAAATTGAGGCGAAAAATCGGGGGTGGAGGGCACAGGGGGCGCGCGGCAGGCCAAAGGAGGTGTTGAACTCAATTGACAGAGGGCGAGCCGCCGTGTCAGATGATGCCGCTTGCTGCAGGTGCTGCTCCACTACGGCCAACCGTTGGGCTCGGAATCTGTTGGTCTCGAGCGCTTTGTACGCGGCGTCAGCTGGTCAGCTTGGCCGGGGCTGGCGCCTTGACCCTGGCTCTGGAGCGAGAGCGAGACTCGGGTGGAGCTTAAGCTCGAGTTTTGGCCGACGCCTTGGCCGCAACACCCGGCACGACGAGTGCGCCAGAAGCGGTAGGATGACCAGCCCGGCACTTACTCCTCTTTGCTCGCGCAGCTGGTCCACACGGAGCACTGCTTTGTTGCTCTCCACGCTGGCCCCACCCTCCCACCACCCCGCAAGCCAGCCGGCTGGCCATCTATATAACCATCGGCTCTTCCGAGCGGTGCCACTGCATCTGCCTTGATCCCATCATCCTCCGTCTCTTCTCTACGCTCTAGAGCTCTCACCCTCCCATCGGTCCCTCCGACGATCAAGTGCTGATCTCGTTTTGACCGCCATTGCGTGAGATCACCTCCTCGCGAGGCAAGCTTCTTTCCCCCCCTTTCTTCTGCTCATCCACCATGGCTCCATCGGTAGACCAGGCTTCGGCTGCTCCGGCAGCCAACTCGCCGTCGTCGCTCGACGATGTCTCCAAGGTCAAGTCGGCGCTGCTCAGCGCGGCCCACTCGACGCCCAGGAGCGGCTCCCACACGCCCATTGACCACATCATCGCAAACACGGCCGGATACACCGACACTGTCTTTGAGGGCAAGGCCGACCAGGCCGCCCAGGTCAAGAAGCTCCTCTCCAGCAAGGGCTTCATCCGCCCCGATCTCGTCGACGCTGAGGTCGATTGGTTCTACCAGTAAGTGCCCGTCGCGGCCCCGCGCCAGCTCCGAATCGCCAATTCACACACCTTCTTGTCTGCTGACGCCCTCCCCTCCGAATCACTGCAGGAACCTCGGTATCGATGACACCTACTTTGCCCTCGAGAGCGTCGAGACGGTCGCAGACCACGTTCTCGCGCTCTTTGGCGCCAAGATCATGGCCTACACCAAGCACTCCAACAGCCTCGAGATCGACCTCGAGAAGGAGTCCGAGAACGGCGCCGTCTTCATCCACTCGTCCCAGGCCGGCAAGTCGCAGGCAGAGGGCCCCCAGTGGGAGCGCCGCATCGACGCCAACTACCTCGACAAGTCGTCCGTCGAAAAGGCCTACCGCCTCGAGACCTACCGCTCCGCCGGCTCGGTCTCGGCCCAGTCGCAGCAGCAGCTCCGATGCTACTTCCTCGCAAAGTGCAACTTTGTCGAGCCCCGCCCCGCCCCGGACTCGCCCAGCTACGCAGACATCCGCGCCGTCTCGGACAAGACCTTCCTCACCAAGGCCAGCGACAACACGCTCGACATCTACCAGAGCATCATGGACGAGGTCCTCCGCCGCCAGGGCCCCGTCATCGAGATGTTCGAGGTCGAGGGCAGCCGGGAGCGCAGGATCGTCATCGGCTACCGAATGGGCACCACCAACAGCTTCTTCAGCGCCCTCTCGGACCTCTACCACTTCTACGGCCTCTTCTCGTCGCGCAAGTACGTCGAGCAGTTCTCCAACAACGTCACCATCATCTCGATCTACCTCAACCCGCTCCCCGCTTCCAACAGCCCTCCCATTGAGCACTCGATCCACCAGGTCATGAAGGAGGCCTCCCTCATCTACGTCCTCCCGGACAACCCCTTCTTTCAGCCCGCTCTCGCAGAGAACACCCACGCCGTGCAGGAGGCCACCTACGCCTACGTCGGCTGGCTCTTTGCCCAGCACTTCTGCAACCGCCTCGGCCAGGCGTACCAGTCGCTCCGCAACGTGCTCAACGAGAACGACTCGCAGCAGGCCGCCATCCTCAACGAGATCAAGCTGCGTTTCCGTGAAGAGACCTTCACGCGTCAGTCGATTCAGGAGGTCATCGAGAACCACCCGACCCTCATCCGCCTGCTCTACGTCCACTTTGCCAACATCCACTACCCCGGTGGCGCCGACGACCAGGAGCTCGTGCCGACGCTTTCCTACCAGAGGCTCGTCAAGGAGGAGGTGCTCGACGACAACCAGATGTACGACCGCATCCGCAAGGCTGCCACCAACTCGCACGAGCGCCAGGTCCTCGAGGCCTTCCTCTTCTTCAACAAGGCCGTCCTCAAGACCAACTTCTACACCCCCACCAAGGTCGCCCTCTCCTTCCGCCTCGACCCCGGCTTCCTTCCCGAGGTCGAGTACCCGGTCAAGCCCTACGGCATCATCTTTGTCGTCGGCGCCGAGTTCCGCGGTTTCCACGTGCGCTTCCGCGACGTCGCCCGAGGCGGCATCCGAATCGTCCGATCCAGGAACCGCGAAAACTACTCGATCAACCAGCGCACGCTCTTCGACGAGAACTACGCCCTCGCCTCCACCCAGCATCTCAAGAACAAGGAGATCCCCGAAGGCGGCGCCAAGGGCACCATCCTGCCCACGCTTGATGCCAACCCCAAGCTCGCCTTTGAGAAGTACGTCGATGCCATCCTCGACCTGCTCATCAAGGGCCAGACGCCCGGAGTCAAGGAGGAGATTGTCGACCTGCTCGGCAAGGAGGAGATCCTCTTCCTCGGCCCCGATGAGGGAACCGCCGACCTCATGGACTTTGCCGCCGAGCACGCTCGCGCTCGCGGCGCGCCCTGGTGGAAGTCGTTCACCACCGGCAAGACCGCCGCCACTCTCGGTGGTGTGCCTCACGACGTCTGGGGCATGACTTCGCTCTCGGTGCGCCAGTACATTATCGGCATCTACCGCATGCTCGGTCTCCGGGAGCAAGAGGTCACCAAGGTCCAGACGGGCGGTCCCGACGGCGATCTTGGCTCCAACGAGATTTTGCTCTCCGTCGACAAGACGGTCGCCATCATCGACGGTAGCGGTGTCATCTACGACCCCGTCGGTCTCAACAGGCAGGAGCTGGTGCGCCTCGCAAAGGCTCGCAAGATGATCTCTGATTTCGACGCCAGCAAGCTCAGCTCGAACGGATACCGTGTGCTGGTCGAGCAGAACGACGTCAAGCTGCCTACGGGCGAGATTGTTCCAGACGGCATTGCTTTCCGCAACACTGCCCACCTACGATTCAAGGCCGACCTCTTCGTGCCTTGCGGCGGCCGACCCGAGGCGATCAACATCTCCAACGTCAACCAGCTCTTTGACCAGGATGGAAAGCCGCACTTCAAGTACATTGTCGAGGGTGCCAACCTCTTCATCACCAGGCAGGCGCGTCTCGAGCTCGAGAAGCGCGGCGTCATCCTCTACCCGGATGCTTCGGCCAACAAGGGTGGTGTCACGTCGTCTTCGCTCGAGGTGCTCTGCGGTCTCTCGCTCGAAGACGCCGAGTACGTCGAGTCGATGCTGTTCAAGGATGGCAAGCCGACCAACTTCTACCTCTCCTACGTGCGCGACATCCAGACCATCATTGGCCGCAACGCGCGCGCCGAGTTTGATGCCATCTGGCGCGAGAACATCGAGACGGGCAAGCCGCGATCGACGATCTCGACGGAGCTCAGCACGACGCTCAACAAGCTCTCGGAGGAGCTCGAGGCGACGGACCTCTTCTCGAACGAGCAGCTGCGATCCGCGGTTCTGGGCCAGGTGTTCCCGCCGACGCTGATCAAGAAGGTGGGGCTTGCCAAGCTCATTGAGCGCATCCCCGAGGCGTATGCTCGCTCTGCGTTCGCTGCCAAGGTGGCTGCCAGCTTCGTCTACGCCAACGGCCCCAACGCCAGCCACGTCGACTTTTACAAGCACATTTCGACGCTCCTGTCGCAGCCTGCGCCCGCTGCCGCGACGGCGCAGCACTGATGCGCAAGCGCTCCCTTCCCCTTTCGGTTCTCGTTGCGAAGTTGTATGGACTCTTTAACTTAATTGGTGAAAGCCGTCTTCTGTGGCGGCTTTGGAGATGTGTAAAAATACAGTTCGATCACTTTGATCTGCGCGAAAGCCTACAGCATGTGCGATCCTGACTTTGAGCCGAACTCTATCGATGTAATCTTGATGAAATGGTGGTGCGAGATTATTGTGCGCTGGTCAGGCATCGTCTTCGTCTTCGCCTGCGCCGTAGACGGCTTCAAAGTAGCTGGGTGGGAGGTCGAGTTCCATGTCTTCGCCGTACATTAGGTCGTCGTTGGTGAGAAGGAAGGCTGGATCGACCGGGGTTAACTGAGTCGGCGGCGGAGGGGGCGCAGCGATCGGTGCCGGGGGGTCGGGGATCGGCGCAGGAGCGAGTAAGGGTCGTTCTGCGCGTCGAGACTGTCCGGCAGCGTTGGGAGAAGAAGAAGCATGCGCGCGCCTGGGGCTACCAGACGCTGCGGATGGTGGCTGCGTGCTTGGACTGGAAGACGAGCCGCGCCGACTCTTTGGCTCTTTGCGCTTGGCGCGAGGCTGCTTGGTCCGCGAACCCTCTCCCACAAGCGCATCGGCGTGCTGGCGCATGGAGGTGGCCGTCTTGGCGGGGATGCTGGGAAGGCTGTCTGAATTGGTCACGAACAGAGCGCGTCGTCCGCTCGACTGTGCGCCTGGTGCAGCTCCTTTCTCGGTGACGTGAATGTGCGCAGGACGATCGAGCTCTGCCGACGAGCGTGCGGAGCTGATGGCCGAGTCGGCTGCAGCGCCTTTGGACGAGTATCTGCTGCGCGTGCGGCTGCTCGCGATCGATGCTGTCTCTGCTGCTTCCGTTGCCGGCTGAGAGGCTCGTCGGACTTTTTGCTCGCGGGTTGCCGTTGCTGCTGCGCGAGGCTGCACAGCTGCCTGCTCCCTGACCGCGTTGAGGTTGCCAGAAGACTGCGCGTGTACGAATCCAGATGCACCGGCGGAGGAAGCAGGCGGAGGGCTCGTCATACCGGCCAGCCCCATGGATGCGCTGACATTGTTCACAGCGCTGCCGTGGCTGACGGAACTGGGCGCAGTGGCAAAGTGGGCTGAATCTGTCGAGGCGGAGCGGAAGGATCGGAGTGAGGGTGCTTCCGAAGTGCGCCTGCTCTGCGGCTGCAGATACGCGCTCGAACCGGCTGAGCTTGCCATGCTGCTGATGCTGGGTCTCTGGCGTCCCGACACTGCCGACGAGTATTCGGAAGCGGGTGCTACCGATCGAGGTGCCAAAGGCGGAGACTCGTCCGAGGCTGGCAGGACATTTCGAGACTGCAGGGCGGCTTGCTGCGCGCTGCGCCACGCCAGACCGGACGGATACGGACCGTAGGCGGTCTTGGGCTCGACTGGAGGCGGACAGGCGAGGCTGATCGATTCTTTGTGCACGACGCTGCCGTCGAGCACACGAACGACAGCCAGGTAGTAGTCGAGCGCGAGACTGGGCAGATCAAAGTTGGGTACGCAATTGGGCGGTAGCGAGAGCAAGCCGTTGAGGCGAAAGACGCCGCGAGACTCTACCGAGCACCTCAGCGCGGCGTCTGTCACCGGTTCTTGCTGCACGGCGATGGGTTTCTGCTTCTTGCCTGTGAGCAGGCGCACTCTGCGAAAGAGCGTAAATGTGAGGGGAGATCCTACGGTGAGGTCGATCGGCTTGTTGGTTGCGCAGCGCACGACGAAAGGGATGGAGGAGCGCAGCGGGAAGCACGCCTGGGGTGCCATAGGCATGGACAGCGTCCACGCCTCGTGCCAGTGAACTACGGACTGCTTCTTGGGACCGCCGAATAGGGAGGAGAGGAAGCCTGATTTGCGTTCGGGCTCAAGCTTTTGAGGACCGTTGGGCGAGGTGAGAAAGGGGAGTGGACGGGTGAGCCAGTCACCCGTCGTCTCGATGGGCTGGCATCCGTCGCCTTGGCGCTGAAGGACGATGGCGGCCATCTGTGCGCCGAGCATGCGTCTATTGAGCAGAAGCGAGGTTGCCGCAGGAGCGGGCGGAGGCAGGTAGACGAAAGGCGCATAGCTGCGGAGGTTGCGCTTGAGCAGGCCTGGTCTTTGCACGGTGAGCTTGAGCTGGTACTTGACGGTGGCCCAAGCCGGTCGGATGGTCCCCTTGCCGTTGGCCTTTGCCTTCTGACGCATCTTGGCGTCTGCTGGTCCGACGAGGAGCGGCTCGATGACGCAAGATGGAGGAAGGAGCGGAGGATTCTTCTTGTCCTTGTTGCCCACTAAGGGCAGGTCGATGGTGAAGGGATAGGCGTGCCTCCCCTGGGGCAAGAGGTCGGAGTCGCGGTCGGTTTCGTTCTTGGGAGGCTCGAGCAGCAACGTTTCGAGCTGGAGCAGGGTGACCTCCTTTGTCTTTGTCTCCTCGGGATCGATGGGCATCCGGTCGAGCACGGAAGGGGTATCTGTGGAAGCCGTTTTGGGTATGGTGATGGTCTGCGTGGCAGTGAGGGTCAGCTTGATGGCCGAGATGCGATCGCCCGAGGGATCGGTGACTTGGATGTCGACGCTGCCAGACAATGCGCCCCATCCGCGGTCGGCGCTGCCGCCCATGAAGGTGGGCACACGCTGGGGATACGAGAAGACATGGAGGGAGATGTTGGCGTTCTTGGTCGGGTAGGTATGGACGGTTTTGAGAGGAGCCGCGGTGGCAGACACGAGCGGCCTGGGCTTGCGCGCCATTATTGCATCCTGGAGCCTCTTGACCCGGATCCTCGAGTTGGTATGTTGGCGGGTGGATGGTGGAGGTGAAGCAAGGGCCACCGACGTCGAGACCCAAGGAGGCGCTCAAGAGGCGGCGGCCAAGACGTGCCAAGAGTACAAAGTGGCCGCGGATGTCTGTACTGCCGATTGCACTGCCGAACAGCCTGTCAGCCGCCCGCCGAAAAAGAAAAGAGAGGATCGGCAGGGCCCCGAAGCGCCTCGCCTCGCATCCCCGGCGTGGATGCAGATGCAAGTGGAGGAGGCCACTGCGATTTTGCCCGAATCTCAGCCTTGGACCTGTTTGCCGGCTGCAGTTGCACCCTGCAGAAGCATCCGCGGCAGCCCGTGGCCCGGGGAAGTTGACCTTTGAAGGCTCTCTACGTTATGAAGTATCTCAGTCACCATCTCATTCAAGGAAGACAGCTTGGCATGATGGGGCGAGATGATTGCTTTCTTCTGACAGTGTGTTGCTCTGTGCGGAACTAGGCGAGGAATTTGAGAACGGGCTGAAGCCATGCCTCTGGGTTGTCACACATGGGAAGGTGGCCGGCGTTGGGCACGCTCGCGAATTCAGCGGCAGCACCAGCCTGGGTGAGCTTGGTGGCGAAGGCCTGAAGCGTTTCGGGCAGCTTGCCGTCCGCCTCGCCGGCGAGCAGGAGGTGGCGATGCGACGATGCTCTGCTGGCAAAGGCGTCGATGATGCCGTCGTTGACGAGGTCGTAGCTCTGCAGCGCTCGAGCACCGGCGGCAAATCCGTCGAGAGGGGTGGATGTGACCATGGCCTCGGTCCAGGATCGGCACTCGGCGCTCGCCTGGGATCCGGGGCCATACCAGCGCGGCACGGTGACGGAGGCGAGCTCGCTCATTCCTTTGGAGTTTGCGAGTGCAATGCGCTCGTCCCAGGCGGCCACGTTGGCGGCGGGAGTGCTGGGCTGTGTGTCGCAGGCGACCAGCCTCTCATAGCGGTCGGGATGACGCAGGGCAAACGAAAGTGCGGTGGCGCCGCCCTGGGAGACGCCGATGACGGCGTAGGCCTTCTTGACCGCAAGGCTGTCGAGGAGGAAGGCGACATCGTCAGCGAGCTGTGGGATGGTACAGGGCTGTGCAGGCACCGCCGAGTTTCCGTGACCGCGCTGGTCGTAGGAGAGAATGTTGAAGCGGGCCGAGAGAGCGGGTACGACGGCGTCCCACATGGAGAGGTTGGTCATGAGCGAGTTGATGAGCACGACCCAGGGCGCATTCATGCTGTGGAAGTGGACGCGTGTGCTGAGGAGCTGACCGTCGGGGAGCTGCACCAGTCCTCGTCCCGCCGAAGAGCTGTTGCTAGCGGTAGGGTAGGAGAGAGCGGCTGCATCTTGGACGTGTTCGCTGCCCTGAGGCTTGGGCACGGGTACGTTTGCGCGGTCGTCGACGTCGATGGCGACGAGGAAGCGCGAGACCATGTTGTACACGGCGACGGTAAGCGTTGCCTCTGCGACCTTGCGGTTGACGAGTTCCTGTCCCTGGAAGCCGTCGACGTTGGCCTTGTCGCCGAGCTGCTCGACGTTTTGCGCAAAGGCGGACTTGAGCGAAGCAAAGGTGGAGTCGTCGACGCGGACCTTTGTGGTCATGTCGTCTGCCAGAGCGATGGCAGCCTTTTGCAGCGGGCTCAACACCGAGGATGCGGAAAGCGGAGCGCGAATGTCGCGGACGGCAGCGAGTTGGGCGGTGGTGCAGCCGGCCTGTTCGGCGACGGGAGCATGCTGGATCCACTCAAAGTTGGCCGAGTTGTGTGCAGCTACGCGGAGGATCATCATCTCGCGCACATCGTCCGGGATGGAATTCTTGGTCCTTGTGGCGCCGAGAAGCGTGTTCCAGCCGCTAGCGATGGCGGGCGCGTTGAGCAGCGAGCCGTCGAGCGGGGTGAGGCCGCGAGCGCCGCGGCGTTCTCGGATGGCATCTGCGATGGGGTCGGTGCCGGCGGCGGGATATCTGTATGGGATTCGTGGCATGATTGGCGTGCTTGCCTTGCGTTGCGTTGCGTTGCGTTGCGTGGAGGTGGATGATGGAGGTACACAGGCAAGCGCTAGCCAACACGGCGTCGTCCGAGGTGGAGCAAGAAGAAGTTGGCCAATGCTCAGGAAGCAGCGGCTGGAGCCGAAATTGTCTATTGCCGGCACCTCCGGGAAGAATGTTGAGCCGCGCTTCTCGGCTCTCGAAGCTCCAGTCTAACATTGGTCCGCGCTCAGCACCCTCACCCCATCGGATGCCAGCCGACAGCCGGCAGCCGACATCCGACGACCTCCTCAGACTGGCCAGGCTGAGTTCAAGACAAGCGCACCCGTGTGACTGCGTGATGAGACTCGATGGGATTCGGCGGTGGCGGCTGCTTTCCGACCAAAATGGCAAATCTCCAATCCGCGTCCACTCATTTGTGCGGCTGAGCAGCAGCGGAACAGCAGCGGTGCAAAGTGGAGCCGTGGCGGAAAAAAGCCAGGGCGCAAAGGAGTTGGAGCCGTGATATCCTGGTTGGCCCTGCGCCTGCCTTGCGCCTTCTGCGATTTCGAATTGTGGGGGCGGCGGCACAACAGCAGCGAGTGCAAATAGCCGGAAGAAAGAAAGATGTGACCGCCGCCGCCGCCGCTGCTGCAAGCAACCGAGAGCTCTTCCCTCCCGCACAACAACCCTGCTGGCCAACCGGGGCAAGCTATAATACCCATCAGACCGCCGTCTTCCTCTCCGACCTTTCTCATCCTCACACCGCAAGATCCAAACCCTACTCGCTCCACAATGAGGTTCTCCGCTCCCTTCACCGCCGCAGCCGCAGCTGCTTCACTCGTCCTCCTCCCCGCTGCATCCGCACATGGTCCCGAGACCAAGGACGAGGTCGTCAAGTTCCTCGACCAGCAGCATGCTGCCTACCACTGCGCGCCCGCCATCGCTGCCATGACTGCCGCACGCAAAAAGTCTTGGGCACAGAAGGTGCTCGGCGGCGACTCGGTCCAAAACAAGAACCTCTTCATCGACGGCTACTTTGAAGACCTCGGCATCGACGGCGAGATCGCCGCAAAGGGCATCAAGGCGCTCGAGGAAAAGGGAAAGCGCATCATGGCGTGCGACCCCGTCGTCGAGTCCAAGATCCGCAACTCCACCTGCGTCCTCTCTCCAGAGACCACCCAGGGCCCCTACTACCACACCGAAGACCACCCCATCCGCGCCAACATGGCCGAATGGCAGCTCGGCGTGCACTTCCAGATGGACGTTGGCGTCATCGACGTAGACACTTGCGAGCCCATCCCCAACATCCTCGTCGACCTCTGGCACGCAAACGCAACCGGCCACTACTCGGGCCACCCCGACCCCGCACCGCACCTCAAGGACGAGATCCCCGCTCAGACCGGCGTCCGTAAGGGTCTGCTGTCCGCCTTCCCTCGCACAAACACCCACGAGCAGTGGCTCCGTGGCGCGCTCCCCACCGACAGGAACGGCGTCGCGCAGTTCACCAGCGTCTTCCCCGGCTACTACACCGGCCGCGCCACCCACGTCCACGTCAAGATCCACAACGACTGGGAGGCCCTCCCCAACGGCACCTTCCGCTCCGGCAGACTCATCCACACCGGCCAGTTCTTCTTCGACGACGAACTCAACATGATGATGGACAAGGTCTGGCCCTACAACACCAACCCCATCGCCGACCTCCCCGGTCGCGGCCGCACACGCAACTGGGAGGACTCGCTGCAGATCTTCCAGGTCTCCCACGACAACGGCTACTTCCCCACCTTTGACGTCGAGAAGCTCGGCGGCGTCATGACCGACGGCCTCATCGGCTACATCACCGTCGGCGTCAACCGCTCAGTCATTGTCGACGAGGCTTGGGTCCCCACCACCGGCGGCGGAAAGACAAAGCCCTACGTCCCCGCCGATGCCGCAGCTCCCTCCCACCAGGAGCTCTGAGGCGGTCGCATTCATGAAAGACATTTGTAATATACGCTCATCCTTCACGAAACGTTCTTGGCACGCAGAATCTTAGGCATTCAAAGCAAACAATGAGTGTGACGTTATGTTTTCTTGAGAGGGCGGGCTTTAGGCGCGGTCGTCGTCTTTCATCCTTGCACTGACGATCGACCTGCCGATCGCAGCGCCTAGAGGCACAGGTACTGCGTTGCCGATCTGCTTGTACGCTTCTTGAAGGTTGCCGTCGGTGGCAAAGTCGATCCAATCCGGGAAGCCTTGTGCTCTTGCGCACTCGCGCACCGTCAGCAGCCTGCGCTGCGTCGGATGCAGCAGGCTTCCTTCGCCCCGGACCTTGGTCGTCAAGATCTTGAAGTGACCCTCGCTGTCGAGCCGCTCGAACTTGAAATGCTCGTTGCGCCATCGTTCCGTCTGTGGATCATCCAGTGTCAGCAATCATTTCATGTCGCCTATGCAAAGTCGGTGGGAATGATACGTACCTGATCTAGGCTGAGGAGCGCAGGCTTGTTGACGCTCGGCAGGCTCCACGAGTCGTACGTCGAACCCGGGTCCAACGCGACGTTGACTACGCGCTCCACCATGATGGCCGAATATCCTGAAGTCTGGTGTTGGCGGGTTCGGGTCATGATCTTGCCCCCAAAAGCGCGCATTCGCTGCTGGTACGACGTATTCGGCGGCGTAGCGTATGGTGTCGAGGCGAACCCTGTCGGCGTACTAGATGCCACCTCGAGCTGTGCGATTCCGGCCCGTTCGCGCTCCAGCTCGATCGCATCAGGCCCCTCGTAGGTCTGGTGCGGATCCCGCCAGTCGAACACCGCAAGGTCGTCGATCGCATCAGCAACACTGAGCGCCGGCAAGATGGGCATGCTCGGCACCCGGCTCGTATGCTGTCCGCTGGCATCCGACCACCAAAAGCCACTGGACGACCTACCCTGAAAGTCGTGGGTGGGCTGTGGAAGCTTGGGCAGCGTAAGGTCCTGTCTTGCAGCGAGAAGGATGAATCGGCCACGAGACTGGGCGCATCCATAAGCTCCTGACTGGACAAAGCCCCACGTTGCCGCATAGCCAATCTTGAGCAGGGCCGCGAGCACGAGCTTGACCATGCCTTGATCATGGCCGCTGAGCTTGGACGCCGTGAAGCCCTCGACGTTCTCGAGAACGAAGTACTTGGGGCGCAGGTGGTGGACCCACCCGAGCACCGTGCACACCAGGAGGTTGCGAGGATCTTTCTCGGCCGCATCGCGAGCCGCAGTCTGGTTCTTGCGGCTGAACCCCTGGCAGGGTGGGCCGGCTGCAATCACATCGATATCTCCCGGTCGTGGCAGCGAGTTCTCCGCATTTGGAGACATGGCCTGTTCCAACGCGTCACCAGCGTCGACGCATAAAATCTTGGCGTTCGGATGATGCCTGCGAAAGGTCTCGACGGCGTGAGCATCCGCATCCATCGCGAAAGTTGTTTCGCATGCGCCCGACAGATCAAGCCCGAGTGTGAGCCCGCCCGGTCCACACATTAGCTCCATTGCTCGGAGAGGCTTCATCGCACGTTGACTGCGTCGATCCTGTCGCTTTGCCATTGTGCAGGTGTCGCAAGGCGGGCGAAGTAGTTGCGCACTTTCCTCTGTGACAAAAAAGTCGGTCGCTTCAGACAGCCACGACGACGGCGTGTCTACCAGCGTCGTGACGTAGCATTTGGCGATCGGCTTGAAGTGTCGTCGATCGATCCGTAAGAATTCCCGGTCAGGCACGAGCAGACGGTCGTGTTTGAAGCTCGACGTGGATGCTTGACGATGCAGCCGGCGGATGACGACGTCCAAGTTGCGCAGGCGGTGGATCTGGACGACGTCCATCAACCTTGCGCCATCGCGTGGTCCGAGCAGGACGAAGTCGCCATCGTGGTACTGCACCTCGTCGTCTCGGATCTCGGCTGCCCACTCTGCGAGACCGGTGAAGGCGGGAAGCTCTGGGATCCATGCTCGACGAAGCACAACCCCACGAGCATCGATCTTGGTTACGATCGCGTCGACGCCAATCGTGACTCGCTGCGAAGTGACGAACACTTCGTTATCATCCATCACCCCACGCAGAATAGTCTCGGAAGAAGTTACCACCAACACGCCCTGGATATGCCGCCCTACTCGCGAAACGATCAGCACGCGGATGCGCTGCGTCGTGCCTGGCTTAGTAGCCAGCACAAGATCTCCGAGTCCAGGCGCTTCCTCGAGATGTATAGACGGATTCCGGTCCGTCGCTTGCGTGTCTGTGGGGGTCTGTCGCTCCAGGAAGCGTTTCACTGCGGCCGCCCTTTCGCTACCGCCTTGGATGGTGGCTTTGGCGCACGCAGATGCTGTGGTGCCAACCACCTGGTAGCCGTTCCGCAGGCCAAAGTCGCGTGACAGCACTTGGCCTATCCTGGCCGTCGTCTTGATGAGCGTGCGCCTTTCGCTCGTGTGAGTCATCGTAGCAATGCGGTTCAGGAAAAGGATGGAGTGTGTAACGATGAGAAGAAGCAGAACAGCGAGTTCACGAGCGACGCTGACGTGAACGCCAGGCCGGCACCTTTCTCGCTCCCACACACGCACGCGCAGGACAATGCTTTGTCTGTCTCTGACACAGGAACACCCAGATTCAATTTCGGACGGCAAGCATGAAGCGCAAGTGAGATTGGATTGCCAAACGCAGAAATGAAAGTATCGACTCAGTCGGAAACCTTGGCAGGCGGGCCTAGAGAAGGTCAAAGATATCCTTCTTCTGCTGCTGCGCGGCGGGCTGCGACGACGCAGCCGAGGACGTCGAGGCGAAGAGAGCGCTCGAGCTCTGGTTCTTCGCCATCTCGGCCATCGACATCTTCTGCTTGCCGGCAGCAGCGCTCGACTTGCCAGAAGACGCCGCCCACAGATCGTCAAAGTTGAACGACGTGTTGGTGGCCGCAGCAGGACGCTGGGCTTGGACGGCTGGCTGTGCGGGCTGCGATGGAGCCATGACATTGCCGACGGCCGCCTTGGACGCTGCTCCGGCTGGCGCAGAGGGCTTAGCCGTGTCGAAAAAGTCGAATGAGGCCGCTGGGGGCTGAGCAGCAGCCGCGGGGGCTTTACTGGCAGGAGCAGCGGCAGGAGCAGCAGGTGCGGCCTGGAAGTCGTCGAAGTCATCGCCGAATCCATCGTTGGTGGCAGCTGCTGCGGAGGTTTGGGTGGCAGACGCGGGGATGGCGGGAGCGGCAGCTTGCTCGTCGTCGTCGTCAAAGCTGAACAGGTCAGCCACCTTGGGCGCTTCCTTCTTGGGTGGCTGGGTGGTGCGCGACGATGCACCGCGTGTGGTGCTCGAGCTAGGCTGTGGACGGCTGGAAGGCGTCTCTTCAAAGTCTCCTGCATCGTACTCCTCGAAGCTCTCTCGAGCAGCCGCTCCGCCTCCGCCACCGCCACTGGAGCTGCCAGCACCGGCACCAGCTCCACCACCAGCCCAGTAGCTGTCGCTGCCGAAGCCGCCGTAGCGACCGGTGCCGCTACCGGGCACGAATTCGCCGTTGCCGCCGCCAGTGTATTTGGTCTTGTTGGTGCGCGCCTTCCTCCTCTCCTGACGGATGCGATCGACATCGGAGAGCATCTCGGCGAGCTCCTTCGCACGGTTGCGCACATTGATACCCTGGTCCTTACCCTTCTCATCGATGTAGTGGAAGTTGCGCAGGATCTTGATGGTGGCGAGGTGGGACCGGGCGTCGTCGACGACGCGCTCCGAGCCGTGCTTGACGAGATACTCGAGCAGCTGGAGCGCCTTGTAGATCTGGCGCCATTCGCGCGCCTCCTTCTCCATGAATCTGCGGTAGATGGTGGGCATGATCTCGTTGAAGTCCTGGAAGTTGTTGGTGGCCTGCGCGATCTCCTGCATGAGCGTGGAGCTGGCGCCCCATGGATCGTCGTTGGTGGCCTCGTCCACCTTGGCCTCGATCTCGCTCACGTTGAGCGCATAGTTGCGCGCCTGGCGATAGAGCGACTTGACGTCGTACATGGTGAGGTTGGCAAGCTTGCTGCCAATGTCGTCGAAGTCCATCTTGGATGTGCAGAAATGCGCGGACGCACAGAATCAGGGCGAGTGTATGTGTTGGCTGGCTGTCCACGGCTGGCTCGCGTTTGCTATCTAGCAGAAGAAGGCGTGCGATATGTATGCCAGGGCGAGAGGCAGGTGTGCGGTCAACAGGTGTGCGGTCAAATGGAAGATGGCGGATAGCTGCAGTGGGATCGTAGGAGGTGGGTGATATTGAGAGAGGAAGAAAAGGACGTGGGACGCTAGGCGTGATTGATGCGTGCGGAACAGGCGAGTGCTTCGCAACTGCACCGCATCGCATTTCGCACTGAACTGCGCCCCGTGCGGCGACGCACATCCGTGTTACTTTCCCGCGCCAAAGCCTCTTCCACGCCGCCGCCGCCGCCTGCTGCTGGCACAACACCGTGTCGCCTTCCCAATTCCCGGGCTGGGTTTCGACCTCACAACCAATATAATTCGAGTCGGGCCGATTGCGACCGTCAGCGATTCAATCCCTGTCTCGCACTGGCCCACCACACCCACAACATCAAAAGCTCGGAGGTGAAGAGCGGTTGCGACTCGCTCTTGCACTCGCTCGTGTGCAAAGCCAGTTCGATCGAGCACAGCGGTGGAACTCATGCTGAGCACGTTCACGCCTTCCACAGACGCATCGGAGCCGAGAGCAAAGAGTCAAGAGGTTGAGAATGTGTATGTATATATCCGGCATGATTGAAGGACACAGGACCAAGGGAGAGATTCATGCAGATCGACTAGGGATACCGGATCGAGCTGCACTTCTTCTCGCCATCTGATTACCAGATCATGCTGCTGAGGTCGGAGCGGATGCGGTTGTAGTCAAGGATACCCTCGACCTGGCCGTGGGCGGCGAGCGCAAAGTCGGCATCCCACAGGTAAGTGCGCGCCACACGCTGGATGTCCTGGACGCCGATCGAGTCAATGGCCGCCTGGATCTCCTGCGGCGTGTAGCGCTTGCCAGCGGTGACGAGCTGTCGTCCGATGTCCTCGGCGATGGCGGTGGTGCCGTCGAGGCCGAGCAGCAAGCTCGCCTTGAGCTGCGCCTTGGCACGCTCCACCTCACCCTCGGTGGGTGCGGTGCTCATGCGCTGCCACTCACGAAGCGTGAAGTGGATGAGGTCGTCGAGCTGCAGGAAGTTCTCCGAGACCATGTAGACACCCCAGAGACCCGTGTCCGAGTACGAGGTGGAGAAGTGCATGAACGAGTTGGCGAGGTTGTTGGACGAGACAATGTGCGACAGGCGCGACGAGAGCAGCGGGCTCGAGCCAAGCGAGCGGTCCCAGTTGCCCATGATGCTCTGCAGCACGAGCATGGGGAAGTAGTCGGGCGACTTCCACGAGACACCCTCGACGGCGAGCGCAAAGTTGCAGGTGGGCGAGGTGTCGTCGCGGATGCGCACCTCGGATCCGACGAAGCCGGTCTTGGGCGACGACGACTGGCCGAGCTTGATGGGGCTCTGGCTCACGGGGAGGCTGCCAAAGTGCTGCTCGGCGAGCTTGACGAGCGCATCGTGCTCGATGCCACCGGCACCAACGAGAACCATGCGGTCGGCGGTGTAGTTGGTCTTGATGTACTCGGCGAGGTCCTCACGCTTGATCGAGAGGATGTTCTTCTTGGGGCCAAGGATGGTGCGGCCCAGAGGCTGGCCCTGGAAGGCGACCGAGTGGAGGTGGTCAAAGACAACCTCCTCCTTGAGCTTGTCCACCTCCTCCTGCTCGCGGAGGATGACGTCGCGCTCGCGCTCGATGGCAGAGTTCTCGAGCTTCGAGTTCTGCAGGATGTCCGAGATGATGTCGACGGCCTTGTCGACGTCCTTGCGGAAGGCCTTGGCGTAGTAGACGGTCTGCTCTCGCGAGGTGTAGGCGTTGAGGTGAGCGCCGAGGTTCTCGACCTCGAGCTCGAGAGCGTGCTGGGATCGCTTGCCAGTGCCTGTTGGATCAAGAAAGAAGCGCCGATACGATGCGAAAAGAGAGCCCGAATTGGTCAGCAACGCGGTCAACCGGATGATAAGGCGAAATGCATGGACGAGATGAATGCACGAGAATCAATGCAGGCCTTGCGATGTGAATCAAAGACAGTCAAGGATGCCCCTGAGTCGACTCGCAAAGGCATCTGCTTGTGCTTGTGCTGCTGCAAGGTTGCATCGAGCCAAGGCGGACGACTGGCTTGCGGCATGCAGCGTCTACGATGATCCAGCGTTCGCCGGTGTTGGTGCAGCCTTGTGCGAGTCGCCGCCAGGATATAGGCGGTGCGTCAAAGGACCGAAATGTACGTACCCTTGAAGGCCATGTGCTCAAGGAAGTGGGCAGTGCCGTTGGTGCGATCTGTCTCGGCGCGCGAGCCAGCATCGATCCAAACACCGACGGTGGCGGTCTGAGCCGAAGGGTTGGACTCGGTGGCGACGGTGAGGCCGTTGGCGAGCGTGGTGGTCTGGGTGATGGGCTGGCGGGAGACGGCGGTGGCCAGGTTACGGAAGTTGAAGGTGGCGGCGGTGGCCGGGACCTTGTTGGCCCGGGCAAGCCTCAAAGAGGACTGGGCGAAGAGACGAGCAGCCATGGTGACGAGGGCTGTGCGACGGAAGTGACGAACAGATCGGGATGCGAGGGTGGAGAAGGAGGGAGTAGAAGGTTGGTAGAGACGTCCGGCTCTGGGAAGCTTCTTCGGCGCGACCTGGCAAGCCCAGCCAGCGCAGTCGAGCCCAACCCAACCCAGCCTCTCGACCAGCTCCTTCTCTCTCCCTCTCTCTCGTGATGGCGACGGGCCGCTCGCTCGACAAGCCACGGCTGCCTCCGACTTGAATTCAAAGATTCCTTCCCTTCCTTCGCGCCCGCCCAACGGCCGAGAGAGTGAGCGCGCGTTAGCTGCAGCAGCCAAGTCTGACCATTTTCGCCCCAGTGATTGGTGTGTTGACGGGGCTCGCCGGAACAAGTGGCCATTTTCGAAATTTCAAAAGCGGCCGCCAGCCTGACTTACGATGGCGAAAATGCTGTGAAATTTAGTCCTCACTCGCCCAAGCGGTGCCAACCCAGCGACCGCAAGTGTGATCGATTTCAGCTTCAGAGAGCCACAGACCCCGATCCTTCCATTCGTGCGAGTAGTCAACGGTCAAAGCGTTCTTCTCAGGGTTTTTGGTGGGCGAAGGCCGACATGACATTTTTTCTACCTCGAAAGCATGGGTGGAGGTTTAGAAGAAAGAGAAGGCTGCAGGCTTGCAGCTAACCACATCCCTCAACCTCTCTTCCCGGAAGCACCGACAAGCTCTTTTGACCATGGCTGAAGCAGGCCCGTCTTCAGCAGCGATGGCCAGTGCGCCCTTGCATCACGTCGCGGCTGCCCATCAGTCGGAGATGTACACCTTCCTCTCGGTAAACTCGGTGCAACTCGTCGACATCACCTCCGGGGCCAAGCCGACGACGCTGGCCATTCCGACCACCGTCTTTGTGCCGCAGCCGACGCTTCCAGACCAGTCGGATGCCGAGCGATATGCCGACCAGCCTCATATCAGCTTCGCCCGTCTCGCCAGCTTCTCGCACTCGGACCGCTTCCTCGCGCTCACCGGAGACGACAAGGTGTTGCGCGTCTGGAAGCTTCAACGAGATGCCGACAACCGCATCGCCGGTTTCGAATTCGGCAAAGAGATCGTGATCAAGCTCCTCCCTAAGCGCGCCGCCGTCCTACACTGGATGCAACCCACTGACAACACTCCGGCAGGCTCCGAAGAGCTCATCGTCATCGACCGTTTCGGCGACGTCCGTAGCATTATGGTCAACGAAAACGACGTTCGAACGCTTCCATCCACCTCTTCCGACGCTCATGCGGCAGCTGACGCTTCAGCGGACGAGCAGGACCAGATGGATTCGCCAACCGACGCGTCGATGCAGATCCTCCTCGGACATGTCAGCATGATCACCAGCCTCGCCTTCATTCCCGCCGCCAAGCAGGGTGCCCCGCCCGCGTACATCATCACCGGCGATCGTGACGAGCACATCCGCATCTCCAGATGGGGTCCGAAGCGCCTTGCCTATGTCATCGACCGATTCCTGCAGGGCTCCCAAGCCTTTGTTGGCGCTCTTGCTGTTGTTGGCAACGCCGAAGGCACTCTGCGTCTCGTCAGCTCGGAAGGCGGCCAATCGCTGCGTGTCTGGACGTTGCCGCAGCCCTCGGCACCGGCGACAGGCTCGGCGGCAGACACGGGCTCCGAACACGCTTGCCTCTCCATCAACGACTTGGGCTCGGTTCTTGCACCTTTCGTGCTCGCCCGCGACCGCGAGGAGCGCAAGAGGGAGTCTAAGGCTCTCCAGGCCTCGAGCAAGCGCAACAAGGCCGCTAAGCGCAAGCAGGACCAGCGCAGCGCCGACGGCAACGCGTCGGAAGCGGCCGAAGCAAAGCCGCTCGCTGCGCAGTACGCAAAGGACTCCAAGCCCACCGTCGTCATCTCTGATCTGCTTCCCTTCACCGACGCCGAGGGGACACAATGGCTCCTGGTCGTGGTCGAAGGAGCGACTGCATTCTTCCACGTTCCGGTCAGCGCATTGCTAGAGCCGGTCTCTTCGGAAGACAAGACGAGAGACATCTCGAGTCAGATCCGCGTCACCCGGGCCGCCGCGCCGATCCTGCACCTCGCCCGTGTCCAGCGCGCAGCGAGTGCCGACGTATCCGTCATTGCCACCTTCGACACACGACCCGAGTTCCGCGGCGAAGCCGAGGCTGCGGATGATGCCAGTGCAGAAGCTGCCGTCTTCCGTCTGGACGCCGCTGGCAACTTTGCACGGGAGTCGGAATCGCCGCTGATCCAAGCCCTGCTGCCTGCCACCGAGCCCAGTGCCGGTGCATCCGAAGAAGCGCCGAGAGCGCTGCTCGATGCATCGATTGTCGAGCACCTCGGCTTGTACCCAGCGCTGACCACCTGGCCCAAGATTGAGGTGCCTTCTTCGGCCGAGATCATCGCCACGCGCTCCTCTCGCAAGGGCAGGTTCAACCATCCGCTTGACACCTCGCTCATCGGAGTTGCCGAGGTCAACGAGACCAAGCCCTCGAATGCCTCGTCCGACCCTGCTGCCGACGACGCGCAACGTCGCAAGCTCGTCAAGACCATGCAGGGCGGCAAGCGCGAACGCGGTCGCGAACGCAACCGAGAGGCTATCCGTCTGGCGCAAGAGCAGGCGCAAGAGCAGGCGCAAGAGCAGGCGCAAGAGCAAACTTCCCAGTAGAAGCTGCTGATCGACCAATACCAAAAGCATATCCACTCGCGCACATCGTTACCGTCATCATCATCGTCGTCAATTTAAAGGCATCCACCCATCAAGTCCCGTGACGGCCGCATGCAAGCAGTCGAACAGGAGCGTGTTCTGCAATCCGGACCGAGGAGAGCTGGTTCGAGCTGGACGCCCTCGCAACGTCCGAGTTGAGCAAAGAGATGCACGGAGCAAGGGCGACGGCTGCCTCGGCAGTAAAGTGACCGAGTCTCCTCGACTCGCTACATTTGATCGAGTCGGTCAAAGGGCCGACCCTCGACGGTCAAATGGCTGGCTGCTATGGTATTGGTGAACGTGATGAGGAACGCACCGAGGCTGGTGCCCGCGTCGGGACGACCGACGGCAAAGTCAACGCCTGCCATGGTGTCGTTGCGGCTCGCATTGAGGAAGCTCAAAGGCCCGACCTGCACAGGCGTCGCAAGTGTCGCCGAGGAATGGCACTCGCTCACGCCCGAACTGGCGTTTGGAGCTCCAAGTGCAGAAGAGCCACCGCGACGGGGCGAGGTCAGGTGGAGCGAGTCGGGCAGGAGACTACGATCCTGCCTTTGGCCGACCGATTGTAAGCGGATGAGCCGAGGCGGTCACCAGTGTCGTGTCGGTGGACGCCGTTGCTGGGCTTGCTCAGCCTGTGCAGCTTTCTGAATTCGCAGTATCCGACAGCCCGACTGTGAATCAAAGCTCGAGGAGCTCGCCCCACCTCTGCTGCAGGCGTGGCGGAACTGTAGCTCTGCAAGCTGGGCAAGCTGGGCACGCTGCAACGTCCGTCTGACTCCAGGCAGAGCCAAGTCAAGCCACGGACGAGGGCGTAAAGAGAGCCGGATCATCCGCTCCGATCTTTGCAGCACGCGGTATGCTTCAGCCTCGTTGCTGGAAGCTCTCGAACGCATACAACCTAGCTTGCGTATAGTCACTCAGCCGGAGCGAGGCTGGAGTGACTTGCGCCACTTCTCAGCATCGAGTAATCACACGTTCGGTGAATCACTGGCAACGGTGGCTCTCGGCGCAGCCGTGTACCAGCGTGACCGAAATGCAGCTCACACGGACCTCTGGCTTTTCCCGACGTGAATCATCGGTTGGCCCGAGGGGCTGTTGTCGTTGCCTCTTCCATCCTTTCTTCCCAAGACGTGAATTACGACCCCACGGGTCCCTGCGAAGCGTGGAGCAATCATGCCGCAGCCAGCTGCTCGTCGCGACCCTCACCATCCAGTCACGATGAGTCTGCCAGGCACACTTCGAAGCAAAGGTCAAGCCACCCGAAGAAGAGTGAGGTGGCATCGTCGATCCTCTCGCCTGCAGCGACACTGCTCGGCGACTCGGATCATCCGCCTTGCTCGTAACGGCAAGCGCCCACCGAAAGGGCCCATGGAGGGGCTGAATCACAAGCCTCGCCGATGCTCGGCGACATCTCACTTCCTGACTTGCTTCCGGCGTCGAGCTCGACTGCGGTGCTCTCTGAGAGAGAGAAGACAAACGCCACTCATCCCTGGCCTGGGAACATGGTCTTGTGACCTCCGGCACAGCCGCTCAACATCACCGCCCTGCTTCCGTCGGTCCTCGAGGCAAGCTACGACTGAGCGCGCGCTGTCGGTACGGCCCAAGGCTGCGAGCTCTCAGGAGCAACTCGAGCGCTCCTCAGGCGACACCAGCCTGCTCAGGGAGGGTCGCTGGGGCAGCCTGAAGGCATATATACGGACGACTCGTAGCGGGTAGCGCCGTCCCCCCTCATTCCACCAACCCGCCAAAGGCATCGCTCAGCTTAACGACAACAGCTTCGCACACACTTTGCTCTACAACACGCCAGACCCTGCAATCTTTTGATCAACATGTCTGCCCAGAACATCCCCGAAGGCACCTACCGCATCAGCTTCATGGACGGCGTCCTGGTCGGCTTGGAGCCCAACAGGCCTCTGCGCGTGCTGCCAGAGGAACACAGCGAGCGCTCGGAGTGGCAAGTCAAGAAGCATGGCTCTGACGCCTTCGTCATCGTTCTGAAGAAGAACGAGAAGCTGGGCATCACCTGGTCCGGAGATCTTCACTTTGGCACCCCGCTGCTGCTTGCCGAGAACCCGGCTCCCTTCAAGGTCCAGCAGCAGGAACGGGACCGTTTCGAGTAAGTGTCTCCCTACTCTTCGCATCTGCGCACGATGTGATGTCTTCGTTCGACGTTGGCTGGATGCTCACGCCTGGTTGAACCCTCGCCGTTCAATTTGACTGGACCGATCTCCCTCGACGTTCCCTGTGACACTCTGCAATGTGCCGCGTCGACAACAGCCTCGTCCCCGCCAAGGATGAACAGCTCGAGGTCGCTCTGTCGCCGGCTATGATCTTCCCGCCGATCGTAAGTGCTCTTTCTGTCGCCGGCACTCCGTCGCGCCGACCGTTGACCGAATGATGTGCTCACATCCCTGCCTACATGATGCTTCTCTTTCCCTCCGCCAACAGGTCGCTTTCATGCCTCGTCAGATCTCCTTCGCCTGGCACTTCCAGAAAGTCTAATGCTCCAGGCTTCGGGGCACGTCATGCAAGTCGCTCCGCGTGTAGCGACGACGTGCTCGGCCAGCAGCTCTTTGCCGCCGGCCTGTTCAGTCTCCCGTCATCGTCGTTTTCGTCTTCGCTCTCCAGCCGCTTGCATTCCGCCGATTCGATGGATCTTTTGCTGCTTCGCGACCGCACGAGGCACAGCATTGTCCTCCGACGCATTGGATCGGTCCCCAATGTATCCTCTTCGCCGACCGAATTGCAAGTTTTCTTCAACCTCCAACCACAAAATCTGAGCTCAAGCTTGTGCATCCACACGCGTCGACACGCTGATGCCATTGCATCTTGAAGTGATTGCGAGTTGCCAGGGACAGCGTACATGGAATGCTGCATCGGTGCGTAGATTCGGCGTGCCAAGAGTCGAGCGTCGCGTCTCTGCTTTAGAACTCGCCCTGAGCCCGCAAAAGGAACGACCAGAACACGTGATGAGAAGCGGGACACCCACGAGAAAAGAAAGAGGGAGTCTGGCAGTCAGCATCAAGTTCACCACGCCGTCTCGACGAGCAGCAGCAGCAAAGGATCCACTTACAAAGTACGACTGCTTCTTGACGCGGAACTGTTTTTGCAAAGGAGGGTACTGTTCGTCGTCAGAACAGATTGGATCTAGGTTTCAACGGTCGGCTGGGTAGCAGAGAGGGGAGAGTTGTGGGGATCAGCGGCACCACTTACCTTGTAGGGAGCGCCCTTGCGCATGCGGTCGCTGTCGTCCTTTGGCTGCGCGAAGCCCTTGTCGCCGTGGCCGTACGAAGGGCGTCGCGAGGCCTCGAGCTTGGCAGCTGCGAGGCGCTGCTTTCGGCCTTCCTCGGTCTCGCCGGGCAATCGATCGGCGACGCCGTGGGGCAGACGCTCTTGCCCCGCCGCTTCGGCGTTGGCGGCCTTGTTGCCCGTGCTGGGGGCGCCGGCATCGGCGGGCGGCAGGTGAGCAGGACGACCCTTGTTGTCGACCTCGACGTCCTGGAAGACCATCTGCTCCTCTTTGACGATGTGCTTGCCCGATGGCGTGCGGAAGGTGTGCTGCGACGCCTCGGCCTCGTGGACGGCGTGGCCGAGCTGGGCCTCGTCGTGCTGCTTCCGGGCCTCCTTCTGCTGTTCGGGCGAGAGCTGCTCGTCGTAGGGCGACTGGTACTTTTCGCCACGCGCGGCCGCCTCCTTCCTCAGGCGTGCATCTTCTTCGATGCTGGGCAGACCTTCGGCCTTGCGCTCGCGTCGCTCCTCCTCCTCCTCGATCTTGTCGTGCTTGGCAAAGTGCTCGAGGTCCTCCTTGTGGGTGTAGCTCTCGTCGGACTGCGTCTCGGGGGTGTTGTGGTAGAGCTCCTCGTGGTGGACAAAGAACTCGGACTCCTCGTCGTAGTGGTGCCCGAGGCTGCCGATGTTGTACTCTGGGAAGGTGGGCAGGCCGTTGGGGCCGGCGTCGATGAACTCCTTCTTGGTGATGAGGCCGTCGTTGTTGGTGTCCATGGCGCGCAGTACGGAGCCGACGATCTTGTCGGCCTTCTCGTCGTGCACCTCGTGGGTGGGCGAGTGCTTCTTGGACTCGGAGTGGTGGACGCCGTAGATGGCTTCGATCTCGGATCGGTCGAGCACGCCGTTGCGGTCGAGGTCATGCAGGGCGAAGGCGCTGCCGAGGTTGAAGGCGTTGATGTGGTGCTCGGTGCGCATGTGGCGCTGAATGTAGCTCTCGTGCTCAATGTCGGTTGGCTCGAAGCCGGCCACCTCGGCAGGCTCGTTGGAGATGGCGTCGTGGCTGTGCGCAGCTGCGCCGTGGATGGAGAGCGACGAGAAGAGCACGAGGCCGAGCAGGACCCAAGAGACGCTCATCTGCTTGGTGCCAGAGGAAGGCGGCGAAGTGCCGGCAGCGCCGGAAGGACCACCCTGTTTCCTCTTTTCGGCGATGCGCTTTGCCTCCTCGTGGACGTCGGTGACGTTCTTGGAGGTCTTTGTGTAAAAGTCGTGGATCTTGGGATGGTTTGCAAAGGCGTTGTAGTACTCGCTGAGCTTGGTCCAGACCAGGTCGGTCTTGGCCTTGACCTCGGGCTTGTCAAGCACGGCCTGAGCGCGCTGGTGGAGCTGACGAGTGAGTGAGGGATCCTGCTTGTCCAGAGCCGCAGCAGCACCTGCCTCGGTCGAAGCCGGGTCGGGAACGGTGGTGGTGGTCTTGGGACCGGACACGGAGGCGTCGTCGCCCGGAACCGGCATGGCAGCGGCCACCTTGTCGGTCGCCGAAGAGAGAGCCGCCGGACCGCTGGGGGTATGCTCGGTCCTTTCAGTTGTGACGGCGGCAGAAGGGGCAGCCTTCTCGAGCTTCTGGCCGAGGGAGCGGTCGAGATGGGAGAGGTAGCCCTTGAAGGTGGTGGACAGGCCGTGCTTGTTGTCGAGCTCGATGGCGCGCTTTGTGATCTCGTCCGAGATGGTGTAGCCGTGAGCGAGGTACTCGGCAACGATGGCGGTCTTGGGCTTGTCCTCCTGACCGACGGGCTGTGCATCGTCGTGAGCAGCGGCGGCGCCAGTGGTCGTAGCAGCGGCAGCTGTGGTGGTGGCAGCTGAGGCGGCGGAGGCGCCGAGCGTGACGGAGAGATGGGCGCCGTCGAGCGAGCTGCCGTGGAGCATCACGGCGGTGCTGGCAGCACTGGGCTTGACGAATTCGATGACGGCCTTCTGGGTGGAGGGGCCATCGTCGGTGAGGTCAAGCTTGGCGATGGAGCCGCAGAAGCTGAAGAAGTCATCGATCTGCTTCCTGGCAGTCGACTTGTTGATGCCGGTGACGACCACCGTAGATGCGGGGGCTTGCGAGCTCATGGTGAGGCTAGTACCGGAGAGCAAGTCAAGGCTCCGACGATGCAATGATGCTTATCGAAAGGCGAATGGCAGAAGGGTCACGCGTCAGAGCAAAGTAGGACAAGGCCAGCTTGCACCGATTCTTTGCCGCAGGTAAGTTGGTGGGTGATGGTGACTGGTCAATGCGGCTTGGTGAGTGCACGTCCCGAAATGAAAGGTGGGCGCGTGTGGGTGACGAAGGAGAGTGGAACCCAAACGTAAGTGGGGCTGTGATGGTGGGATCCAGCGACAAGGCCACGAGAAGGTGCGGTGCGTAGAGTTGGAAGTCGCCGGCGCTTTGAGACCGGCGCGCGCTGCCAGCGTGCTGCGCTTCCGGGCGGACTCGCACCCATGCACGAACCTCAAAAAAGTGTTGCTTTGCGGGGCTCAGGAGAGAGACATGCAGGCGATGCATCGCACGAGCACCATTGAGCCATGTCAGTGCCTGCTTCGCTCGTGCGAGACAAATACGAAAAAAAACGCGACGGAGATGTCAGTACATGTTAGGGCTAGAAAAACAACAAATACGGATCGCCGAAATCTGCCACGCGGAAAAACGGCGGCGGATAATCTGCATGCCTCGACGAGACAGTCGTCGGCCAAGTGTCGAGAGCATGCTCGCATTCCGAATACCAAGCATCGCACTGTACGTATATCCGTCTTCCGATGGACAACCTATCGATGAAGCGATTGAAGGATGTCCTGTACCTCGGGATAGCGCCAGCAGTGAAGTCTGCTTGGTCATCGCATGAACCGTCCCAAACACTTCGGATCCGCTGCTTGCTGTGCACTGAAAAAATAGCAAACGGCTTCGCCAACGTCCGATTCCACACGTACATCGTCGCAAGAATGCATGTGCTAGCCTACTTCGGGCTCGATCGCGACGAATTTGCACGCTGCCAGCCTGTGCCATCAGCATGAACCAAAAAGGCGGATCCGACGTTAAGGATCCATGCGCGCGCTTCCGGCGTCTGTTCCTGAGATTTGTATGCGCTTTGCATGAAGAGCTGGTGACGAAACTACGTCCGTAAGATTGGGCCGCATCCGCCTCGCTGTCGTACTGTACAGTACATGCCCGTCTCGGGCAGCGCCGGCGACGTTGCCGCAGACGCGGATTTTCGCCGTTGACTGCCTCCAACTCCGCCGATTAAACGCGCTCGCCAGCGGATGGCGCAAAAGTCTCGTCGGAGTTGTGCTCGAGGATAAACTCGGGGCATGAAATCCACTCTCGTTCGCCCTTGCACGCGCCAGTCCTTCGACCCCGGTTGCCTTCCGGAAGCGTCGACGATGACACCACTAGCTTCTCTCGATTCACAGGCGTTCGCTTGTAGCATCGTGAGCGCAAAGATAGGAGCTGGAGTAGGTGGTCGGCCTCACACGAATTCGACACGAGGGAGCAGGCAATACAGCGTCGTGTTTGATGTCATTCGGCACCGATGATCGGGTGAGGCCTGCCAGCTCGTGCGTCGAACGCGTGCTGCCGAAGCGAAGCTTCCATACATACCGGCAGCTTCCGTCATTGACAGCAAATGACGCCAGCCGCTCGTCCCGTCTCGCGCACCGTTATACTGTAATATTGCGGGCCACGGCATGTGCGGGGAGCTTTTTGGCCCGAGGTTTCATCGTGCAATATTTCCTTGATTTCCACATTCTTCCTCAATTAAGTCGGCCTTCTTTTTTTAGCTTGTATTGCAATGTTGCAGAGCACGATGAATCGAATACGAGAGAGGTGGACTTGAATGACCGACATACAGAGAGGAGGCCGCACACTTTTCCGACAGAGTCGACCCTCTAAATTTAGAGGACAGATCAGCCCGATATGTATATACTCGTGTCGGCTCCGAGCACGCACAAGTGATGCGTGTGCGTAGAACCGCTTACCAGCGTGTGGTCAGGCGACACCACGACGTCCATGCTGATCACTTGACGGATGCTCAAAGAGCCGGACAGAGGCGTCGAGATCGTCTGAGCGAAATCTTGGCTTCGCGGTCAAAAATAGCCCCTCGCCGGAGGATGTGGAACGTGGGTGAGGCGAGACAGGCGCGTCGACAGCACGCCCCGAACCGAGGCGATTCCCATGTGTCTTGCCGAACAAGATCCGCTGCCTAGCCGAGCTCGGACGCGGCCTGCTTCGGAGCCGACCGTAGATGTCTCCGAACTGATGCTATCCTCCCCGCTCAGGGCTTCCAGTCGAGGAGATGGGCCGTGGCAGACTATTGCGCCGATCGAGCATGCCTCGCAGCCCCAAACGCCGAATCCGCACTGATCCTAGCCTTAAAATACAGCCCATCGTGACCTGACGCTCTACAACAGCATCCAAAACGCGGAGTTGCCCCGCTGTCTCGGTGTCAAATCTGCAACAAAAGCATCATTATACCACAACCTTCGTTCTGAGCTGAGCGTGCTCCTGGGGAACCGAGACGAGTCTGGATTGCCGAGCTTGTCGCCTTACCACCAGACATCGTCAAGCTCCAACAGACCCTTGCAAACACAACCTGCGAAGCGAACGGTCGCAACGCCAACGCAGCAGCCTTACGCCCAGACGACACGACGAGACAAGGCCAGAACCGCCTGACTTTTCGATCACGTCTTGTGCCGGCCTCCTCTGTACAGAAGTGCCTCCTTGAACCCTGTCGCTCTACTCAACTGTGTTATGCCTGCTGTCACAGCAGGTATGCCAAGCCTAGAAGATTGGCGGGCGCCACTTGATGTTGCCGCGCCACTTGCCTTACGGACATCAGGACGCCTCGAGGCGAAAAACCACGCCCTCCAAGCCGTGCGCGACGCGTGCCCTACTTTGCATCCCAAGGGCCCACTGACCTCATCGTGCGCTTCTTTGCAGAAGGATGCAGAGGCCTCCGCTAGAACTGTGTTCGAGAAGCCAGCTGTATCCGACTCCCCGGATAAAAACTTGGCTGCGGGGGGCATGCCAGACCTACAAGAAACCTTACAGTCCTTAGCAGTCACCACCGTACGCCAAGTCATACTTACAGCGGAGTGGCTGTACGGAATGAAGCTCTACTAGGCTGGAATGCACGGTGGCGGAAAAAAGGCGCCTCTCACACTGTGCCACACACACCACCGTCTCGACCCTTGGCATTGTTGGCAAAATGGGGCACCAGAACCGAGACGTGTGAAATATGGCGGACTCTGAAATCAGTCTGTTAAGCGGATCGGAGATGGTTTGGGGCCCAGCAGCAGCAGCAGCAGCAGCAGCAGCAGCAGCAGCAGCAGCAGCAGCAGCAGCAGCAGCCGCATCCACCCAGTCTTGCCGAAGAGCGGCAATGCTGCTCGGCGTGCTCAGCGCTATTCACACAGACAATGCTGTGTCAGCCCTGTCGGCGAGGAGCAGCTGATCGACCCCTGTGCATCACCAATTCGCAATTCCGAGCTCTTCTATTTTCGGGCTTGGGCGATTGCGATGATGTTGTGACTTTTTTCCACTTCCGCCTGTCCGTTCCTGATCGGAAGCGCTTTAATTCGATCTCATCTGTAATGCGACGCGCTGATGCCTCGCCCACGCACAAGCATTGAGTGGCGTGCTGTCTCTGTCCGCCCAAGAACTCCGCAGAGCTGCGGTAGCCGAGGAGGAGGAATTGCGATTTCCTGGTTGTCGCAACATCAGATCAAGCGCGGCGATGCCGACAGCCAGCAGTGGCACAGAGAAGCACTGCAACACTCGTTCTGCAAATGTCACATTCGAGCTCATTCGGCATCGCTCAATATAGCATCAGAGAGCAACTCGCCTCACAACAAAAGTACAGTACACTGTGTGCCGTGGCCCTGCGGTCTCTGTTCGGGCAGCAGCCACTGTGGATTTTGACTTGTCAGTCGATTTTTTCCCTTTTTGTTTTTTGTTTATTTATTTTTGCTTTTTTTTATCCGCTGCCCGCTCACCGATCCGATCTAGGGCGTGAAGGCTGTTGGTGCCGGTGTGCCACGGGTTGGACTCTTTTCGTTGAGATGAGCCTTAGCCTGTTTCATGCGATCTCAAGCCTCGCATCGGAAGCATGGATCGCCTGGGCCTCCGCGAACTGTAGACGCTTGCATTCGATCCTCAGTTCCAACGGCAGCCTTCTCTAGGCACGAAAGCGTCTCCACGCCACTCGCTGGTGCGATACGAAAGGGATGCTTCGAGACTCCAAGGTTGGAATGGAAGCCCACCTTCTGCGCCGAACCGATGCGCTCGCGTGGCGCGTCGCCTTGGGTAGCGAGTGCCAAGAGCGGCGGCTCTGAAAAGGATGCAGTAGCAAGTTATTGAAAGCAGCACCAGGCGTCATTCCGCGACTCGACGTGGCGCCCGAGCAGTGGACCGGAATCCGCTGCCGAGACACGGCATCAGCCAACCACGCCGAGGATGAGTCCAGAGAAGCTGGCAAGAGTGCACTCCCGGTCGTGCAGCCCATTATCTCACGTCGCAGCAACCGGGCTAGCCGCCAGCTGACTCGTCATTCCTTGCTTGACGTGCTGCTTCCGGGTCGGACTGCCGCCTCCCCCCGTGCTTGCCATGCTCGTTTGCGCAGCGCGGACCTGGCCCGCCCTCCCTTCTCCGCTCCCCAGCAGCTCGCTTCGACACACCGCCAACATCCGGAATCCTCAGCTGAAACGGTTTCTTGGATTTCCGAATTTGGCCCCCACCGAGAATTCGGTTGAAGTGTGGCTTTGTTGAATTGCGCTCGACCCGCTTTGCTTGTCGATAAGCGTCTCAGGTAGACGAATGTTCAGAACAGCATCAGGCTGCTACCGTCAGGATCTCGTGGCTGGGCGGAGCGGGGCGAGGCGTGGTCTGCTCATCTCGGAATCGGCTCCCACTCAAGTGCACGACGAGGGCACATGGGGTTGAACGTGGTCTAAACTCGCTTCCACGCGCTCCTGCTTCCGTTCCAGCCGCGCCGGAAAATTGGAGGAGGCGTCCCTTCCCCTGCGTCCGACTTTATCCCTGGCCAACTGCGCTGCCACTCAGTTTCCCACTCCGCTGCCATCATGCTTGCGTATGTCTGCCTTGACGCTAGCCGATCGTCGGCGCAAGGCCCTCTCACTAGCCCCCTCGTAAACTGCTGGGCTGCACCCGTGACCGACCAGGACCGGATCAAGTAGCCATTGTGATCCCAAAACCTGCTGTACATACAGTGCTCCCTCCGAGCCCCGGATTTGTCGCTGCGTCTCCGCTCGCGCTCATGCGACGGTGCCGAAAGACGTCGTCGCAGCTAGGCACCTCATGCCCCCTCTGCTCCGCCCGCCTTGGCTGTCGTGCCTCTTTCAGCCGACCATGCGTGTTCCGTATGCCGTATGTTCTTATCCGTCACCTCTGCCATGTTCCCTGAGCAACTGGCCGCTCGTCGAGGCGCTCTGCTCGACATTCAACCTCCTCACCACCATTCCCCGCTCCGTCCTGCCCACCTGCATGTCTCCGTCTCAGCTGATTGGCATCCGTGTCCCGCCAAAGCTTTCCTTTGCAGTTTTATCCTGGCCGCACAGCCCTCGTGCGCGCTCGGCGACTTTTCCGGTCGGCCAGTTCCGTCATCGCAGCTCCCGTCCTGCCACTCTCCGCCGACAGCTCGTCCCCAGAGGCTTGTCAGCTGTTTGTTGAGCCCTGTTCCATCTCCTGTCGCTGCGCTCCAAGCAGCGCGATCCTTCCGTGGATGGCGGTATACTGCTTGCCACGCCCCGTACGTTTTTCCGCTGGCAGCTGCACCCTCCCCTTGGTGGCCAGAATCGCCCGACACGCAAATGCACGCTGGTGCTCGCATGTAACACACTTGCATATGGATCTCCTTACCATGGAACACCCTCCCCCCAGATCACTTGCGGTCATCCTTGATCTTCTTCGGCGATTCGCTGGATTCGCTTTACTCTCTTGCCTCCATCACCGTCAGCCCGTGTCGTCAAGGCTCGCACATTCCTCTTGTTTGTTGTGTAGCCCTTGCTTGCTCAATCCGCTGTCCCAACCACGCCGCGTTCCTCGCCTGTCTCCGCCGCCCCTCGCATCGACTGTTTGTTCGTCTCCCGTGCCTTGGTCCGCTTTGTATACAAGGCGCATCCCCTTCCACATATGTTCCTCCTTTTCTTCCCTTTCTCGAGTCCACATCCAAACGAGCTCTCAGGCTCCACAACCGTCCTCGCCCTCACACGTCTTTGGATCGTTCCAGCTTGCCGAACATATACACCCCTCTCGCCTCCAGCTTGACCCGCTTTTGGCTCCCACCGCCTTTGGAGCCACAGCGATCTCTCAGCTCGAGATCAGCTTCTCAGCCACACACAGTTGACCTGCTATCAAAGGCGTAATCACTTGCCTTGACGCCAGCGACCCGACGCTCTCCTTTGTCGACTCCCGTCAGAACCGTGTGCGCAGGCTCAGGCAACTGCGACTCTCGGTGGTCAGCACTCTAGCCTATTGGCGCCTTGTCTTCGATTGTCATCTGAATTGGCGCAGGGCTCGTCTCAGCTGTCTGCGACCTTCCACCGGCTTCCCGCCGTTTCAGATCGACGTCCCAGATCGTGGATGCAAACAAACCAGCACCGTCTCTTGCCTCGGCACCATCACGCGTAGGCGCTCCTATCCTTAGCCCATCATACCGCCATTCCAGGCTGAACCTGCGCAGGCTGCTCTTTGCTGGAAGCAAACCTGCCAAGCAACTCCGTTGTGCGAGGGGAGGAAGTGGCCGCTACGTGCTTCTTTCCCTGCCAGCACCAGACCAGCATATAACACCGTTCGTCATCGCCCATTCTTCAGCACCATGGCAGGCGATGACACGCAAAATTATCTCTTCTCGTCGGCCAGCTCGACAAGAAGAAGCTCCGAGAAGCGCTCCGCATCCAGCAAGCCCGACTCGAGATCCCGCACCAGTTCCGACACAGACATCAGCAGCATTGGCGGAGTGCACTATCCTTGCTTCGGCAAAGTTGACCTTGCGTCGTACATCGCCGCTCGCACCTATGGTTTGAACTTTCGGCGGCTACACGATGAATGGGTGGTGCTCGGGAGACCGGCGATCAACACCAGCCACTGGCCTGTGCTGGCCGGTCATCGTGGCCTACCCGCCTCGCCCAACGACTTTGTCGCTGTGGCCGAGCACTACGAGGGGAAGATCTTCTCGCAGGTTGCGCTCGACATGGCGGGTAAGCCTGCGGACCGAAATCGACCTCTGGACGACTTCATCATCTCTATGGTGGTGACTGCGGCGATCGTGAACGCCGACTTTCTCATACACCGCATGGTGTGCGACGAGATCCTGCGCGAAGAAGCCATGGTGCAGCACGTCTGGCATCGATACTTCACCACATTCCTACACGACGCCATCCGACACTTTGCCCACGAGAGGACGGTATGTGATCGGCTGGGCACGCACAACTGCGTGGTGCCGCTCCTGTACGGACAGGCGTGTGCCATGACATTGCCCACGCTGATTCAGACATTCGACTATCAGGTGCAGATCTTTCAGAATCTCTTTCCCAACTTCGGAGATCACGTCAGCCGGTGTGCATCTGCACAGCCTTCCCAGCGGCTCGATGTCGATGCCATCATCAAAGAGTACATCACAAAGATCGAGGGAAGCACACGCCAGGCAATTGCGGCAGGGATGGGCGCATCCACATCTGGACAGGCCGGGTCTTCTGGAAACACACAAAGTCCATACGCAGGCATGATACACCCGGAGGAGGATTCGCAAGCAGAGGTAGGCCCAAGTCGTCCGCGGCTGGCTGTCACCGTAGTTCCCGAAGAAGTCAAGGGACGCCCTGACCTGTTCGTATCCGACATCGACTCGGCCATTCGCTGCGATGTACCGCTCGAACAGGTGCTCAAGGTCATCGACTCAAACATGACGGTGTCGGCACCGTCTTCCACAGCTTCGACGCCCCCACCGATCGCAGCGATGACCTCCATAAGAGCACCGTATCACAGCAGCAGCGTCTCGTCAAGAGCTTCGTTCCCATCCTCGGATGCAGATTGGCCGCTGCGCCGGAACGCCGATCTGAGCGACTCGGCAGTGGAAGAGGGCGACGCAGACATCGACTCGGCCAATCTGATGCTCCGACCACCTCTGCAAGGCCAAGCTCAGTGGCCGGTGGGCATTTCGCGCCGATCAACGTCGGAGGAGCACAACTCAATCACGCCCGACGAGGCGATGGCAGCGACGCAAACGCGCACGCATAGCAACTCGGTGTACTCGTACTTTAGCTCGCTTCCTGCCACGCCAACCGAGCTGCTATCGCCAGATGGAGTGGTGTCGAACCAGGAGGGAGCGCAGTCGTACATGGATCGACGGCCTTACCGTTCCAATTCGGGGCTGCTCGCGTCTACGTCAGCGGCACTCGAGTCGGACACACGCAAGAGGACGCGCGCGGAGCAGAACCGCGAAAAGATGAAGGCTTACCACCGGCGAGTGATGCAGCAGCGCGAAGCACTGACGACGGTGCTCGCGGAGATGTCGGCACACGTCGGCACGATACCCATGCTGTCCACCCGCACCAATGCTGCCGGGCTTCTGGGACTCTTTTCGGGCGAGGCGAGCGGCTCGGTAGGCGGGGATGGAGCATCCGGATCTGGCAGTGCGAGCTCTGTGGGACGGAGTGCGCCGGAGTCGAGCTGGTCGGTGTCGCTTCGCAACAAGCAGAAGCAAGAATCGAAAGCGCGGCTGCGCAAGCGCGAGATCGACCAGGTGCACGAGCTGGGCCTGTACGCTAACTACGCCAACGCCACGCTCTCGCGCCCGGGAGCAGCAGGCACTTCAACAAGCCCAGGGTCACGAGGAGGGAGCGGAGCGCCAGGGATGGGGGATGTTCAAGGAGGCATGTCGACGGCGTGGCGTCAGCTGGAGACGGCGCAGATGGCCGAGGCGGACGCGCAGATGTCTCATGCAATCCTGCGGGTGTTTTTGCGGCATCGTCCGAGCTGGATCGCGCTGATTTCGGCGGAGCAAAGGCTAGCCAGCGAGGTGGCCAAATTGTCGCCGCGGACCGAGGATGGTGCGAGCGCGGTGGATGACGGTTCGGCAGGCGACGGCAGCCCAGGCTCAGGTGCAGGCAAGGGGATCAAGGCGCTCATTGATCGGGTCCAAATGGAAGAGAGGGCAGGGACGATGTCGATGCTGTCGCCAGATTCTGCGCACATGCTCTCACGAGGGATGATGTCGGGCGCAGGCGTGAATCAACCAGGACCGCTGCTTGACGCGAGCGGAACACCGCGATATGCAAGTCAAGGGTCGTACGGTGCTTCGGTGCTGCTGGACGCTGGAGCAGTGGTTCTGTCGCCTGGCAGGGAGTACGGAGCGACAGCGTCGCCGTCCGGAGTGACGCGGCCGATGGGTGGAGAGGAGAGCGCGGACTACTTCAGCCAAGAGCGTCGAGCATTGGGCGGACGGCAAGGCGATTCGGCGGCTGGAACGCAGCGTGGGTCGGGCCCTGGCCACGGAGCGATGTCGAGCATGCTTCCTGCGCAGAGTGGATTCAGCTATGGCTTCTACGGGGCAGAGGCACAGGCGCGAGCGAATGCACAAAGCTCGATGGGCGGGATGGCTGCCATGTCGCCGCCTCCGCTGCCGATGCAGTCGCGCATGTCAATGTCGTATGATGGGCGTGGTGGATATGGGGCGGCGACGACGACGTCGCGAATGGAGCAATCGCCCGGACTGTACCACGCGCAGCCGATGCCGATGCAACCGTACGCCTATGGCCAAGCACCCTCGCAGCCAACGCAGATGCCCGGCGGCGCGCACGGTCTCGCACAGCCAGGACCACAGCCCATGGCGGACTCGATGATGGCGTATCGCTCGAACGAGTCGACGGCATCATCGTACGCGACGAGTCATCATCATCATCATCAGCAGCAGCAGCAGCAGCAGCAGCAGCATCAAGCCCAGCAGCAGCATCAATCACACACACAGCCACAGCAGCCGCCCTCGTACGGTCAGCAAGGAGGCTACCACGCGCAATAGCAAAAGCTAATTGTGGGCTACGGCCCCAACATGTGACTCTGATTCGTGATGCGTACTTCCGCGCTGTTTGTATATGACTCAACGGCGAGATTGTTGATTTGAATGGAGAGGGGACACGACGGTGAAGGGGGCCCTTGCAATTGAAGAGCGACGTGTGGGGATGTGGATCGCGCCCCTACGACCGAAGAGATCCGAGGTGGTCCAGTCAGTGGGTGCTGTGGAGACCTTGACAGTTGCGAGGTCTGTGATTGGCCAGCTGCACGCGCCTCGCTGGATGGCGCCGGCGGTGGGGCCGATCAATTCACGCTGCATCATTGGGCAGCAGTGTGCTGCTGTGCTCGGCTGTGACTCGAAATCACAGGCTCTAAACGCCGCTGCGAAATTGAAACGTGTTAGATTGCTTAAAGTGTTGCTGTCTGATCAGAGCTTGCCATCGCCATTGAGGTCTGCTGATGACAGCGAGCCTCCCAAGCATAAACCTCAAGATTAGTACTAGCAAGCTGTCGGCTGTAACGAGCACCGCCCCTGTGATTGATTGATATGCAGAGAGCGAGTGGCGTGAGACGGTGGTGGGCTCCGTGGGTGGGGTGAGTGGGCTGCGTATTTTCGGCGACGCTGCAATCGCACATTTCCGCTGAGGGCCTAAGCGCGAGGCAGAGTCACTCGATCCTGCGCCGCCTTCTCAGCTGCTGCACTGCGCGCCTCTTCCCCCACCCAATTCCAATTGCAGCCTTGCTGGTGTCTTCGCAGCGCCGCCACCGAGCACCGCTCACAGCATTATTCAAAAAGGCCTCGGCGCATCCTTCCATCTTCCCGTCTTCCTCAACCCCCATACCCTTTCCAAAAGATGGCGCCCAAAACGCTCTACGAGAAAATCTTCGACTCGCACCTCGTCCACGAGGAGGCCGATGGCACCTGCCTCCTCTACATCGACCGCCACCTCGTCCACGAGGTCACCTCCCCACAGGCCTTCGAGGGCCTCCGCAACGCCGGTCGCAAGGTGCGCAGGACCGACTGCACCCTCGCCACCGTAGACCACAACATCCCCACCGCCTCCCGCAAGGCCTACAAGGACACCAAGTCCTTCGTCGAGCAGGCCGACTCCAGAACCCAGTGTCTCACCCTCGAGGACAATGTCAAGGCGTTCGGTCTCACCTTCTTCGGCCTTTCGGACAACCGCCAGGGCATCGTCCACATCATCGGCCCCGAGCAGGGCTTCACGCTTCCCGGCGCCACCATCGTGTGCGGTGACTCGCACACCTCCACCCACGGTGCCTTTGGCGCGCTCGCCTTTGGTATCGGCACCTCCGAGGTAGAGCACGTGCTCGCCACCCAGACCATCCTCCAGAAGCGCGCCAAGAACATGCTCATCCAGGTCGACGGCGAGCTCTCCGAAGGCGTCACCTCCAAAGACATCATCCTCCACATCATCGGCATCATCGGCACCGCCGGCGGCACTGGCCATGTCATCGAGTACGCCGGCTCCACCATCCGCGCCCTCTCCATGGAGGCGCGCATGTCCATCTGCAACATGTCCATCGAGGCCGGTGCCCGTGCCGGTCTGATCGCCCCGGATGAGATCACCTACGAGTACATCAACGGCCGCCCGCTCGCTCCCAAGCAGGGCGCCGCCTGGGACCAGGCGCTCGCCTACTGGAAGTCGCTTCCCAGCGACGAGGGCGCCAACTACGACACGGTCATCAAGATCGACGCCAAGGACATCCCGCCCACCGTCACCTGGGGCACCTCGCCCCAGGACGTCGTCGCCATCACCGGCACCGTCCCCGACCCCAAGGACGCCAAGTCGGAGGGTGAGGCCAAGGCCATGGAGCGCGCCCTCGAGTACATGGGCCTCCAGGCCGGCACGCCCATGGAGAAGATCAAGATCGACAAGGTCTTTATCGGTTCGTGCACCAACGCGCGTATCGAGGATCTGCGCGCCGCCGCGCGCGTGCTCCACGGTCGCAAGGTCGCCGAGGGCCTGTACTGCATGCTCGTGCCCGGCTCGGGTCTGGTCAAGAAGCAGGCCGAGGCCGAGGGCCTCGACAAGATCTTCCAGGCCGCGGGCTTCGACTGGCGCGAGGCGGGCTGCTCCATGTGCCTGGGCATGAACCCGGACCAGCTGGCGCCCGGCGAGCGCTGCGCCTCCACCTCGAACCGCAACTTTGAGGGTCGCCAGGGCGCCGGCGGACGCACGCACCTCATGTCGCCCGCCATGGCCGCCGCTTGCGCCGTGACGGGCTACCTGACCGACGTGCGCAAGGTCGTCGGCTCCTCCACCGCCAAGGTGGGCTCGGACGCCGCCAAGCCCGCGTTTGAGATCCAGGTGTCGGACGGCAAGTCGTACCTCGTGGACGCCACGCCGGCACCCGCGCCCACCGGTGCGGCCGAGACCGACGAGGACGCGATTCGCGACGTGCCTGCATCCAAGATCTCTACCGCCGGCGCGGGCATGGACAAGTTCACGGTGCTCACGGGCATTGCTGCGCCGCTCGAGCGCGCCAACGTGGACACGGACCTGATCATCCCCAAGCAGTTCCTCAAGACGATCAAGCGCACGGGCCTGGGATCGGCGCTGTTCTGGCCCATCCGCTACGACGCCAAGACGGGCGAGCCGGACGCGTCGTTTGTGCTCAACCAGTCGCCGTACGATGCGGCCAAGATCCTGGTGGTGACGGGGCCCAACTTTGGCTGCGGCTCGTCGCGCGAGCACGCCGCGTGGTCGCTGCTCGACTTTGGCATCCGCGCGGTGATTGCCGAGTCGTTTGGCGACATTTTCCGCAACAACCTCACCAAGAACGGCCAGCTGCCCGTCATGCTGCCCAAGGAGCAGATCGTGCGTCTTACCCAGGACGCCAAGGCGGGCAAGCCGATCACCGTGGATCTCGAGAACCAGGTGGTGGTCACCGCCGATGGCAGCGAAAAGTTTGCGTTCGAAACGCCCGAGTTCACGCGCCACTGCCTGCTCAACGGCCTCGACGACATTGCGCTCACCCTGCAGAAGGACGCCAAGATCGCCGAGTTTGAGCACAAGAGGAGTGTCAACACCCCCTGGCTCGACGGATTCGGATACTCGGCCAAGATCGAGACTAGCCCCGCCAAGCAGGCGCGCACGGATTGGTAGGCGCCCTCGATCACGCTTTGATCCTCTCGCACCCTGTCAAAATTTCATGTTTTCGTTTTGCACACAGTCTGAGAGTCGAGGTCGAGGCCGCGCATGCGAAGTGAAAGCAATTCGCTCTGGAGAAACGATGACCATTCCGTGAAAACCTGAGACCGAGCAGATGATGTTCGAGGGAAAGAGCCTGGTTTTGAGTGAGGGTCTTCACTCCTCGCGCTGGAGCTGTTGCATGTGTACGAGATCGGCGTAGATGCCGTTGAGGGCTAGCAGCTGGGCGTGTGTGCCGCTCTCGGCCACACGGCCATCCTTGAGGCAGTAGATCATATCGGCCCTAGAAATCGTACTGAGCCTATGAGCGATGGCGATGGTGGTCCTGCCCGCTGCGGCCTTATCGAGCGCCTCTTGGACGATCTTTTCCGAGTCCGAGTCGAGCGCCGAGGTTGCTTCGTCGAGCAGCAAGATCTTGGGGTTTCGGATGAGCGCACGCGCGATGGCAATGCGCTGCTTCTGTCCACCCGACAGCTGCGTGCCCTTACCACCGACCTCGGTATCCCACTTGTCGGGGAGAGACTCGATGAACGCCAGGATGTTGGCTGAGGCCGCAGCCGCACGTAGGTCGTCCATACTAACCGTGTCGGCGTCTTCAAACGCGCCCAGGCGGATGTTGAATTCGATCGTCCCGTCGTACAGCGTGGGTTCCTGGCTGACGAGTGACATGTGTTTGCGGATCTCGCGCAGGTTCAGATCGCTGATGTCCTTGCCGTCAATCGTAACGCTGCCCGAGAGTGTGTCGTAGAACCGCTGGATGAGTTGGATCGTCGTCGACTTGCCACAGCCCGATGCACCCACCAGCGCAACGTATGTGCCGGGCTTGACTTCAATGTCCAGCCCGCGCAGCACGCGCACCGTCGGCCGCGTCGGATACCTAAAGTGCACATTGGTGAGCTTGATGTGGCCCTGCACATCGGCCAGCACCTCGCCCTCGTCGCTCGTCACATCGATCTCGGGCACCATATCCAACAGCTTGATGCTATCCCACGCCGCCGTCTTGGCGTTGGAAATGTCGGGCACAAACGAAAAGGCGTTGGACGCCTGGATGGATCCAAACACCACCGCCGTAAGGATGGTGAAATACTGGCCCGAAGTATACTCGCCGCGGATAAGCAGCTGGGAGCCGTACCAGAATCCGAGGCCGATGATCCAGAACTGGAGCGCCTGCGAGACGGCATAAAGGAAATTGCCGTAGAAGGCCGTGTTGCGCGAGATGCGCGAGGGCTCGTCGAGCTCCTTGCGGTAGATGTCGAGGCAGTCTTCCTCGCGCGTGAGCGATGCCACGATGCGCATGGCACCCGCTGCCTCGCACGCCTTTGCCGCACTTCCCTCGTACGCCTTTTTGATGCGTGCGTCCTTGAGCACCACGAGCTGCAACCTCACGAAACCCGCCGAGAGCGTAAGTGGGATGCAGGCAATCACCACCAGCGAGAGCTTCCATCCGTTGGCAAGTGCAATGATCGCGCCCGTGACGAGCGTCGAGATGCTCTGGATGATGGTGCCGAGCGTGACGCCGACGAGGCCGTTGATCTTTTGCGAGTTGTCGGCGAGCGAGTTGCTGAGGCTGCCGGACGAGTGTGCGTCCTCGTCGTGGTACGCCACATCAGCACGCAGGTAGGCAAACAGGCTCATGCGACGGATGCGCTCCATGAGCACCGAGCTCGCCTTCATGAGCGTGTACGTCTGGATCGAGATGGCCAGCGTGCACAGGATGGCAATCACAAAGAAGAACAGCGCCCACTTGTTGGCGTCGTGCAGCATGATGCTGCGCGCCGGCTCCGGACAAGCGCCGCCGCCAATGGGACTGCACAGCGAAAAGTTCTGCAGCGCATGGCCGAACAAAATCGAAAAGCACGGATACGCAGCACCGGAGCAGATCGACGCAATCACACCAGGCACGTACAGCGTCATGATGTGGTCGCGGTTGATCTTGGCCAGGCGGTAGAGCAAGTAAAAGATCGAGGGGATCTTTTCGCTTTCTTTGTCGGCCTCGGCCTGGCGCTGGCGCTGCTGCAGGATGGCGCTGGCGACGCTGCCGCGCGTGACGCTCTTGTCGAGGCCCGCCGGCATCTCGGCCTTGGCCTCGTCGCGCAGCCTTGCCTTTTCGGTGTCGGTGGTGGCGAGGTGTGCGGGCGCTGCGTTGGCCTCGGCCGTGAGGGGCGCGTCGTTGTCGTCCGAATCGCTGTCTTCGCCATCGAGCTTCTCGGTGGCGACCTTTGCGCGGATCTTTTGCGCATCGACGAGCTGGGCGTAGGCGCCGTTGAGGGCGAGCAGCTCGTCGTGGGTGCCGGTCTCGAGGATGATGCCCTTGCCCATGACGACGATCTTGTCGGCGTTCTTGATGGTGGAGAGGCGGTGGGCGATGGTGATGGTGGTGCGGTTCTGACTCGCCTGCTCGAGAGCATCCTGGACGACCGCCTCGGACTGCGTGTCCAACGCCGAAGTGGCCTCGTCGAGCAGCAGGATGGTGGGGTTCTTGACGACGGCGCGCGCGATGGCGATGCGCTGCTTCTGGCCGCCGGAGAGCAAGAAGCCGCGCTCGCCGACCATGGTGCGGTATCCGTCGGGGAGCTGGGAGATGAATCCGTGCGCGTTGGCCATCTTGGCGGCGTCGATGATGAGCTTTTCCTTCTCGTCGTCGGGCAGATGCTGCTGGGGCGTGTTGATGAGGCCGTGTGCGATGTTGGAGAAGATGTCGGTGGAGAAGAGCGTGGGCTCCTGCGAGACGAGACCGATCTGGGTGCGGAGCCACTTGAGATTGAGGTCGCGCAGGTCGATGTCGTCGAGGTAGGCTGCGCCTGCATCGGGGTCGTAGAAGCGCTCGACGAGCGAGACGATGGTGGACTTGCCGGAGCCCGAGGCGCCGACGAGGGCGGTGACCTTGCCGGCGGGTACTTCGAGGTTGAAGCCGTCGAGGACGGGCACGTCCGGACGCGCGGGGTAGGCAAAGTCGACGTCGCGGAAGGAGATGTGTCCGGCGCAATTTTCGGGACGCAGGCCGCTGGGGTCGGACGAGTCGATGGGCGGGACGCGGTCGATGGTCTCGAACACCTTGGCGCCGGCGGCAAAGGCGTAGGAGAGCGCCTGCATGTTGGGCGCCATCATTGCCATACTGAAGGCCCCGATCAGGATTGACAGTATGACGTTCATGACGGTGCCGGACTTGATGTGGCCCGAAGCGAGGAGCTTTGCGCCGAAGTAAAACGCTAAGCTGTAGCCAGAATAGATTACGAAGAAGAAGACACCCATGCCGATACCTTGATAGAGCGAGCGTTTGATGCCGAAGCGGGTTGCCTGACGGTTGGACTCGTCGTAGAGATCGACGAGATTGTGCTCGATGCCGAAGGCCTTTGCGGTGCGGAGGGTGGCGAGCGACTCTTCTGCGATGGAGGCGGCCTTGGAGACGCGGTCGAGCTCGGCCTGCTGTAGCTTTGCGGTGACGGCGTTCATGAGTGCGCCAGCGATGATGATGCAGGGGATCATGGAGCTGAGGGCGAGAGCGAGCTGCCAGGATTTAACATAGGCGACGATGAAGCCGGTGACAAAGGCGCTGATGAACATGACGGACATGGGAATCTTGTCGCTGATGCCTTCTTGGATGAGCTGGATGTCGGACTGGATGCGAGTGGTGATCTCACCTGCGCCGACGACGTCAAAGTAGGCGATGTCCTGACGGAGGATGGCCTGGAGGTAGTGTTCGCGGATGCGGCGGGTGACGACCTGGCCGGTGTAGATCCAGGCGGCCATGTAGATGTAGGTTGCGACGAGCATGGCGACGCCGATGTACACGAGGAAGAGGACGCCGTGTACGATCTCGGAGTTGAGGTGGTCGCGTGCAGCGGGGATGTCGCCGCCAAAGAGGAGCGCGTTGGAGTACTCGAGGAAGGCGGTGGTGAGGCTGCCAAAGACGATGGTCATGAGAGGCTGAACGGCACCTGCGGCTGCGGCAGCGATGAGGCCGATAAAGTTGAAGAGGTGGTCCCATACGGTGGCGTAGCGGTAGAGCTGCTTGAAGCCGACACGATCCACGGCTTCGTCGTCGCCTTTCTTGTTTTTGGTGCGCTTTTTGTTGGTCGAGCCGGACTGCTTTTCGTCGCTGTCGCGAGCTGGGCTGCTGGATCGGGACGAATCGTCGGACGCAACGCGCTCCTTGTCCGAGTCAGGGCTGGAGGAGGCGCTCGTAGGTCTACGAGAGGGTGCATTGATGGGGACGTTGACATGGTCGGCTCGGGATGAGGAGGCGGCCGCAGGTTGGTGGTCGTCGTGGCGCTCTGCATGGCCGTGGTCGATCTCGCCGTCGTCAGAGTGGTCAGCGTCGATGGCGTGGATGGGCTGCGGGTCGCTGAGGATAGCATTCTGAGCATCCTTTGCGCCCGAGTCGAGGTGAGGCTCTAGGGTGGCGCCCGCCTCGCCTGGTTGAATCGCTTCGAACTGTGCCTGGTTCGGCATGGCGGCTGCTCCTGACTGTGCCGAGGCCATTGTGAAGACAGGCCGGCGGCGTGTGAGTAGAAGGAACGGATGGCGACGATGGACGTCGTAGGAAGAGAAGGTCGGGCCGATGCGACCGAGTGGCTGGCGTTGCAACAGGCCGTGTTGGGCAGGTGGGCAGGTGGGCAGGTGGGCAGGTGGGCTGCTCTTCGGGTGCAGTCATTACTCCGAGCAGCTTCATTGATTTGACCTGCGTGGAGACCCTTGTTTGGGCCATCCCAACCTTGGCTGCCGGTCTGACTGTGCATCCGACTGTCGTTTCGCCTGTCTGCTGGTCTTGGCACCGGCCCGACCGCGCCAAAATCGCGGTTCAAAATAGGCAGGTTTGGGGATTTTTTAATAGCATTTGCCGCACGCGCGCAGCTTTTCCCCCTCAACCCGCGCTGCACCTGCTTTGCTCACTCAATTCCGCGGAGCTGCCACACATCTCCCCCCCATCTCCCCCCCACATCCATCTTCATCAGCCACGCACGGCAGACATATGAATGGAGTGGCGATCATGAATACATAGAATCAACGTGCGAACAAACAAATAATACTAAAAACAACCCACTTCAAGCCTCGAGGCCCTTGACGTGGTCGACCGTAGACTTGATCTCGCCCACGCGCGCCGTCGTCGTGTCGAACCACTCGATGGCCAGGTTGGCCGACGCCTGCTTGGCCTCCTGCTTCTCCACCTCGGCGCGGCGCTGGGCGATCGCAACGCGGAAGCGCTCCTGCAGATCCCACGAGGCCAGACGCAGCACCTTGCGCGTCTCGCGTCCCACACGCGCAGAGTGCACCGCACCAAACGACACCTCTTCGCCGCGCTGCTCGTCGCCACCGCTGCTGCTAGTGCTGCTGCTTCCATTGCCGCGCACAAGGCTGCCCGAGGCCAGACCGTTCTTGATGTTGCGACCAATGTTGCGAGGCACGCTGTTGGGCAGGTCGTAGATAAAGTACACCACCAGTCCCGTCGACACCACCGCCAGCACCGGCGCCGCCCATCGACGCGCCGTCGGGTTGCCCACCAGATCCGAAACGCGCACAAACGCATCGATCGCCGTCTTGGCGCCCAGCGCCTTGCTCCCCATCAGCGTCAGCGCTCCCAGTCCCAGCGACACGGGCGACACCAGGCTCATCTCGTCGTCGCTGCTGCTGCTGCTGCCGTCCTTGGTGCGCTTGTCGTGCGTGAGCTTGCCGCCCGTCACCACGACAAAGTGGTGGTAGACGTCCAAAAAGTCGCTCGGCTGCACCGCCACCACTTCAGCACCCAATCCGAGCCCCACCAGGCCCGGCATCGCACGGCGCTTGGCAAACATGGCGTCCGGGTTGAAGATGCGCGTGCGCGTCTCCGCCTCGTCCTGCGGCAGATGCGCCAGTCCGAGCTTCTGCACGCGGTCCACCGCCTGCGCCGCCGTGCCGCGCGCCGTATCCTCCACCGAGCGCAGCGCCAGCTCGAGCGACGACGTGAGCGCATGACGCACCTCCTGCGCATACTCCCACACATTGAACAGACCCGGGTAGGCGGGCAGCGTCACCGCCTCCACCGCAGGCTTGCCGTTGCCAATGAGGTCGATGGCCGAGCTGAGCTTGCGCTGCGCCTCCTGCATGACCGCCGTCACCGCCTCGTCCTCCTCGCTCTCCACCACGCTCTCCAGCTTGTGCTGCGACGCCTGGCACCTCGCCAGCTCCGGACGCGCCACCTCGAGCGCCTTGATCGCCTCGGCCAACTCGATCTGCGCCACCTGCGTGTTGATCTTGGCGAGGAACGCAATGTCCGACAGCAGGCGCACCATGTACGTCTTGGATGGCAGCAGCTTCGACTTGGCGCGCTTCAGCAGCACAAAGTCGCGCAGCGCCGCCTCCAGACGCGCAAACGCCTGCAGGCTCTGCGCGCTGCGTGTCTCGACGCTCAAAGCACCGCCCTGCACCTTGAGCCCGAGCTCCTCCGACGGCGTGTCCGGTGCCGCGCCAGCCTCGGCGTCGTCCACCTCGGCGCCAAACACGGCCTGCGAATCGACAAAGTGGACCAGGTTGGCGGCGTCGTCGTAAGTGCGCGGGCTGAGCTGACGGATCTGGTCGAGCACGAGCTTGCGGCACTTGTCCTTGTTCTTGATGGACTCGAACTTGTTCACCACGATGAACACGAACGCCTTGTCGTGCGACGCATTCCACAGGAACTCCTTGGCCGAGAGCGTAAAGTGGTTCTCTGCGCTCACCACAAACACCACCACGTCGATCTCCTCCTGGCGCGCAAACAGCGCGGTGGTCTTGAGGCTGTCGCGGTTGAGGCCGGGCGCGTCGATGAGCGCAATGTCCACGATGCCGTTCTTGAGCAGCGAGTCCTGGGTGGCACGCGTGTCGCGCGCATAGCACTTGAGGATGGGCGCGTCTTCGGGCGACATCTCCTCGGCCTCGGCCACGATCTGCTCAATGTCGTCGAGCGTGTGGCGCGTGAAGGTGGAGGGGTCGCGCGCCGAGTACTTGACGCCGTGCTTGAGCATGTGCACCTCCTCGACGTCGTTGTTGCTTTCCGAGGCGTCGAGCACCTCGCAGAAGACGGTCGTGCACGGCTGCTGGTCGATGGGCATGAGCGGACGACGCAGCAGCGCGTTGACAAACGTCGACTTGCCTGCGTTGAGGTCACCGGTGACGAGCACCTTGGACTGGGTGTCGGTGAGACGCTGCTTGAGGTTCTCCAGATGACGCTCCGACTTTTCCATGCGTCCGTCCAGAAGCTGGGCAACGGAGGAGCGTTCGAGCGAGCGAACGAGTGCGTGGGGATCGGCAGCTACGGAGCCGACGCGGAGGTCGAGCTTGAGCACCGACATGTCCGTGGACTCGTCCGAGTCTTGGTCGTCGTCGTGGTGAGCGGTGGTGGTGTGGCGTGCGGGTGTGTTGGGCAGGCTGGCGTGCGCTGCGGGCTGAGTGGTGTAAGCGCGCATTAACGCAGGAGGTGCTCGACGCGGTGTAGAGTCTGTGGAAGAGGAGCTGGAAGACGGGTGTGCGTCTGCCTCCTCGGGGCTGTGAGAGAGCGCATTGGACTGGGTGCGCCTGTGCTGGCCGAGCTGCGGACGCGACGGTCCAGGCTTTTGTGCATTCTCATCGTCGGCGGTGGCGTAGTGGATGATACGCTTGTTCTTGTTGAAGTCGCGGAGGTCTGCGAGCAGGTGGCTGGTGTTGTCGATGGCGCCGAGCAGCGTGTCGCGCGACTGCTCAAACTCGGACTGGTGCTGCGCGAAGGTCTGCTGCGCGTCGTTGTTGGCGCGAGCCTCGTCGATCTGGCGCTGCTTGGTGCGGAAGAGGTCGCCACCGTTCAAGGAGGCAGAGACGGTGGGCAATGGAGCCACGACGTCGGCTGTGTGAGAGCGCACTGGCTTCTTGGCGGGTGTGGCGTACATCTGTGGTGCGTTGTTGTTGTCGGACATGGTGAAGAGTATGCTCTGGGCGAGGAAAGAGTGTAGATTAGAGGCGGGAGCGCATGGCACGACCAACTTTGCAAAGGAAAGTGATGTGCGTAGGCTGTATGAGATGTGGTAGCGAGAGAGAGGACGATGGCGAGCGAGCCGATGACGATGGCAAGCAAGGATTTCAGTTGCAATAATCGCACACACAGAGGCGCGACTTGGGGCACTCGCTGACAGAGCCTACAGCTAAGCGCGCAATTCTGTGATTTGGAGCCAACCTCTCCACCCGGTCCATCCGATGCGCGCGTGGCGGCGGCTCAGCAAAAGTTTTGGATCGGCTGACCAGCGACTGAGCGCGACTCGGCCGGAACGCCGTCGCTCTTCGCGTACGCTTTGCAAAACACTACGAAAAAACATCTACAAAAGCTTGGCTTCGGCCCCAAAAAAGACGCGGACGCTGCATCGGTGTATCGAGCAGCCGACGTAACATATTTTGCTCAAAAATTACTCTTCCGACGCTCGTTCATACGTTCAAGGAGCCTGTTCAATACGCAGTCGAAGGCAGCAGGCAGGAGGAGTGCAAGTTGTCGTGATATTGCCATTGACGAATGATGACGCTGCTGTCAGATGTTCGAAGCGATGCACTTAGACCAGGTCGAAGAACTTCATGTCGATCTTGTTGGTGAGATCGCGCGCCTGGCCCATGAGCGCCTGGAAGTCCTCGCCGGCGCGGTGCTTGGTGGTGGCGACGTCGCTGCCCTGGTTGTCGTATTGCTCTGTCGTTGTTCGAGGATAGTGTCAGTGGAGATGTGGCGTTGTGGCTTGTGCAAGGGCGCGTGGACTCACCAAAGACGACGATGGTGTTGGGGTCGTCGCGGCTGCGGCCGGGGATGTAGTTGAGGCAGTTGGGCTCCTCGTCCGAGTTGGCGCGGGCGGCGACCTTGTTGAGCATGGCGACGATCTTGTCGGCCTCGGCGGCGCCCTTGGCCTCGATGCTGTCGTCACAAAGTGGACCGGACGCAAGAGGGTGAGCGACGTCGCCTTGAGCCATTAGCCTTGCGGTGAATGCGCGATACTTACGTGACCCACATGGAGAACTTTCCGGTAGGAGCAGACATTGTGAGCGATGGTCGATGGATTGGAGGTGGTGTGTGATGAGGGATGGTAGAGGAGAAGAAAAAGCTCGAAGTCTTTTCAATCACGGCTTACCTCCGGGCCGTCCAATGAAGCGAGGACGGGGATAGGCGAGTTTTGGTAGCCGGCGGTGGGTTGAGCTTTTTGGCAGTTTGGTTAGCCGAAGCCGGGCCCGCCATGCACAAGGCAGCCGGTGCATCAAATTCTCGCTCTGCAAGTATGCTACGGTCTAACAAGTAAAAAATCGAGCTGCACAGCGACGCAATCGATACAATATGAAAGCGGTGATTGCGCCGCTCGGATATCCGTCCAATCGCATCCGAGACAAGTGCCATCATCACTGTCGCTCATCATCGTATCATATGAGCAGCCGGCGCTCAGTGGAATGCCCCGAGGCGGGTCTGCCTAGTGCACATACAGTGCGATAAGGCTGCCATGGCTCATGGCCAAGGCTCGCGGGTTGTCAGCGTGGGGGGGATGAGTTGACTGTGGGGAAGAAGGCTGCTGCACCGAGTCACAAGCGATTGACGGCCAAGTCAAATTCGAATTGGAGAGAGCAAATTCGAGCGAAATTTGCCGTGCGGTGGGCGAGGCGACCGAGGCATTCGAACGGTGGTGACGCCGGCGCTGCAGCTCCAAATGCAGGTGGATTTTCGCAGTCGGAGGATTAGAATTGCGTTTCGCATGCAGCCGTCAAACCACACACGACAGGCAAACAGTTCGTCCTATCTTTGTTCTTCCACCACCACCACCACCATCAAGATCATGCTCGCACAACGATCCGCACTACCGCGATGGGCGGTCATCGCCATTGCCGCGCTCGTGCTTCTCGCCACCTCCACCCTCGCCGCCCCTTCCTCTCCAGAAAACTCGACATCTCCGATACCACCCGCAAAACAGCCGCACCACCACCACAAGCACCAACAAAAACAGGTCCGAGATGAATGGTCCTCCATCATGGGCTGGTACGTTGGCTGTCTCCCGTCCTCCTCACATCTGCGCATACGAGCTACTTGCTGACTCTTCCTCTTGTCTCTTTCTCTTGCGCGCCCGACAGGGTTTCGTAAGTACTAACCAGATCGTCGTCGGCCACCCACGCCGTAGCACGCACGCACGCAACAATGTCAGCTAAGTCGAAAAACAACATCTCCTCTTGTCTACACCCGCCATTCTCGCGCAACAGCATCGCATGCTGGGTAATTGTCTATTCGCCGTACGTGTCTCTCGTTCTTTCATCCTCCCTAATCTCTCGCCTTGCTTGCCCCCTTACACCCAACCTCTCAGGTCTTGCCCTCTTTCAGTCAAATGCACCAAAACTACGTCTCCAAGTCCGCAGAAGGCCTCTCCATCACCTTTGTCGTCATCTGGCTCGCAGGTGATGCGCTCAACGCCGCAGGCGCCTGGTTCCAGGGTCTGCTTTGGACCATGGTAAGTCCATCTCCCGTACCAACCTACAGATCTCTCGCAAAACGCAGTGCTGACGAGTATTGTTTGGCTTCGCCGCCTCCCACAGATCATCCTCGCTCTGTACTACTGCGCATGCGACTGCGTGCTCATCTTCCAGTACTGGTACTACTCCAAATACTACCACCGCGGCGTCAAGATCTCGACCATCTCGGCGTCGCTCGAGGCCAACGAGCGCACGCCGCTCATCGGCGACGGCAGCGTCATCGAGGACGATCTGTCGGCCAAGGACGATTCGGACGACGACTCGTCGGTGCGCACCCAGATCATCATGTACACCATCGCTGCGCTCCTGGTCGTTGCCACGGGCGTGGCTGCATGGTGGGTTGCCGAGCACTCGTACGGCTCTGATGACGACTTGCCACCCGCCGCGCCCGAACCCGTAGGCTGGCGCTGGGACGCACAGGTGGCCGGATGGCTCTCGGCGATTCTGTCTCGTCGCGCGTGCCGCAGATCCTCAAGAACCGCACCACAAAGTGCGAGGGTCTCTCGCTTGCGCTCTTCGTCTTTGCCGTCGCAGGCAATCTGACGTACGTCGCCAGCATTTTGCTTAAAAGCACCAAACACGACTACCTCGTAGAGAGCTTCTCCTGGCTCGTCGGCAGCCTCGGCACCGTGTTTTTGGACTTTATCGTGCTGGGGCAATTCATCCACTACCGCAGGGCCAGGCGCGAGATCCACAGGCTCCGAAGGTCCAGCATCGCCCACCACGAGCGCGAGCGTCCACGCATCAACGCCACTCCCTCGGCCTGAATCTTTCAATCCAGCCCAACAGCATCTTTTATGTCCTCATAGACTCGGCACCAATCACACTCAGCACAACATCGCATTTCATTGGATCATTTGCAAGCAAGCGAGAGTGGCGGTGTTCTAGCGGTTGCGTGTGCCTCCGAATCCAGTGCTTTGGTGCCAATCGTGCGAGTCGGAACGCGATTCCCAGCCTCGCCGATTCGTCGACGGTCCTGCCACAGGCGAGCGAAATCCGTACGGTCCTTCGTCAAAGTACGTCGGCTGGGCGTGCGCGGTGGGGCGTCGCCGCGATGCTGCAGTGGCCGCAGCCAAGCCCCCAAGTCCCAATCCCGTCCAAAATCCAGGTCGCCACGATGACGATCCCGAGTCTGGCTCCGATTTGGGCGTGTACGGTGGTGGAGGCCCGTTGTTGGGGAAGAATCCTCCTCCTGGCCACCACCCTCCTCCACCACCACCTCCACCGCCACTGCCACCTCTTCCACCCGTAGAGGCACCTGGTGCATGCGGTCGTCCTCTGATAGACTGCCAAAACCCGTACGCGATCGTTGCGAGGATACCCCAGAATATCAGCTTGAACAACAGATCCACCATCGAGCTTGCCGCTTTCGGGCGGTACGTTCTCCACGGATCGTCCGGGCCGGTCTTTGCCGGCAGAAGAGTGTACGTGAGCGCACAGCTGTCCTTGAGCACATATGGATCGTCGGCGTAATCGTATCCCTCGCAGCTGACTTCCACCCGGCCCAGGCGGAGGGTTGTGGGCAGGTCCGCAGCGCACTTCCACTGTCCATCGCCCATCGACTGGCACTGCACCACGTTCGGCTGGTAGCGCGAACACGCCGACCCCACACACTTGAGCTGCGGCAGCGGCTCCGTTCGACGATACGCCGTCCGCTCCCCCGCGTAGAACGTGAGTGTCCGGATGGACGACATGGCGATTCGACGCCCCGCACCGTAGTACGGCAGATTCGGATGGTACGCCCATGTCGACCCGAGAAGCGAGAGTAGCGCCACGACAGCAAATGCCACCGTGGCAGCGCTTGGTTTGGCAACTGTCGCCCGCATCAGTGTAGCCGCTTGGTAGGAGGAAGGTTGTGGTGGTCGCAGCACAGAGCGAAGCTTTCCTCGGGCGAAGCTGAGCCCCGGCTGGTGGCGGTAAGGTGGTAACGAAGCAAAGCAAGTTTGCAAGGTGACGTGGAATGCCGCCATGCCTCCACTTGGCCCACGCTTTCCGCCACAGCACAGCACGCATTTTATTCATTTTGATTTAATTTTATTTATATCGCATCTTTCCGCAGCTTTCGGCTCCCCGCAGAGCCTGACAGGAGTCGTCACGACTCGCTACAGATGCGGGCTGGAGGCCTGCTCCCTCCTGAGCACAAACGTCGGCTTCCTCTCTCCGAGCACATCCCTCACGACATCGGCGAGCCAGTCCCGCGTCTGGGCCGGATCGAGCACGGTATCGATCTCGGCCATGCTCGCCACGTTCGTCGCACTGCCGCCCGCATAGAGCTTGGTCACGGCAGCGTCGGCGACGCGCTTGCGCTCGGCGTCGTCGGCGATGGCGGCGAGCTGCTTCTTCATGCTCAGCTGCACGGCGCCCTCGAGCGACATGGGTCCCAGGCTCGCAGCGGGCCACGCGGCACAGATGGCGTTGCTGAGCGTGCTGCCTCCGAGCATCGCCTGGGCTCCAAGCCCGAATGCGCGACGCAGGATCACGCCCACAAAGCGGCCGCCCGACTGGCTGAATTCGGCCGCGGCGGTGAACCAGTCGCCGAAGACGCGGAAGCTGCCCCCGCCGCGCGCGGTGCGCTCGAACTCAGGACCCACCATGAAGCCGGGCGTGTCGCAAAGGCTGATAAGGTGGGCACAGCGCGTGCGTGCCAGCAGCCGCAGCAGACGCGTCGCCTTGAGGGCGGCCTCGATGTCGATCGCCCCACCCAGCGCCGACATGGGGTCGTTGGCAAGGATCGCTACGGCGCGTCCCTTGAGTCGCGCAAAGCCCGTGATGATGCCCGTACCCCAGTGCGCGCCCAGCTCCACCCACGAGCCGTCGTCGACGAGCAGCGAGATGACGCGCCGCATGTCGAAGGCGCGCCGGCGCTCTTGCACCGATGGCAGGCTCGTGCGGAGCTGCAGCACGTCGCCCGAGTATCGCCATGCCCGCTCGGACAGCTGATGGTGCGTCCACATACCCACGAGCGTGCGTGTGAGTGCGGCGGCTTCGTCCTCGTCCGCCACCACCACGTCCACTCCGCCCGTCGCAGCGTGGATGGCAGTCGGGCCGATCTCGTCCGACTCAAACACGCCCAGTCCGCCCGCCTCGATCATCGCACTGCCGCCCATGCCGATCGAGGTCTTTCCCACGCCCTTGGTGTCGACACCCTGCGCGGCGGCTCGGGCTGCATCGCCGCCGCGCGTCGCCACCACCACATCGCACGTGCCCAGCAGCGCCGCATTGCCCGCAAACACGTAGCCGTTGGCGACGCCGACGATGGGGATGCCCTTGGCGCGCACCTGGCCCATGAGCGCAAACGAGGGCGTGTGCAGGCCCGATCCGGACGGATAGTCGGTATCGCCCGGTCTGCCGCCGCCACCCTCGGCGTACAGCACCACGGGCGCCGGGTTGGAGAGCACGGCGAGCAGCAGACGGTCGAGCTTAAGATGGTGCATGTAGCCCTGCGTTCCGGCGAGCACGAGGTAGTCGCCCAGCATCACGCCCACCGTGTGGCCGTAAATGCGTCCGAAGCCCGTCACGATGCCGTCGCCCGTCGTCTTGTCCATGAGCTCTGGGATGGTGTAGCGCTTGCGCTGCGCTGCGAGGGCAAGGTCGCCGTACTCGACGAGCGAGTCGGCGTCAAGAAGCATGCTGATGCTCTCGCGCACCGTGCGGTAGCCTCGTGCGTGCCGTTTGGCCACCGCCGCCTCGCGGCCCGAGTCTGCAATCGCGCGACGTCGCTCTTGCAGCTCCACCAGCTCGGGACGCGGCACGTTGGGGTCCTCGCTCACCTCTTCGGCCGCGGCTGAATCGGTGTCGCCGGTTGCAGCGCTTTCGGACCCCGCAGCAAGGTCAACCACAAGCAGCAGGTCAGAGGCACTCACCACGCTGCCTTGCTCGACGGCGATGCGCTGCACGCGCCCACCCGCAACAGACGCATCCGCACGCACCACATGCTCCATCTTCATCGCCTCAATCACCATCACCTCCTGCCCCGCCACCAGCGTGTCGCCCTGCGCCACTGACAGCTTCACCACCAGCCCGCCCAGATGCGACCTGACCGCCGCCTGGCCCTCGCCCACCTGCACTTCATCCTTGGTCGCGCTCTCTCCTGTCTGCGTGATAGACGCACGGCTCGGCGCCGAAGCGAAGAGCGCCTCGAACTCGTCGGCGTGTTTCCTGAGCGCGGGGAAATCGGTCTGCACGGTGTGGATGTGGTGTTGGGCGTTGCGCACCGGCTCGTGCGTCAGCAGCGCGAGGAGGAACGCGGCGTTGGTGCGCACCCCTCTGATCGTCGTTCCCTCCAACGCGCGGCGTGCAGCACCCAGTGCCGAGGCGTAGTTCGGCGCGGTCACGATGATCTTTGCGAGCAGGCTGTCGAAGAGCGGATGCACTGCGTACACTCCATGCTTGGGATGCGGGGGATGGGCTGCGCTCTCGACGCGCACATGTCCGCCCGTGGGCCAGATGAGCGCGTCGATGCTACCGGTCTCGGGGCGCACCTCGTCCGTTTCGCCGCGGAACGACTCTGCATTCACGCGGAGCTGGATCGCAACCTTGGAGGGGAACGCCACTGCCTGTGTTGCGAGTCCCAGCTGGGGCAGTGTGCGGCCGAGACCGACGAGGAGCTGCAGCGCCACGAGGTCGTGGCTCGTGACGTTTTCGGTGATGGTGTGCTCGACCTGAATGCGCGGATTGGCCTCCATAAAGTAGAAGCTCGCGGTGGGCTCGTCGACCAGGAACTCGACCGTCGCCAGGCTGCGCAGCTTTGCGGCACGGGCGAGGCTGAGTGCGGCGTCGATGATCCGCTTGCGCAGTGCAGCGTCGAGGCGGGGGGCGGGGGCGATCTCGACGAGTTTCTGATTGCGCCGTTGCAGCGAGCATTCGCGGTCCCAAAAGTGGCACACCTGACCAGTGCCGTCGCCGAGCACTTGCACCTCGACATGGCGTGCATTCACCAGGAAGCGCTCGGCATAGACCGTTCCGTCGCCGAAGGAGGCGGCTGCCTCGCGCGTGCACGACTCGTACGCATCCGCCACCGCCTTCTTCGCCTCGGCCGTGTTGGGTCCAATAGACACAATGCGGATCCCGCGTCCGCCACCGCCATTTGCTGCCTTGAGAATGATCTTCCCTCCCGGCGGAATCGATCCTGCAAACGCCAGAATGTCGTCTAGCGCCGAAGTGCTGTGTGCACGTGTGCCCTGAAGGATGGGCACTTTGAGACGCTGCGCCAGCTCGCGCGCCGAGACCTTGTTGCCCAGCAGCTGAAGCTGGTCGTGAGTGGGACCGAGAAAGACGATGCCGTTGTCGTGGCAGAGTTTCGAGAAGTGAGCGTCTTCCGACAAGAAACCGTAGCCAGGAGCAATGCCCCAGCATCCGTGCTGTTTCGCGGCAGCGACGAGCGCCTGAGCATCGAGGTAGGCTTTCGGTCCTTCGCCGTCGAGCTGGTGGGATGCGTCGGCGAGCGCAACGTGCAGCGCATTGGCTTCCGACCGCGTGTACACCGCCACGGTCTCGATGCGTGGAGTCGCGGCGTCGAGAGGGAAGAGCTGATAGGTGCGGATGAGGCGGCAAGCGATCTCGCCACGGTTGGCGATCAAGATGCGCTTCGACATGGTTTGCACTTGAGCGCGCACGTCAAATTCAAGCGTGCTCATCAGGGTATAGATGCGGTTGCGAGCAGACGGTCCAGATTGAAGGTGGTGGGCGAGAGCACCTGGTGGGGAGGTCAGTGCGGGGTTGATTGAATGCGGGGTTGATTGAATGCGGGGTTCGTTGACATAAATCCACATAGCCGGTGCAGCCGGAATATCCAAAAAGTCGGCTTTGGAATGCCGCTTTCAAGCCGAGCTAACCGGTCTTTCGGCGTCGGCATCCTTCAACCCCACACAACGCGCGCTTGCTCACCAGCCCAACTCTCACGCAATTCCCCCGCCACTCCATCACAGCATGTCAGATAGCGAGCAACACGATTGACTAAAGATGAAAGTGAAGCTAAACGGGAAACGCAAATGAAATCGAAAGTATGAATCGTCGTTGGAACTTGAGGCTTTACTTGGCAGCAGCCGCCCGCCTGGGGCGGCCTGACCTCGTGGTAGCCGCCTCGTCGTCGGTCTTGGGCTTGGCCTTGCTTCTGCTCGATGCCGTGGTTGAGGTGGCAGGTTTGGTAGCTCGAGGCTTGGATGCAGCGGCGCGCGTGCGCGTCTTGGGTGCCGGAGCTGCTTCTTGCTCTGACTGCTCGTCGTTCTCAGCCGACGATTCCGAGGGGTCATTCTCCTCGGCGGGTGCAGCGGCTTTGGTGCGGGTGGTCCTGGTGGCCGTGGTGCGGATGCGCGTGCTGCGTGCGGCGGGCTTGGTCGGCGAGCTAGCTGCCTTTCTGGTGGTGGCGCGCTTGCCCCTGGTGGTGGTGGGTGCAGCCTCGTCGTCGCTCGCCTCGTCATCGCCGTACGCTGCGCTGCTCGATGGATGCGCCGCCTCGCTCGCCTTGGCTGCACGGCTGCGGCTCGCGCGGGCTGGCTTGGTGGTCGTCGATGCCGTGGTGCGCGTAGCCCGCGCCCGAGTTGCGCGCTTCGGCGCCTCCGCAACCTCTTCTTCCTCCTGCCCATCCTGCTCTTCCTCGTGGTTGTCTTCCTCCGTCGTCGGCTCGTTCTCGCTCTCCGCTACCACCTTGGCGTCCTCCTCAGCCTCGCTGCTCTTTGCCGCAGAGGCCTTGGTACGGCGCGTCCGCTTCTCGGGCGAGGCGACGGGCACTTCCAACACCACTGCAATCGCCTGACTCGCTGCAGCCTTGGCCTTCCTCGTGCCAGTGCGACGCGTCGCCTTGGAGGGCGACTCGCTCGCATCCTTCTCGGCCTCGACAGCATCTTCCGGCTGGCCAAACACCTCAGCCGCGGTCGTGGCAACTTCTTCTGCCGACTCAGCCTCTGGCTGCGGAGCTGTGTCGCCGAAAGCGCGCTTGACAGGCGACGAGCGTGTGGCGCGCTTGGTGGGCGAGACTGATCGAGTGCGTGGCTTGGTGGGAGACACGGATACTGCGCGGCGCGAAGCTCGCGTCTTGGTGGGCGAGGGCTCGAGCGGTGCTGGCGCCTCTTGCTCGTCAGCAACCACCTCGGTCTCCTCGTGAGTCGGCTCGGGCGAAGCGGCTACAGCCACATCCTCGATGTGTGCATCATCGACGGGAGCTGCCTCTGGCTCGATGGCAGCGTCAGCTGTTGACTCGGCGTGGTCAGCCTCTACCTGGTCCTCCTGGAACTCTGTATCTTCCTGGGTCACCTCCGAATCGACCAATGCCTGTGCGATCACTTCGTTGTGGGCGTCCATGGCGGCGGCATCAAACATGGTGACGTGCAGCTCTGCCTCGAACGCGGGCTGGACCTCGGCGACGGGCGTCGGCAGCGGAGTCACGGCAGGCGTAGCCAGGTCTGGCATCGATGGCAGCGCCCTCGGAGTGGTCGGCGTCGCGAGGGGAGTAGGAGGAGCGGCGATGGTTGCAACTGGCACCAGCACTTCGGCTGCCTCGCTGCGTCGTACACTGCGGCGCGGCTTGGACGGGCTTGCTGCGAGCGCAGCCTTCGTAGGCGAGCGCTTGGACGGCGAGAGGATGGCGCTGATCTCTGGGTTGGCGGCACGCATTCGCTCGCCAAGCACGCCGTACTGAGGCGTCTTCTCCGGGCTGGGCTGCAGCATCGAGGCAAGGCCGTTCATGTTGGGAGTGCCGGGTGCGGCGGCTGCAGCAGAGAAGAGGTGTCGCATCGAGTTGAGTGCCGCTGGAGTCTGCGGGACTGCAGGCTGCGGTGCGGCGCTCTCCGTCACCGGGCGTTCCGGGCTCGACGGGTTCCTCGAGCTGATCTGCACTACTTCCTCCTGTGTCACCTCCTCATCATCATCGTCTTGCTCGTCGTCCGTGGGCTCCTCTTCCTCGGCGGTGAACATGTCATTGAGCGCGTCTGCGATCCTGTCCGACTCGGGCTCGGCCGCGCCGTCGTGCAGAAGGTCAAAGCCCATCGACAGCTCGGTAGCCGGCAGCCCGACGTCCGAGACGCGCACCACCTTCCTGCTCTTGGACGGCGATGAGCTGCTGGCATCGACGGCCGTGTCGCGCGTCTTTTCGTGCACGATGCGCTCACCTGCACCGCTGATCTGCAGACGCACAAGCGCCGTACGTGCCGAGGGCTTGGCATCGCTTGCACCCGCCGGCGGCATCGAGATGCGGCGCGAGTGTGTCTTGGATGCAGGCTGCGGCGTGGCGAATTGCGGGAGCGCCGAGGCTTTGACGGGGCTGAAGTTGTACACGGGCGGCTTTTGTGGCGAGAGCGAACTGACCGAGAGGCTCTGGTCCACTTCGTCCTCGTCCTCGTCCGAGTCTCGCCAGGCCTGTGCGGGCGTCTCCTCGACAAGCGCGGGATCGAGCAGCGATTCAAAGTCGTCCTTGTTCTCTTCTGCGGCCGAGATGTCTTCGAAGGAGGCGGAAGCAGTAAGACCTTCGGGCTGCGGCAAGTCGACCATGCCAGACAGGCTCGAGGGCATCGACATGGACTTGGACAGGCCCGAAGCGCCGGGCGTGGCGGGCGACGGCGGTGGGGGAGGCAGGAAGAGGCGATCGGAGTACGCCTCGCTGGAGCGCAGAAGCGTCTGGGTACGCAGAGACACCCTGCGCTTCGTCGAGAGACTGAGGCGCGGGCGCCGAGGCAGCGGTGTGAGGCCGACAAAGTGCTGCTTCTTGACGGGTGATGGGGTCTTGCTGATGCCGAGCCTCATATGTTTGGACGCAACACGGCGAGCGCTGGGGCTCAATGCGACCGCCGATGCTTGCTCCTCTTCCGGCTCGACGTCTGATGCATCCGAAAAGTGCTCAGCTGCCTCCTCACTCTCTGGCTCCTTCGACGACTCCACGGGCTCGACGGCCTCGACGGGCTCGCTGGGCTCGCTGGGTTCGGTGCGCTCCTCAGCGTAGAAGCCGAGGCTCATGCCCTTGAAAGGACCGGCCCGTCCAAAGAAGCTGCTGCGACGCTTTGCGCGCTTGGGGCTGCCGCCCTTGCTGGGCGAGCCAGCAGGCGCGTTGTCGCTGCTCGCGCTGGGCGGAGGAACGTTTTCCGCATCCTCAGCAGCGTCGATCGAGCTCATCGGCGAGTCTTGAGTGGCGTTGTCAGCCTCTGGCTCGCCTTGAGCCTGCGTGACTGCAGCCTCGGCCTCCTGCTCTAGCTCCTCGACAATCACAATGTCTTGCTCCGACTCGTCGTGCTGAGCGTCTTCCTCGGCATGCTGCTCTTCGACGTGCTCGCTGTCGCTGCGGAGGCTGCCGTCGTGCTCCTCGGACATGGCTTCGAGGGGTGGCATCATCCTCATCTGCTTGACGGGGCTGAGCCTGCCCGAGTACGAGTTGGCGTAGAGGCTGAAGCTGACCTGCTTGGGCGGGGCGGTCTTGGGGTCGGCGGCTATGGTGCGGCTCTTGAGCGGGGTGGCGAACAAGCCGGTGGTGGATGTGGATGAAGTGAGGCTCTGACGGCCCGACCTTTTCGCCTTGGAGGGGCTGACATTGGCGGACTGCATGAAGCGCTGGAGGCCGTTGGCCCTGCGTGCCTCCCTATCGGTGTCGTCTGCGTTGCGAGACTTTGCAGGCGATGCCGCTTTGCGAGAGGCTCGAGCCGGTGTGTCGATCTGAGCCGCATTGACCAGGCTCATCCTGACGCGCCTTCGCGGGCCAGCTGGAGTGTGGGGTGCTGCCGCCGACGGCTTGCCTCCCTTGACTGGCGAGGCGAACAGGTTGGCCGACTGCTTGGCTGCGTCGACATCAGTGGTCTCTGGAAGCTTGAAGAGGAAGGAGCGCTTGGCAATAACGATCGAGTCGCCCGAGTGGAGCTGGTACGTGCCTTGGCCGCGGGGAGCTGGGAGCGCCTGGACGCCATTGAGGAGCACGCCGTTTGCACCGAGCACCTGAAGGAAAGCGGCGTTGCCCTCGGGTGCGGCCTGGATCTCGATTTCGATGGTGCAGTGAATCCTGCTGACGTCGCTAGCGAGGAAGCGGACATCGTTCTCGATGGATCGACCGAGGGTGGTTTTGAGGTTCTGGATGGGGAAGGTCTCTTTCTGACGGCCCTTCTTATCGAGCAGGACGAGGAAGGCGAGGACTGGATCCGATTGCACTTCGCTGTGAGTCGCCGACGAGGAGTGCTTGGTGGGCGACTGGACCGCGCTGGTTGTGGGTGCATCGAAAGTGTCCTTGACGGGTGAGGATGGGCGAGATGAAGAGAAGAAGTTGGTGAAGCTGTTTGACCTGCGCAGAGGCACAAAGGTGTTTGGCTTGTTGGATGGCGACAGGACTCCAGCAGGAACGCCACCTGAGCCCATGTCGGTTTGAGAGGTGCTTGGGCTCATGCCGAACGACCTGCGGAGCGTGTTGAGCATGGTGAGCGGCTGAGCTGGAGATGTCCGACGACACTATGGATGGGAGGGTGGACGAGCTTCAGTGGAACATGCGTGGGCGATCGACGGTCGAGACTTCGTTGACGATGCAGCGCTGTGTAGACGCCGCGGGTATGTGTGAAGCCGAGATGAAGTTGAGGTGTGAGTGTCGAGAGGCAAGTTGGAGCGGGCGTGCGGATCCGACTTGAGCTCTGGCCCGGGACCTGGTCTTTGGAGAGTGACTGCCAGGAGAGCAAGAGAGCGGGAGCGGCAGCCCGATGCTCGTCTTCAAAGCGGCCTCTCTCCGACTTCCGCCTCCGCGCTCTGCGCCGTGTGGAGCGCCCTCCCAAAATGCGGAAGTGAATGCTGAGTGAAGCGGGCCGCTGCAAACAAACAGCCGTCCACCGCCTGGTCCGCGCGTGGACCCTGACGGCTCTGCGCGAGGCCATCACGTGATTTTTGCTAGCGAATCGCTCTAACATCTAGAAAAATTCGATGTCGTGTGTTGGAGCCTCTGGAGCCTCATCCTCCACACCGGGCGGCAGCGGCGGCTCACCGCATGGACCACATCCGCACCTGCCAAACCGGGGAAAAAAGGGCCAAAGGGGAGGCCGAGAAGCATGCCTTGCTGCTTTTTGTCCATCATCTCTCTCTCTCTCGTTCGTCTTCGCTCCAGCGCGTTCGCCCACCATTCTCGCCTTCGCTCCCACCCGCGCACTCTTCAAGATGGCCGCCAAGACCGACGCCAACTGCATCTTCTGCAAGATCATCGCGGGCCAGATTCCGTCGCTCAAGCTGTACGACTCGGACAAGACCTACGCCTTTCTCGGTGAGTTTGCGTGCGTCTTTGCTTCTGTTGCATCATTACGGCTGACATTTGTTTGGCGTTACGGACAGACATTGGACCCATCTCGGAGGGCCATGCGCTGGTGATCCCCAAGTACCACGGCGCCAAGCTGCACGATGTGCCGGACGAGCACCTGACTGAGCTGCTTCCCGTGGCCAAGAAGATCGCCATCGCAACGGGCGCAGACCAGTACAACATCCTGCAGAACAACGGCCGCATGGCGCACCAGATGGTCGACCACGTTCACTGTAAGTCGCGCATCTTGAATCCAGCCCTCGAAAGCTGCAGCTCAAGCTAACTCTTGCTCTTGCCTTGGATTTTCTTCCACAGTCCACGTCATTCCCAAGCCAGACGAGAAGCAGGGTCTTGGTGTCGGCTGGCCCGCTACGCAGCCTGCCAAGGAAGAGCTGTCCAAGCTGCACGACACGATCAAGGGCCGTCTGGAGAAGCTCTAAACACGTTCCCTTCTGTAGCCGCAATACACAGATTTGCTGACAGTTTTACACGGGCGGAGAATGCGATTCGAGATGGCACAGCTTCGGATGTACATGCGAGCGTACACTGGCATGTGGGAGAGAGAGAGATTAGGCAGTGCGGTAGATGAGATGGACGCCGCTGTCCGTGTCGACGATGCTGCTGAGCTCGCCCACCTTGAGACCGAATGCGGCGTCTTCGAACGGCTTTTGCATCTGGCCGCGCTGGAAGAAGCCCAGATCACCTCCCGCGCGTGCGGAAGAGCAGTCCCTACCACACCACGACATAACGACAAGAAAGAGGTCAGAATTCAGTGCTGGTGCGAATGTTGCACGGCGCATGACACTTACGAGTGCACGCTGGCGAGCGAGGCAAAGTTGTCCTTGGCGGGATCCTGCTTGAGTTGATGCTCAAACTTCTTGAGCTGCTCAATCGCATCCTCCCTCGAGCGCGTGATGTTGGCCTGCGCATGATGCCGATCGCAGCAATGGTCAGCTTTTTCCATTGCGCGCTGATGGGTGGGACAGCGACTCACCTCTTTCCAAGAGCTGGGTCTGCGGGAACCAGCATGCTTGATGAGCAGATGGCTGGCGCGCACCTTGTCGGGCTTCTCGGTTGCGCCCGGGGCATTGGCAGGGTCGAGGTACTGTGCGCCCGGAAGCGATCGGATCGACTCGTCCGTATGGCCCTCTGGGATCTCCCATGTGGACTGCTGCGTCACCGGGTCGTAGAAGTACGGCAGTCGACGCGAGTTGCTAAAGCGGATCTCCCACTGAGACTGTCGCAGCGTACTTAGCGTCTACTCGCATGGATTTTCCTGGACCGGAGCAGGCAGACTTACCGACATGGCTGTGTGCTTGCTCGCTTGCTGGCTGCGACGCTGAGGTGATCGTGTTGAGCGTACGGGTGGAATGTCGAACCGTGTGTTTGTCGGAACGAGGGCAATCAACTCTTCCCTGCCGGCGACTGCAGGCGTCGTTCTGGCTGTTGGACCGAGCGCGCCTGAAATCCGTGTTGAGAGTCGAGCGACGTAACACTTTGCCGCAAAAAAATGCTGATTTTGCACCCCCTTTTTCTTGCGATTTTTAGTTTTCTTTCTATACCCTCTCCACGGTTTTCGGGGTCGAGCGATGCTGGAAAAAAGAGGCGCAGGAACCTTCGATTTGCATGGCACGCAGGGCGGGATGGAGCCGAGCGGGCTCGGCTGAACTTTGGCGAGCTGTCTGCAGAGAGCATGGCCGCCGCTGCTGCTGCCGCCGATGTTCAGTATAAGCTATCTGGCTGCTCTTTGCCATGAACAAAGACAGCAGTGGGCGAGCAAGACAAGCCAAGACTCGCATTGAATCCCGCCACGTGTGCCAGCGCAGAATAAGCATTGAACCGCTCCTCTGGTCCTCGCTCTGTTGGTCAGCTCCACTGCAGACGACCGAATCAACCCCCTCAAGAGCGTCCGGCGTTTGGTCTTGCATCGCGTTATTATACAACGGCTCGGCATGGCGTGGACAACGCAGGATGAATTGGGTGGCTGCGATGATGGCGCCATCGCCGATGGGTAGCAGCGTCCCGCGGAATCGTCTCGAGGGAAGGGCGAGAATCCAAAACCCAAACCTGCAGGTCTCTGCAGGCGAGCACGAGGATCGACGGATCTTCCCACGGGCAGCTGCCCACGCCACAACAAGCTCCGATGCCGTCCCAACCGCGCAACACGCTCGTCGCAGCTCGAACCCTCACTTTGAGCGTGGGACGGGTTGCGCTGAGATACGAATGTGTTGCATCATCGGGAAGCAGCTCGGACTGTGCCAAACAAGATGAGCGGGAAAAGCCAAGGCGCCAACCTACAGTATGGGGTCCGGAGGAAAAGGAAAATGAGCGGATCGGAGTTGAATGCTGAGAGTGCACCCCGAGAGAGAGTGAGGCGGCGGGGCACGCGAGCAGCCATGCATCTGCCGACAAAAAAGTCCTGGAAGCGAGGGCCACCCTGAGACAGAAGAAGAGGAAAAAAAGGGTTCGTTCGGCCATGCCGAGAGCCATGCACCCATATGGGTTTGGTTGTGCATATCTGCACCGAGGCTGCATCAGCGCAGTCACAGTCAAAGTCACTCCCACACTCACAGGCACAGGCACATTCAGTCATCGCATCGGCACCACCGAGTCAAACTTTGGCCGGCACACACAACTTGAGCTGCTGCGAGCGTTGCGAGACGGTCGAGAGGGAACGGCGTGGGAAGCAATGGCCCTTTGTCGCCGCCAGAGAGAGAGGAAGAGGGAACGATACGCACGATTGGGGTTGTGGATTTACGCTGCACAGCTACAGTTTCGTCTCCACGTTGCTGAGCCGCGGCCTCGCCGCCATGCCGATATCGAACGGCTCTGGATCCGTAGCCGCTTCGAGCTCCGCTAGCATGGACGGCTGCCAGCCGACCTGCTGATCCCTGTCGATCCCCGACTCCGCATTTCCACACAACAGCTGCGCTCACTCTGCTCTGGATTGCTCTCGGTTGCCAAGCCAGGCCAAGCCAGCATCCAAAGCTTCCCAGCGCCACCCGCTGGCCTCGCAACCCTCGACCACCACAAACTCCACTTCCCGGGTCTCGCAATCTACACAATCACGCCCATGCTCGTCACCTCTTGCCTCCAAGCCACACGCCCGGCGTAGCTTCCCTGCCCACCATAAAGAAGGAGCTCGCATCGAAACATCGCTCGCGCTCGCATACACCCCACCTAATCCAGCGGCTGTATACATCCGCACCGCACATAACTTAGGCACGCTCATCCCGCCGTTTCCGCTCAAGTCGACTTCATTTGCGGGACCGCGACCACACGCTAGCCGCTCGAGCCAGCAAGATCATCCGACATCAACCTAACTCGATTCCAGTTTGCTGTGACCACCACCACCACCATCTAGTTTCCGCAGCACCTTCGGCGAAGCGCACGTACATCTATTTGCAATCCTTGCCATTCTTCTGAGCAGGGTGCTCGCGTATCTTCCACGCCCTTTGTCGTCCCGAAACCCAAACAAAGACGCACGGATCGCAGTCCGACTGCAGCCCCGCCAGACGAGCCGTGCCCCTGCCACAGTCCGCGTCGGCCACCAGCGCCCAGTGCAGAGCATACACACGCCGCATGCACCCAGCGCTACGCCCCTTTCGTAAATTTGCGCCTCGGGCCACACTCAAGCGCGCCGGCTCTGCCTACTTTTTCCGAAGCCATGGCGCAGCTGCCTCATCACCCGCCCTCACACTCGACCTCGAACTATCCCACACCACCGCACACAATCCACTCAGCCCTGCCTTCGCTCCGTCAACCTTCCTCGGCACCAGGCACGACCGCATGCTTCAAGCCGCTTCCTTGCGTACCCAACGACGTCGATGCGGATGACGACGGCCCGGAACTCGTGTTTCATCGACCTTCCCTCGCCCGCGACCACGACGCTCCTATCGAGTCCGACCTCTCGAGCCCTTCCGCGAGCAGCACCGCCTCGTCGTCCATGCAGGCCGACTGGCACGAGACCTCGCTCCGCAACCACGTCGCCAAACTTCCCATCGAGTTCGCCGACTTTGACCTCTCGCAAACCGAACAGCCCAGCGTCTTTGGCCTCCGACGCCGCATCGTAGCCGCCGCGATCGATCACGTCGCTGAGCGATCCGACTCTTCATCTGACAAACGACATCAGGCCCGCCAGTTCCAAGAACAGGGGCTAGGCGACTGGCTCGCCGCGCACACCCCCACCACGAACCAATGGAAGGACAAGATCCTGCGCAAGAAGAAGTCGCTCGGCTTTCGACACGCCAAATCGGCCAAAGCCACACAGACGAACGCCGGCTCGATTCACGACTCGATGCTCGGCACGGCATCGCCGCCGTCCGAGTCGAGCGCGCGTAGCCGCTCCGTCTCGGTCACCGGCTCCACCTCGTCGCACGACAAGATGCTCCGGCGCGACAAGGAACTCGCACAGCGCGAGGCCAACTTTGACCTGGTCGTGCTCAGCCGCTTCGAGACCGCCGAGCTCAAGATGACCGTCTACACCGAGCATCGACGCGGATCCTGGGTGGTGCAGGGCCCGGCGCCTCAGGGCGCAAAGGTGCTCGACGAGCCGCCGCTCGTCTTCAGTCCGTGGGACTGCCAGATCGACAGCCGCGCCATTGTGGAGCGCAAGAAGCTGCGCTCGTTTATCGAGCTCAGCGACACCACGTGTGCCGTGCGCTGCACCACGTGCACCAGTGCACACCGTCAGCGTCTGGGTCACGCCCACGACGGCGATGGCGGTATGGGATGCAAGCATTGCCAGGGCACGGGAGCGGTTCGGACGACGTATGTCGTGTGCGTGACGCTGCGGCAGACGACGTTTTTGCCGCTCATGCTGCCGGTGCGCCACCGCGCAGGCAAACACCAGGACGCATTTCGCACCTACTTGCCGCGGACGAACATGGCCATGTCGCATGTGGATGTGCTGCGCATGCGCTCGCTCGAAGCGGTGCGCTCGTGTGCGCTGCGGGTGGGACGCGTGCACTGGCGCGAGCACGACGCGCGGCTGCTCGTGGCCAAGGCGGTGCTGGAGCGCCGGAGCTGCAGCAATGTCGCGGTGATCAACCGCACCAACGGCCGCTTCCGCACGTTTGACATTACCGACGGCGGCTTTGTGCGCGGCCATCCGAACGCAGCACTCACGGAAGAGGAGAGCCGCATTGCCGAGATGCCCGAGCTGGGCGACGCGCTCGCCAGGCTGCCGGTGACGGCGGTTATGCACCCGGAGGCGACGCACCGGTTCGTGGACCTGGAGCTGGTGGACATGGCGCGATCCAAGCAGCTCTCGATCGAGACGCGCTCTGATCCGAGCTCCCCGAGCATCGCCGCGTCTGGTGGCAGCACCGACGAGTCGTACTCGCCGTCGGCGTTTTCGTTCTTCCAGCGCGCGGGCGAGATGGCGAGGCTCGGCGGCAGCAGCTCGCGCGACTCGGCGACGCAGGGCGGCAGCCGCGACCGCACTGTATCGCAGACGGACTCTACCGACTCGCGGCGCACAGGCACGGACGAGGCGGAGACGGCACGCAGCGGATCGGGTTCGCGCTGGCAGCTGCCGCCGCTCAATCTGGCGGCCTCGACGCAGTCGCCCGTGTTGAGCGCGGGCGCGGAGCCAGTGCCACTGCAGAGCGTCCAGGAGCCGCCGGCGGTGGGCAGCATGTCGGCGACGCGCAAGGCGTGGACCAAATATGCGCCCTCGTCTCCAGCGCTGAGCGCGACGGCAGCAGGCGCCCGCCCGGCCGTGGCCAGCACGCGTGCGCGCATTGGCGCCTGATCCACCGCGCCTCCCTCTAGCTTCTCTTCAGTTTTGGCATTCATGATTCTCTCTCAACATGTGTAACGGTATTCGAGCTTCAAACATCGCTTCTCTCACGCACGCACGCACGCACGCACGCACGCAAAACACAGCATAGAGAGGGAGGGAGAGGTCATAGAATTACACTGATTGTGACGGGCAAAGAGAGAGGGTGAGGATAGAGGGTCAGCGATTTGGGCCAAAAAAAGAAAAGAAAAAGGCAGGCTGTGGGAGGCTGTCGAATTCTGCAATTTAGCCGAAGCTCGAGGCGCGTCGGGAGGTTGAGTTGGAGAGGAGGCGCGTGCGCGTGCGGGTTGCGCGTGGCGGGGCGAGAGGAGCCGCACTTTCTAGTCCTACCCAAGCCAAGGCTCCGCAAAGTGAAGAGGGCGGCGGCAAGGGGAAGGCGGCTCGAAAGGGCGAGCAAGAGAGACGGATGGGTACTGCGACGGCGCTACACCAATTGGGAAATGCGTGTTGAGGGTGTTGCCCCGTTTGGAAGACGAACGCAGTCGCCCAACTCTGTCACACCGACCAAGGCCAAGGGGTGATGACTTACTGGATGGGAAAGGGGATCAGGCCAAGACGATGAGCCAAGCGATCGAATCACTCGCACTTGCCAAGTGGGGGGACGACTTGGAGGCAAATGGTGTATGACGGCGTGGATGCTGTCTAGGCCTTGTTCTTGGGGTTGTCCTTGGACGAGGCCCAGGAGGTGGCGGCGAGCTTGAAGCGCTCCTTGTGCGACAGGCTGGGCTTCTCGGTCTTGAGCACGGCGAGCTGGTCCTTCATGTACTTGTTGTACGCCGACGTCTTGCCCTTCTTGGCACCCGCAGCTCCGGTCTTCTTGGGAGGCATGTTGAAAAGAGTTGTTCGAGTGGGAGGAGGAGGAGGATTTTTCTCAAAGGTGGTGGTGGATCGGAAGAGGAAAGAGGAGAGGGGAGGAGGTTGCTATTTGAATGGATGAGGAGGGGTCCATCCGGGGCAAAGATGCGAGACGCGAATCTGCCGAACGACACGACGAGCACCCCCTCCCCCACCGAACAAGGCGAGGCGGGTTAAAGGGCAAATTGCCACAGATGGGCGGCAGATGCGCACTCGAGAGAGACCGCACGACACGACGCATGCAGGGCCAGTCGGGAAAAGGGTCCCTGTCGGCGTGCAGTCGTGCAGTTGCGCTCTCGCTTGGCCCCGCACCCACCGCATCCACGCCGGCCAGCACGAGTGCCAACGCGCGTCCCGTCACTCCTCTTCAAAAGCTCGCTCGCCTTGAGGGCCACCTTGCCTTTTGGGCGTTGCGCTGGTCGTGCCCGACGCGTGTTGCAACGCGACCCTGCCCCCTCGAGCTTCGGTCGAGCGGCGATGGTGCATGCGTGCKTGCGTTGCTTCGTGGGCTTTCGAGGTAAAACACGCTCGCTCTGGGCTTGGAATGAAGCCTGGCTGGGAAATTCCCACCATCCATCCGCCTTGCCATTCATCGTCTTGCTTCTGGCCCGCTTTTTTGACTCTGGCTAGGATCGATCAGTGATGAGCTTTTGGCTCTGACTTGCATGCGAGAGCATTGCAGACGGGACTGGCTCCGAACACGGCCGGAGCTGCACACAGAGGTTGTGCCGGTGGAAGCGCGGCTATTCCACTTCGAGCGTGGGCTCGTGCCCTGCGCAGAGACGCAGAGGACTCGACGCGCCGAGCGTGCATGCCCTCGAGGCTCCAGTAGTGCATCGCTCGAGTGTCAAACGCGCGCGTCACGCAAATCCAAATGCGCCCATGCATCCATCCGCCTTGGGCCCTTTGTTCCGCGCGTCTCGTCTCGTGCCCATCTCCATCTCCCGATGGACATCGGGTTCGACCCCCCGCATCCGAATCGGCATCCCGCTCCGTCGGCCTCTTCCGAAGCACTGCGCATCATCCGTGCGAGGTCAGGTGGCAGATCCGCGCCCCCAACTCTCTTTCTTTCTTTTCCTGCGGCTGTCTCGTGTGGGGAATTTTTGAGTTTTCGCTTTCGCTCGGTTGGCTGAGTCCAAGCAGAGGGCCAAGCAGGGCCAAGCAGTGAAGCCAAGGCTGGAAAGGAGCCCGTCAAATTGGCCGACCCTCTCCGCGGTGGCCTCTTTGCAGTCACGGAGAGTTGCCAGAGGTGCTGCGCTTCCACTCGCCCTCTGACTCCACATCCCTATTTCCCCCCACTTCACACTGCCTTCGCTCCGCCATCTCCCGAATCGATCCGCCCACCTCATCAGTCCCGACCGTGGTAGTCTGCCTCTAGATTCAGCATTCGTACCATCAATCCTTGCCTCTCTGAAAGCACTGCCCTCGGCGCTCTCTTGTAATAATCTCTGGTTCATGCTGCGCTCCGCTTCAATCAACCACCACCATCGCCCGCGCCCGCACTCGCGCCATCATCTCTGCAACTCCCTCGCTCCGTGGCGCACGCTCTGCTAAACGCACAGCTCCATTCCAGATTCCTTCCCTTCCGCCGTCCCCGCCTGCGCACTCCTCCGCCGTCTCTCGGCTGACGCATGCAGCCTCCAAAGGCTGAACCGCTTCAGATTCCCTCCGAGGATGACGTGCCTCTCTTCGATCCAAGCGGCCTCAGCGCCTCCCTCTCCGTCGACGACTGGCACAACTCCTTCGACCTCAACAGCGTAGCCGCAGCACGCCTCGGCATCGGTTCGCCCCCCTCCATCCACGCCTCCGCCTCCCTCTCCAACTCGGCTTCCATCGCCAACCTCACCCGCTCCGACTCGCGCAACAACTCCAACTCTGATACCGGTCGCACATCATCCCATCCGCCACCGCCGCCGCCGCAGCATGACTCCGACCAGCATGCAGACAGTATCGACGATCAATACGATCCACGGCGTGGCAGGCGGCGCAGGAGCTCGGCAGCGCAGTCCGACCTCCATCCGTCCTCGTCCACAGCCGTCAGCTCCGCCGTACTCCCGCAGAAGGACACCTCGGTTGGCTCCAAAGTGCGCATGTGGTGGGAACGCAGCGAGGCTGCCACGCCCGACGCTGATGTCAACCCTGCCTCCACCGCCAAGCAGGTAGCTGGTCCCGACTCGCTCCCTCCTCTGCGCACCGACATGGGCCCTGCCGAATCGTCGTCGGCAGCCAACTCCACTTTCGCCTCTCCAACCGTGTTCTCGCCAGATTCGTCTTCCTCCGTCGTGCGTTCACCAGCCGCCGACTTCCTCAGCGCCTTCTCGAGTCTCAACAGCGTGGTCCAGCCCGCCAACTCGTACGACGCTCGCTCGCTCTCTTACTCTCCGCCACGTGCAGGTCATCGCAGCCTCGGCGCTTCCCTCATGCGCGACGAAGTGCGCAACGGCTCCGCCGCCGCTCCTGGATTCGCCTCCCTCCGCGGTCTCGGAAGCGCCGCTGCCATGCTGTACGACACCCAGACCACCACCGCTCCCAACCCGCCGCCTCGATGCGATGATGAGGGCGCGCGTGTCGGCCCAGGTGGCCGATATCTGCTCGGAAAGACCATCGGCTTTGGCGGATTCTCCACCGTGCGCGAGGGCTGGGACCTCGATGCCCAAGGGCCGCCCGATCCTACCGCCCCACTCATCGATGGTCAGCGCAAAGGTCGCCGCGTCGCCGTCAAGATCGTCTACCACGACTCGCAGCAGGGTTCGCCGGCGCGCGAAGCAACTGCCACCAAGCAGCCGCACGCGCAGAGTCAGTCGCACGAGCTGAACATCTGGAAGAGCCTGCCCGTCCATCCGCACCTGCTTCCGCTGCTCCACCACGAGTGCCTCCCCATCGATGCGCACCATGCCAGCCCCACCCACGCCTCGGGCGGTACGCTGGCCGAGCTGCTTATCATGCCCTACTGCGACCAGGGCAACCTGCTCGACTTTGTGCGCAGCGAGGGCGCCGTCGGCACCGCACCCTACGTGCTCAATGGCGAGCAGATTCAAGCCTCAGAAGACCGCAGATCCGGTTCTGGGTCGTGGTTCGCACCCGGCTCGGCGCGATCGTCGATGCAGCTCTCGAGGAGCTCGTCGCTCAAGGCGTCCATGGACGATCCCGCGTGGCGCCAGTCGGGCTCCAGGACCGGCTCGGGCTTCATGCTGCCGCGCAACCTCGGCTCGCATGCGCTTGGCCGCGTTGCGTCCGTGTCGGCAGCGTCGCAGCTGCGCACCATCCCCGCGGGGCAAGAGCCGTCGTCTTCGTTGGCGTCGTCGCCCGTCTCGGCAGCAGGCAGTGCGTCGAGCGGCTCGAGGCTGATCCGCAGAACCACCAGCCGCACCTCGCGCAGCCAAGGCATTCCCATCGATGCAGCGCGCGAAACCATGCGCCAGCTCGCGTCCGCGCTCAGCGCGCTCCACACAAAGAGCCACGTGCTGCACGGCGACCTCAAGCTCGAAAACGTGCTCGGCCAGGATCAGTCGTCGTGGAAGAAGCGCCAGCGCATGTCGACGGAACAGTCCGATGGAGATCAGACTCGCTCCAGGCAGAACAGCGCCGGTCTGGCCGACTCGATCGACTCGCTCGTCGCCTCGTCCGTTTCGTCGCACCACACCTTTGATGTCACCGATGCCGTCATGCCCTGCTGGAGGCTCGCCGACTTTGGCCTCGCGCAGGTCGTCGATCCTGCACACGCCAAGAGCGCGATGCCTGCTGCTCCGGCTCTGATTCGCGCACTCAAGGAGGAGGCAAAGGCTGCGCACGAGCCCAAGGGCGCAAGGAACGCGCAGAGGACAGGTCGCGGCGGCTCGTTAGCGTACACTGCGCCCGAGTATCTGCGTGCCCAGGGAAGGTCGGGCTCGTCCAGCCCGCGCACGCCAGACGACGCGGCCGACGACGACGAGCTGCCGCCCGAGTCGCCGTTCGCCGCCGACATGTGGGCGCTCGGCTGCATCCTCTATGCGCTGCTCAGCGGCAAGCTGCCCTTCTCCGACTCGTTTGAGCCGCGCCTCCAGATGAAGATCGCAAAGGCGCAGTGGGAGTTGCCGCCGCGACTGCGCAGGCGCGCCGAGCGGCTGGCTGCTGCGTCAACCAGCACGCTCGTGTCGCAGCCCAGCGTGTCGAACCGCAACAGCTTGGTCGACCGCGCCGGCTCCGTCGAGCCCGCCGGCGTCGCGGATCGGTTCGCGTTCAGCCAACGCCGCAGTGCCTCGGGCGCACCGCATGGACCCTCGAGCTTGGGCACCATGGATCTCAGCGCCTCGTTGCCGTCGCTGCTGCCGCGCGAGAGGCAGGCGACGGAGCCAGCGACCAGCGCGCTGTCGAGACGCATGGTGGCGGTGCACTCGGATCACGTAGTCGGCTCGGCGCCAGGCAGGGCGGGTCACGTCGAGAGCTTCGAGATCAACAGTGTCGCCAAGGCCCGCGCCGACGTCGAGGAGGACCCCGAGTCGGACGACGACTCCGATGTCGATCCTGCCTGGGACGGGCTGAGCTGGGACCGCGCTGCGGCGAGGCAGGTACTGCGTGGCCTGCTCGAGCCGGATCCGCGCAGGAGATGGACGATCGACCGGCTGTGTGCCAGCGCCTGGATCCGGCAGGAGGCTGGCGAGTCGGGCAATCTGGCCGCCATGGGTCCGCCCGCTTCGCTGCTCAACACCGCGTCGGCGCTCCGCAGCGCGCACTCGACTTCAACGGCGACGGCGGCAGGTGCTGCGGATGGTGCGCCTAGTGTCTTTGCCGAGCGAAGCGCCTGGGCCAACTCGGCGTCCAAGTCGAATCCGAGTTTGGCCGAGACGGCGGGCCAGTCGCCTGCAGCGCCGAGCTTTGACCGGGCAAACGTGGACGAGCAGTTCCAGCGCACCGAGCGTGGACGTCGATCATCGAGCCTGGCTCGCACACGGCCTGAGAAGCTGGCCACCGGTGGCTCGGGAAGCGCTTCGCCAGCGCTGTCGCCCTCGATCTCGGCCGACGACGGTGCGGGTGCGGGTGCGGGTGCGGGTGCGCAGCGCCGCTCGCGCTCGACGTCGCGCATCTCGGTGGTGCATCGCGACTCGAGCCGCACGCGCAGCACCGACGTGAGCGGCAGCTCGACGCCCAACCGCGAGCGCGACCCGGCGTGGATGGCACACCATCTCGGCAGCTCGCTCAACTCGCTCAGCCACGCCTGGGTGCACAGTGCCAGCAAGGAGCGCTGCGACAGTCCCGCCGAGTCCGAGCGCCGCGGTCGGCTGCCCAGATCGAGGATGGCGGATCTGGACGAGAACACCACCTGGAACGGCGAGGATGACACGAGCAGCGACAGTCGCGCCGGCTCGCATGTGGCGGGCTCGCTGCACCGCACGGGCCCGATCGCCATCCGCGGAAGGAGTGGCTCGAGGAGCCGCAGTCGGCACAGCGGCGAGAGTGGCTCGCCTGAGCGCTTTGCGCACCACCGATCCATCTCGAGGTCGAGGTCGAACTATTCGCTGTCGCACGAGGCCGGTGCGCCGGGAAGCTTGCTGTATGGCAGGAGCGTCGAGCCGCAGCCGACAGTGGCGCCGATCCTGGCCGATCACACGCAGGCACAGCGCTCGTCGACTGCACGCAGCAGGTCCAGGGCGCCCGATGCGCTCGCCCAGATCCTGGGCAGGCAGAGGTCGAGAAGCAGGTCGAGAATGCGCGATGGCAGCGCCAATCCAGCGCCGGGTGTTCCACCAGCGGATACAGCGGGCGTTGCGGCGAGAAAGAGCGCGGCAACACCGTCGGATTCGGAGCATGAGCAGGAGGCCAGGGGAAGGGCTCGCGATCGCAGGTGAATGCCGGTTCAGCACGGAAAGATTGCATGATACCCGGAATGAATGTCTCGTCTCTCTCGGATATCAGTGCGCTGCTCGTGGTGAGAGGCGTGGTGTGAGTAGGCGCAGGTGAGTGCAGCGGCCGGTCGAGTGGTTGGGGTGAAGGCAGGGCGGCAGGAGGAGGAGGTGCGGAAGCGGAAGCGGGAGCGGGAGGCGGAAAACGGGAGCCGGGTTGAACACCTCCACAGGTTGCGGAAAGTGTGCAGCTGCTCCAAATTTTGGCTTCCAAGTGTCAATCAACTCCTTCTACGCCCATCACATAGTCGGCTCTCAGCTAGCCAGAGCGATCCGACTCAGCCTCATGCAGGGCTCATAGGGTCTTCAGTCGACTTCTAGGCTTTGGAGCTGCAGACATCAGGTCAGACCGACTTGCGGAGTTACTTCCACCGCGCCCTCGACCAGCATCCTGCTTCCCCACAAACTAGCGAAGTCCTGGCTCGAGGCCCTCTACGTTTGCCATTGCGATCAACGAGCAAGAATTCCGAGGGAGCAAGAAAAGGTGCTGCACATCGTGGATACGGCAGCTGTAGCATACGCACGCACATGGACGCTGCGACGTCGTGGTAGCCATGGCGGAGGCGCCGTTTGACATGCCGGGCCACCGGTGGGACCCGGAAAAGAAGCGCTTCTTCAAGATCGTCCCGGGCCCATCGACTTCCGCGTCTGGATCTAGCTCAGGTGCGCAAGGATCAGGATCAAGACATCGAGGGTCGAAGCAGCGCAAGACGGAGAAGCAGAAGCAAGAACCTCCACGACCGCCATTGCCGGCGCTTCCCACTGCCGCCTCGGGTCTGGGCGTCGGGAGAAGCGCCTTCGGACAAAGGGGATGGGATCCGGTGGCACAGCGCCAGCAAGCACGGAACTCAGTAGCCGTAACACGGCAGCGCGCACACCAGCTTACCGAAGCAGCGTACTCACAGCTAGCGCTGACTCGAGTCTTGCGCCCATTCGATTACATCCGGGAACCGTGCACAATAGCGTCCATGTCCACCGACTTCCATTCGAAGGCTCTGCTCGTGAGCAACACCAACTCAGACCTAGTCGGCGTCTTGGAAAGACCGTACTTGTCGTCCATGTACACGCTTGACTACGACCCGGATGGTTCTGGACCAAGCCAGGTCTGGCAGGGTCCCCGGCAAAGCTTTTACGCAGCATTCCACGACGGCGCCTTGAGCAGTTTTATCGATATTAATTTTGCTACTGGGCCAGCTAGCCCCTCGGACTTTTCGGACCCTAACATAGACGTCTTCGAATTGCCAAGGGTAGTGAACCTGCACGGCTCTGCGTCGTGGGCCTCATGTTGCCTTCCTTCCTCAAGCGGGGACTCGGAGGATTCGTCGATCCTTGCAATAGCGCCGGGCAAGAACGTGCATGTGTTCACCTTTGTGCACACGCAATCGTCACTTGTCGTGAAGCATGTCGCGCAAAACAAAGAGCTGAGCGACATCATGGCGCTTGCACTCGACCCGACTGGACGAGTGCTGTACGTCGGCCTTCGCTCTGGGATAGTACGTGCTTGGAGCCTTACTTCCAATACGCTTACGGCATTCAGGACTGTAGTTGCGGGACAGGGATCGGTGACCAACCTTGCGGTGCCTTCGTGTGGCGAGTTGCTCGTTGTGCGCATCACGGGCGAGGTCTCACTGGTCACCCCAACTGGCGACACGATTCGGACATTCGAGGGACACGTCAACTCGTACCATTTTGACCTTGGTTTCGCTCTCGATCCCGAGTCCCGCGTGATGGCGTTGGCGGGGATCGACAATCGCGTGCGTGTTTGGTCGCTCGACCTATCAACACCGTTCAAGACGTCAGCAGCCAAGATCCCTGTCCCAAAGTTTGGTGGGTTCGATGACGAGTCAGTGAAAACGATCTTCAAACAAGCGCACGAGGATGGCGAAGGCAGAGTGATGGAAAGGGAAGATGCGCTCGGGGCGTGCGTGTTCCCAAAGGACGTGACGGCGTTGCTGTGGCACCCGCGCATGACGCGAGAGGACGAGCCAGCAGAGGTCGGCGGCTTCAAGGACCTGTACGTCGGCGCGGGCGAGTGGGTGTACCACTTTACCTGGCCCTGAGTCCACTCATTCAGCACACGTAGCCACATCGTGACTTCATTTTCATCGAATGCAATGCTGCAGTTGCGGTCTCAAAGCATCTCAAAGAAAGATGGATTGCAACAGATGTGCTGGCTATGGAAAGCGATCTCACTCATCGAACTCAACCGTGGTGACCAGGACGATCTCGAAAGCTTTCCCTGGACACGCACGCTCACCATGCTCTCAAGCCGACGACGCATCCGCGCACACACACTGCACGACACCCCCTCACCCCTATCCCTCTCCCGACACCCCGCTACCCCACACGCAACATCGACCCGTCCACGCACACCTTGACGTGCAACCTTGTCCCCATCGGAACTCGGCAGCCTGTGCGTGCGTGTGTGGCCGAACGAAAGAATGCGCAGAGTAGAGGAGGTGAAAAGGAAGAAGGAAAAGGGGGAGGGGGTTGACCCAAAGCCTGATTCGAGGCTTGCGAGGACGCTCTGGTGGACGTTTGGGTCGGGGGAGTAGAGAGGAAAATAGGGCACAGATACGACGTCTGGCCGGGATATATGGGGGCTGGCAAAGAGAAAAGGCCAAGGTAAAACCAGTAAGATTACACCGTAGAAAGGGAGTACGCTTCGAGTCGTCAACTTGAGCGATCAAGGTCGAGCGATGCTTGCAGCGATTTTTTCGGGGATGGTAGGATGGGAGGATGGAGGTCGAAACCCCCTTTTGTGGTCTAGACCGCAACGCCAGAGGCGAGTGGTTTAGATAAAGCCGATGCGGTTGGAGACGTCAAGAGCATCCTGGTCGGGGGAGAGACGGACGAAGGCCTTCTTCTTGCCATCGGGGCGGATGAGCGTGTTGATCTTGGCGGCCGAGACGTCGTAGAGCTTCTTGAGAGCACCCTCGATCTGGCGCTTGTTGGCGGCACGGTCGACGATGAAGACGAGCGTGTTGTTCTCCTCGATCTTCTTCATGGCCGACTCGGTGTTGAGGGGGTAGAGGATGGTGCGGAAGGCATCCATGCGAGGGGCGTGGGGGACGGCCTTGCGGGGGTACTTGGGCGCCTTGGCAAGGTCGAGAGTCTTGGGGCGACGGAAGGTGGTGTCGGTGCGCACCTTGCGGGTCTTGGTGCCCTGGGTGCCCTTGAGGGCAGCCTTCTTGGCGGCAGTGGCCTTGGTGGTCTGGGGCTTGGCAGCAGCAGGCATCGTGATGAAGTGACGGTCGAGATGGATGGGGATCTTGATGGTGAGGAGACAGGACGGGAGGTGGTGCGCAGACGCGGGTCCTTCTGGTTCTGCTCGCAACGACAAATCCGGCTGGGTGGGCCCAAACTAACAGCCGAATTTTGGAATTTTGCGTGAGCTGTGAAAAGTTCGGCCGAGCTTTGGCGTACATCACGTGTCTGTGAAGAATTTGATCAATGTCATTTTTTTTCGATGTAACAGCTCTGCATCAACATGCCACGTGCTCAACCCCACAGTCGCGCTCTGGGGTCACGAGACCCTTGAAAGGCGAGGCCAAACCGAGTCTGGATCCTGAGCGATGACCAGCCAATTCGAGCAGATAACCGGGCGCACCTCTGTAGAGCAATCGGAATCGCGCGGATGTTGCCGGACGGGCGTCGACGGATGGTCAAGTGACGGGCATGGCACGGTCATGCTGACGCCTGGAACGTGTGCGCACCATGACGCCAGCCAGGCGTGTCGACGACGCTCGGGTATGCATTCAAAGTCAGAATGTAGCCCGGCTTGAGCTTGCCGTGAAGATCAGCTGGAAGAAATCGAATTGCGGAGCGGAGCTGAGCCAGCGAGCGGTCGAGAGCTCACTCTTGTGCGACAGCGGGGCAAACGGTGCCACGGAACGAATGTTGCATGGGACCGTGCAGCGAGAAGATGCACAAGACCATCGCCGCCGCCCAACAAAGAAGAAAATCTGGGGAGGTGGGAGTGCAGATGCGGAAATGCAGTGCGGGTCTGTATCACGGGTGATGATGAGAATGTGGGGCACCACACTCTTCCATGCTATGCCAATTGCAGCCGAGTGCAGCTTACGCTTGACCTCACCGGCGAGCTCTTGATCTTCTGAACTAACCCGCTCGTTCCTGGAAAGGAATGCGCGCGATCTGGATCGGTGCGGAGGCAGTGCGCGTGCACGTGTGTTTGGTAGGTGCAGCGCGATGGATCGAGGGGATGCCACAGGCGAGACAGCGCCCGCATGCTCAGTACAGTATCGTATTTGGTGAAGCCACTCGCTCAGCTGTGTAGCTTGAGCATTGCAGTGTACTGCAATTGAGGCGCAGTCGGCCAGGTCGTAGGATGTGATGGCTTTAGCGGAGAGCGGTGTGGAGCGGGTCGCGACGCGGGGCGATGCAAGGAAAAGCCACGCGATCTGGGGTAGCGATCTTCCAGCGGAAATACCGAAGGGCCCTTTCTTCGATTCGGATGAACCGATGGGCGTTTCGACAACGCGATGGCAGGCGAGGTGGCAGAGGCAAATCGCTTTGCTGCTGCTGACGGCGGAGAAACTCGCAACAAAGCTCGATGGCGGCGGCGGCGGCGGCGGCTGATGCAAACCGAGTCTGGACGGCGCATTGCCGCCGCGCGGATGTTTCCGCACGCAAGTCACGTTACACTGCGCCGAAGCTTTTGCGCTCGCAGGAACTGCCGTGTCTGCCTCATCGTGCTTCGCCCCAGACCCTCGTTCCCAATCAGACCACCTCTGGCACACCTACGAGAACGGGTGCAGGTTACCGGGGTGACAGTCTCAGTGGCGGAAGAGGACCTCTCAACACTTCACCGTTGCCGAGAAGAAATGGTCGCAGAGCCGAGAGGCAAGGGGAGCGCAAACCTTGAGCACCTCCTGGCGTCAGCTGAGACGCACGCGAAGAACGCGTCTGCACAGGCACAAGAAGCGAATGCTGCTTATCAAGACTCGTTTTGAGCTTGCGATACCGCAGTATACGTCGAGCATGTGACCGGACGAGAAGCCCGGCGACCACGTTCGACGAGCGCATGATGTCGAGAGCCCGAGCTCGCATTTCCCGCAGATAAGGACGGCTTGCAAATGCACTGGTTCGTAGCAGCCCAGAATAGGCAAGATAACGTAGTGGGTTGGGATGTCGAATACGCTGCGGCGGAGGTGCAGTCTCGGTCGCGGTGGAACTTCGGACGCGCGAATCGAGAGTTTGGTCGCACAGGTTGACAATGGAATCGGTGGAAGCCAGCACGAGACTCGCTGGTTCAGCGGTACGCGGTCGACTAGCGAGAGGCACATGAGCAACCACGGCCGGGCCAGAAGTGCACCCGTGGGCCAACTCGGTTGCGTGGCCTGGACCGCCGATTTTTGGTGGCGCTTTTGCGGCGAAAAGGGAAAGGGAAATTCGATATTCAACCACCGCTAGCGGAGCCAGAGCGGGTGGACTTGTCAATCACCGCCTCAGCTTTGAGCTTTCCTCCGCACTCACTTGCCCGCTGCTTGTCACTCGCGTGACAGCGACGCCGGTCCAACCAAAATTGGGCGCTTGCTCTGCTTACAGGATCCCGCTACTTCTCCGGCTGGGCTGGCCTCCTTACCGCTCTCCTGCCGCGCGTACTTGCCTATCGTAATGCAGCTGCAGTCCGTCGGCCTTTCGGTCGTTCTTTTCGGATGTAACGACTTGAATTCCAAGCGCGCATCCCTTGCCAATCGGGCCGACTCTGTTCGACCTTGGCCGTGTCACCGCCCTCATCAGAGATAGTGTGCGATAGGGATATGCGTAGGTGTCGTGGACTTGGAAGCACAGGCGTAGTGCTGCGGGCTGTGCATCTGCGCGTGCGCTGATTGGACCGACGACGATCAAAGCGAAGAATCGCGTGGCTTCGGCTTGCATACATGCTGGGGCTCGATCATCAGATACTGGATTGGCGCCTCTTGGCTGCTCATGCAGTGCTCAGCGAGCCGTCGTCATGTGTCGACTCGAACCAATGAGGAGCGGCTGCTGCACGCGGGCTGAGTGGAAAGCTGAGTGCGACCCAGGCCGAGCCTCCAATGGGAGCAGAGCATGTCATCTCGGCCCCAGACCGTCAGCGCAGCATCGCAACGTGATTGGACCAGCCCACCTCGCCCCCACCGACTCGCCACATCAGGCGACATCGATTGGATGCTGCCACGCTCGAGCTCGATGCAACTGGTCCCCGCCCGCCTACAGAGCAGGCTTCTCAAGTGGGCGTATGCGGATACCTGCGCCGAAAGCTGCATTGTGCTCCGGCTATCTAGGCCGGCTCGACTGAAAGCTGAACGCTGCAACGACCTCAGAGCGTCTATCGCTGCGGGACCTTGCCGTGATTGATGGCGTGATGAGCTTGCCCACCGAAAATGAGGTCCCTCATCCGCGGGTTCATTATGCCTAGATTGTGTCGGGTGAGGCGCACAGGACGACGAGGGTAGGGCGTACAAGTGAGCGAGCAGGAGCGAGCAGCCGGCGTTGTCGCCGTTCCGTAGGAAGAGTTGCAACGAGCCGAGCTGGGGCGCGAGCCCATTCTTCTTGTCGAGATCTAGACTCCGCTCCAGCTGCAGAGCGCTGTGGTGTTGCCGTGGCCTCATTCTGGACTTCGACAGGCGTCTGGCCACTCTGTCTCTCGCGCATCGAGACGCGACGCCAGTTTCCATTTGCAATTCCAATTCCAATTTCAAGGGCCAAGGGCCAGATTCGGTCGACTGACGCGGCCCTGACTGTTGTGGCGCTGCTTTTTTTGCCCGCGGGACGGCGAAAAAAAGGCGAGACAGACTGCGATGGTGCCCAGTTGAGCGAAGTTGAGCCGCCGCACGAGCCGCTGTCGAAGCCGTTCTCCTGCGGTCTGGCTCCGGTTGCGCAGATTTGGACAAGCGCCACGCTACGATACCGCACTCAGCCATGTGCGAAAAACTGCCATGCCGAACGCTGCGCTCGTGCCGTGTTAGCCTCGTGGGTTTGGTTAGCTGCAGCCAGACGGGCATCGCTGCGGTCGCCTGTCTCAGCTCCCCGCTGACACCACCGCTGCACCTCGACATCCCCACCCGACGGTCAGCCCAATAGGGAATCGTTCTCTCCCTCGACCCAGTCTGGAACCCCGTCGTTTCCATCCAATCGCAGCGTAGCATCCCATCAGCTCATCCCATTGATCCCACCCCTTCATCTCGCCCCTCGTGGCCCTCGCCTCGCCCGCCTCGCCTGCCTCGCCTGCCTCGATAAGCACGGCGTGACCCCACATCCACGTCGACTGTCCGCCTGCACGCGCTATCGGCCTGCGCCACGCTCTCGCAACCTCGCCTCGCTCTCATTGGCTCCCCGTTTCCCGTGCCTGATTCCTCTGCGCCTGCGCCTGCACCGGCGTCGAGGCCCCACCTGTCACGCTCTGCCTATCTCTCTCCTCCCTCCTCCCCTTGGTATGCTGCCTCCAGGCCGCACACTGCCCCTACGTTCGACTCCGCCCCACTCCCTTTCGAATGCAATCTGCTCGCAAGCTATAAAGACCATTCCCTCCTCGCCTCTTCCCCGTCCTTTCTCCTCATCCAAATCTCCGACTCACCACAACCCCCTACTCTATTCATAATGTCTTCTCCATACTCTCCTTCGGAGGAGAAGGTCAAGGCCGACTCCTACAAGGGTGACATCGTAGCCACCCTCGAGGATGGCGTCGGCCGCAACGACGTCAACGCCTTTGACCAGCGCAAGGGTGAGGAGCTCAAGCACGCTCTCCTCCCTCGTCACATGGCCATGATTTCCATCGGCGGTGTCATCGGCACAGGTCTCTTCCTCGGTACCGCCTCGTCCCTTCACAACGCCGGCCCCCTCGGTCTCTGGCTTGGCTACCTCGTCATGGGCTCCGTTTGCTACGCCATGATGATGTGCCTTGGTGAGATGATCTCTTACCTTCCCGTCCCCGGTGGTCACATCAAGCTCAGCGAGCGTTTCGTCGGCAAGCCTCTCTCCTTCGCCATGGGTTGGAACTACTGGTACAACTGGGTCATCGTCCTCCCCGCCGAGCTTTCCGCCGCTGCCGTTCTCATGTCTTACTGGTCCGATGCCAACCCTGCCATCTGGATCTCGGTCTTCCTTGTCCTCGTCGTCGCCATCAACCTGCTCGGCACCCGCGCCTACGGTGAGGCCGAGTTCTGGTTCGCCTCGATCAAGATCATCACCATCGTCGGCCTCATCATCCTCTCCATCTGCATCGACCTCGGCGTCGGCAAGCAGGGACGCCTCGGCTTCCGCTACTGGAAGAACCCCGGCCCCTTTGTCCAGTACAACAAGATCGAGGGATCCCTCGGCCGCTTCCTCGGCTTCTTCTCCGTTCTGGTCAACGCCGCATTCAGCTTCATCGGTACCGAGATCGTCGCCATCGCCTCCGCTGAGGCCAAGAACCCCCGCAAGTCGGTCCCCAGTGCCATCCGCAAGGTTTGGATCCGTATCTGCCTCTTCTACTTCCTCGGCACCTTCATGATCGGCCTCGTCTGCGCCTCCAATGCCCCCGAGCTCACCAAGGGTGCCAAGACTGCCTCGCGCTCGCCCTTCGTCGTGGCGATCAACAACGCAGGCATTAAGGCCTTGCCCAGCATCGTCAACGCCGCTCTTGTTACTTCAGGTGCGATCTAACACTCAGAAAGCATTTATTCCTTGATCATCGAGCTCACCTTCTCCTCCTTTTCATACCTTTTCAACTATCTTTAGCTGTCTCGGCCGCCTCGTCGGATCTCTTCACTTCGAGCCGCGCCCTCTACTCGCTCGCTATCGCCGGTTCGGCTCCTCGTATCTTTGCCCGCACCACCAAGCGCGGTCTTCCTTACATCGCTGTTGCCGTCTCGGTCGCCTTCTCTGCGCTCTCGTACATGTCGGTCCAGGCCGGTGCCAGCACTGTCTTCGGCTACTTTGCCAACATGACCTCGATCGCCGGTATGGTTACCTGGTTCTGCATTGGTATCATGTACCTGCGCTTCAACAAGGCGATGAAGGTGCAGGGCATGTCGCGAGACGTGCTTCCCTACAAGGCCGCCCTCCAGCCCTTCTGCGGTTGGTGGACTGTCTGCTCGACCTTCATCGTGATGCTCTTCAGCGGATGGTCGATCTTCCTCAAGGGCAACTGGTCCACCTCGGACTTTATCACCAACTACATCCCCATCCCCTTCTTCATCATCCTCTACCTCGGCAACTGGTTCTACAACCGCAACAACGGCGCCCACATCCCCGCCTCCGAGGTCGACCTCACCACCGGTCTCCGCGAGATCCTCGAGGCCGAAGAGCCCGAGGAGAAGCCCACCACCGTCATGGGCAAGGTCTGGCACTTCATCTCCTAGATCGCCCAAAAAACTCCTCACTCCCGCCTTGTAACACTACCACTATATCCTCTGTCTCGCACGCTTGGTTTTTGCAAAGGGATTTTCATGTTTTCACGTCCATCATCTTTCTTGGTCTGATTCGTGTGTGCTTGTGCGCGAGACAAAGTCGGCGACGGCGAGTTGGCGGGACGCCTTCAGTCCGACGTGAGGTCGACGACGTCGTCATGCGCGGTCGGAAAAGTCGATGCGGTCGAACAGCGAGACCAAGATGGCATTGTTGGCGTCGTCGTCTTGCACCGTGTCGGACTCGTCTTGAGGCTCCTCGCCTGTACCAGCGGGGCCGGACGTGCTCGACTCCTGTGGGGCCACTCGACGGTAGTTACGAGGTACGGCCATACGTCCGGCGGGACATGCCAAATATGCTCGCCTGCACTGCTGGAGCTTGGCGGGGTCGTTGAAGATCTCCTCGATCTGCTCCGACGACAGAAACACGGCTCGCATGAGCCTGCGCAAAGCGATGTCGCTGACAAGCCGCATGGCGAAGAAGCAGAAGGTAGATGCGGTGGAGGAAGAGCCAAGGGGGAGGGACGAGTCGAAAGTGTTGGCAGAGAGCGGACGAGGGGAGAGGGAAGGAGTGAGACGGGGTAGCGATACTTTTCAAGTCGTCCTTGATCGTGCCGCCGACACATTTCTCACGCTGCGGGAAGAACTGTGCGGAACGATGTGCGGACTCCAGCGATGTTGCGGAAGTCAAGCTCGCGGTGGGGAACATGTTGGTGCCGAATGGCGACGGAGGGATGATTAGGGCTATGAAGTACTCGCTAAGCAGTCTCGCACACTTGTGTTTTGCAAAGAGATTCTTCATTTCGCGTCCGCATGCTTCTAGGTCTGATGCGCACGAGCGAGACAAAAGTGTGCGCTAAAAGCCCCCTCCCACCCGCTTACCCACGGGGGCTGATGCCGATTGAGATGCTTGCCATAGTGCTTGAGGATATCGAGAGCCCCTTCCTACCCGCTTACCCGCAGGGACATTTCTTGAGGTCGTTCTTGATGTGCCTATTCGTATGACCCATCCACCTTGGCTGCTGCCTACTTAAGATCGGATTCGGCCCCCCCTGCGCACGCCATCGACTCAATCGTTGATGCGTTCATTGAAATGGACCACGTCACGCCAAGTCGGTCCGTATTTGTCGCTGTCGTCGAGGCGCGCGATGTTCGAGCCGATTCCAAAGACGATCACCTTCTCGTTCCTGTTCCAAACCACTTCGACGTTCTCCAGAACAACGAGAGTACCCCGTCTGAACAGCTGGCATTCCAATCCCAGAGCGTTGTAGAGCTGCGAACCTGCGCAGGCCCAGACTTTCATGTCGAAGTCGTCATCGAAGGACACCGTGATCTTCTCCCGCACCGTCTGTGGGTACGTCCTGGCCACATTGGCCTCCGTGATCTTGCAGATGAAGCGGAACGTTCCCTCCCACGGGTACCTGGAGACGTAGTACAGCGGCGGAGTCACCATGTAGTTCCAGTAGGTCGTTCCGTGAAGCGTGAAGGGGTCCGAGTGCTTTGTGAAAGGGTTGATCACCTCGATGGGGCTCTCGCCATCCCGAGAGGCGGATTCGGAAGAAGATGCATGCTGAAGAGCACGCGGGGCAACGATGCCGCGTGCCTCAGGCCTACCGGGGGAGGCGGGGGACATGTCGTGCGCTTGTTGGCGCTGTCGAAGCTTGGCGGGATCGCCGAAGAACTCGTCGATCTGTTCCTGCGACAGGACTAAGGCCCCCCTCAGCCTGGGCTGGACGATGTTGCTGATAGGCGGCATGGCGAGAGAGCGGAAGAAGGAAAGCGTTGGACTTGCGATGCGAGGGGCTAGGGGGAGGGGGCAAGGTGGAGTGTGTTAGTGAGTGGACGAGGAGAGGAAGGAGGACGCTAAATGGAAGAGAGGAGATACTTAAGTCTTCGTCTGGCTCGCGTCGCCCGCACATGCTGCGGAACAAGATGTGCGGAATGTCGTGCGAGGGTCAGCGGTGCGGCGGATGAAGACTGTGATGCGGAAACAAATTTTGGTGGTGCGGAACATGTTGGTGCCGCGTGGCGACGGATCAATGATCAGGGCCATGAAGCACGCACCCAGCGGCGGAATACCCCTTTGCCGCACTGCTTCGATTCACACAACAATTTCAAAGCTCGAATTTTGCTCGTCTGATGACATTACTTCGGGTGCGGAGACTGGCGGATGTCGAGTCGGGTCGTGATGCAGTGATGCTGCCTTTGACGTGCAGCTCGGTCGACATCTTGTTCTCGCGGTGGATCGACGCTACCAATTCTGCAGCGAGCTAGACGAACGAAATGAGAAAGCGCAGTGCTTGACGCCAAAGATACATTTCGCTTGGGCGATTCCGAGAGCGAGTACGGAAGCACTTGAGCGAGTGCAAAGCTCGGATCGAGATCCATCAGTGTGCTAAGCCGTTGGGACGATCGAGACAATGTACTAATCGCTACTTCTTAGACGTCTTGGTGGTGCTCACTCGAGTGGTGCTCTCCTCGGTGATGCGCATGGGCTCTCGCAGCTTCTTGACCTTGGCGACGCTCAGCTTGTTGTGCTCCTCGAGCTCGGCAGCGAAGCCGTCGAGACTTTTGACAATGGCATCGAGACTGTCGGCGAGAAGTCGGACCCTGTTCACGAAAGTAGGTCCCTTGCTGATACGCTTGAATGCCGCTTCGACCTCAGTCCTTTTCTCATGCTCGGACTTGTCCTTCCGCACGACGCGGTGCGACGTGTACTCGTAGCTCGAATGCTTCGTCATGGCCTAGACCAGAGAAGTTTGAGGAGAAGCGGATGCTGTCAACAGCAAGCGTCGAAATCAAGTCTTGGATTCCCAGCAACCTACCAAGAAAACAACAAAGCAGAACAACGATTCTTGTGCTTCGTACTTGAGGAGGGCGGAGGATGTGCCAAATTGCTCGGCGACCAGTTGAAGATGATTGTGGTAATGGCGAGGGAAGTTTTTCGACGGAAAAGGATGGTTATGTATACGTGCAATGAGGTGCGGAACTTCGGCTTCCGCAGTCTTTCGCGAGGACTCAAGTGAGACCCTGCATCTCCCCCACTCCCATTGCTACGTGCTCATCGCTGCATCGCTGCATGTTGGACAGCTAGCGGAGTGCATGACCGAAATGAAGCCGAGCTGCTCCGCCTCAAGGAGGATCAATCGAGCAGGGCATCGACACGTAATTTCATACACAGGCATGCACACGAAATGAAGTGATTCGGATGGTCGTCGGATTTGCTAGGACGAGATAAACGGCTCGTTGCACGCATCAGGAGTGAGACAAGTGGGTGCTCTGCATTCGAGCTATTGCGGATAGTAGAGCCGGTTGAGCTCGCGGTTGAAGCGGGTGACGTCCTCGAAGCTGATGTTGGAGTTGCCTGCGTTGAGCTTGACATACGTCGAGATCGTGTCGAAGCGCAGGCACCTAATTCTGCCGAGGCTATGTCCACGAACGACATCTTCGACCTTGACAACATCGCCGCCCTTGATGCTGTGCGGCGGCAGCCGGCCGCTATACATGCTTGAGTTAGGATGGACGAACAAGGTCATGGTTTCATCCGGCGTAATCTCGAGTCTGACCTCAAGGAAATTGCCTGCGTCGATCTCGAAGTCCGGAAGCACTCGTGCGATGAATGACATGCGTGCGCCTACAAGCCCGTACGGCGAGTCCCACAGCAATACTCGCGAACTCGAAACTGACGCAGATGTCAGTACCGGGCAGACGGAATCGCTCGTCGCCGAGCTCCCGCCTAACACCAATGTTAGAATCGAGTGTCTTTTTGCTGCCGTCGGGGGGGATCGTTGCCTTGGCATTGCGGGCAGCTGGCGCATTTGCAACAGTGGGCCTGCCGTGCGAGGCTGTAGCGCAATCGACACACAGTCAGCTACTTATTCCAATGCAGCGAGGTTTGAAGCTCACTTGCCAGAGATGCCTCGGCCTTGTGCGCTGGCAACGGCGACGTACCGTGATGCTACCCGTTGGGCTGTGATCGAGCAATTGCAAGCCCGCAACCGCAGCGGGTGGCTCGAATTCATGCTGTGATAAGATCAACATGCCAGCCAGAGTGGCAATACTTGCGATTAATTTACAAGGATCTCGACCGCAAGGAATGCAACTTTTCCAATCGAGAGGATCAAGGAGCCCGTTTCATCCAGAGTATACGGATTGGGCGTCTTGCTCGCCAGATTAGCTTGAAGCGACACAGTCGAGCCGGGGACCACTTGAGGAGCTGCCGCTGCTATGGTCGGACTTGTGACCAACTTGAGTGGTCGAGTCAGCCTCTTTATCGCCTCTAAAAGTCCAAACAAAATCGCATCGAGGAGCTCGGTCGTCCATCGAATCATCCTGCTTGTCGCTTGCGCTCGAATGCGCGTCTTCGTCGCTGGATGGCTTGTTCGTCGACACCAGCTATGAGGCGGATCTCAAGGAGGCCGGAGACAATGTTCGAAGGAGGGAAAAGCTCCGTGCAGGACAGGCTTTGCTATGGATCAGTGAGCTTATCGGGGTTCCGCGTGCAGCGGCAAGTCTCGGAAAGAGTGCGAAAGCGTGCTGTGCAGCGACTGCGTGACTTCAAAGCATGATCCTAAACCACTCGTGGAGATGAGTCCAAGTGCGGCAGCACCCCGTTCAGATTCGGCGCAGCCGAAACCAACAGAGTGTCGGATTGCTGCACAGATGCAAGCGTTCCTGCAGCTGTTCTGCTGCGAAGCTCTGTTCCGCATGTCGGCCTCAAGCTCTCGGAGCATCCCGCTCTTGCACACAGTCAGCGTGCCTCAAAAACTTGCACACCGTCAGTATGCCTCAAGGAGCACTTCACTCGGAATCACAAGTCAAACTCTGATTGCAATTGGGACAAGTTAGGTTACGCTTTGGAGGCGGGAGCGTCCGCACGGGCGGCATTGATGGCCTTGATCCAGGCTGCGGCGTTGCGCTGAGCGGGTGCGCGCAGCTTGAGCGTGTCTGCCTGCGGCGCACCGCCCCCCACAGCGGGCATGGAGTGGACCACATTGAAGGCGTCTGCATGTCTGCTGCTTTTGGCCTTGGCCTCGTGCGCGCTCACCTCGTTGACGGGGATGGGCATGCGGTACAAGCTGGCGTCCTGGGCATGCAGCACGAGCAGCAAGTCGGTCGTCAGCACCAGGCGCAGCTTGCGGCCCGATTTGGCCTTGGCCACCATCTCGTCGCGCAGCACACGTCGTTGGCGCTTGACGCCCGGCTGGGCCGGATCGACAAACGGCTTGGTGAGATCCAGACGCGCCTCTTCGCCCAACCACAGATTCTGCGAGAGCTTCGACAGCGCCGTCGTGTCCTCGTTTTCCCGAATCGCCTCGTTGGTCTTGGCCAGGATGTCCTCGGCCGTTTGCTTGGCGCTCGCCACGCGTGCATGGTCAACATGGTCCTCGGGGGTATACCGCAGGATTTGTGCCAACAGCAGCGGGTACCGCGTGAGTCTCTGCATGGGTACGAGCAGGAAATGGCTCAGATCCAGCCCTCGAGCAGCTGGATGATTCGAGCGCAAATTGAGCAGGTGGATATCCACGCGTGTATCGCGCTTCCGCTCGGCCGCAAGGATCTCGCTCGCGCTCTGCTGGTTGACGCAGTAGGGCAGGTAGACGCTCATGGCCGGCATGTGGCGTTCGAGCACATCGCCGATCGCACCCACGAACAGCCGGTCCTCCTTCTGCCGCGCCTCCAGATCCGACAGATACGACACCGCCGTCACCAGCACGCTCTCGATGTTGGCAAAGATCACCGTGCTCGCCTTGGCCGACAGCATGCTCTGCATCGAGTTGAAGAAGACCTCGACGATGATCTGCACGTCGCGCACGTGCGCCGTCTCGGTGGCGATCAGCTCAAAGATCGCCTCTTGCCGCTTGCGCTCCGTGTCCGAAAGCCCGGACAGCAGCTCGCGGCCCACGAGACTCGACCACGACGGCGCACCGCTGCGTGCAGCTGCGCTCTCGGATGCCTCGGACGACTCGCCGCTCGCGCGCTGCGGCTCCGAGATCAAGGCGGCTTGCAACAGACCGCCTGTTGGCGTCGAGGCTCCCATCGCGATCGGACCACTGACGATCCGACTTCCGATGCCCGACTCGGGACGCGAAGCCGCTCCCGACGATCCCGTCCAGTTGCTGCGGTGCGACATGGACTTGATCGTTGAGAGGAAGCCCGAGGTGCGCGACGAAGACTCTCCCGCTGCGGAACTGGGTCGTGCGGGCGAGCCGGTCGCGAACGAAGGCGGCGACGCTGGCGGCACCATGGAATTCTTGGCCACCGCACTCGCTGCAGTGGCAGGCAGAATAGGCTGCAGCGACACCTCCTTGGTGAGCTTGAGGTAGCGGTCGTAGGCATCCTCCATGCGGTCTTCCTCGGTCGCCTCGGCGGTGTTGTCGACAGCAGGCGTTGGTGCGTCGCTCGAGGCGGCGTCGTTGGGAAGCGCAGGAAGGTCGCGGCTCGGACGCTTCTTGGGTCGGCTCGGCGGCTTGCGACGTTCGGGCTCCTCGGGCTTGGCGGGGCGCTTGGCCGTGCGCGAGCGCGAGAGCATCATCAGTTCGTCGAGATTCTTGTGTCGCTTCTGGCCCGGAGGCGGAGGCGGACGTCGCCCTGCTTTGGTAGGCATGCGCTTGACCGAGTCGTCTGCCTGGGAAGCACCCACCTGCTGGCTCTGCTCCGGGCCGTCTGCAGAATCGGCGGCTAAATCGTCGGCCTTGACAAGCACACCTGCCGCTTCGAGCACGCGCAGCCTCTCGATGGTGTGCTGGCGGATTTCCGCTTCGGTCTGCGGCGCAACTTGGTCGTCCGCGTTGAGAGGCGCATCGCGATGGTCCTGGTCTTCATCATCATCGTCGTCACTCGAGGTCCATCCTGTGGTGGAATCGGTGTCTTCCGAGTCGGAGGCTTCGTGAGCTTGATCCTCCACGCCAACGCCAGACGGAGTCGCAGCCGAGTTTCCGGCCTCAATGGTGCCGAGCGCATAAGCGACTGCTTCCATCTTGGATGCCTCGATGGCCTTTTGCACCTGACGATCCTCGCGCATGCGCGCGATCTTGATTTCGCGGTCCTCCGCTGCCGATGCTGCCAGCGCAGCAGCTAGCTGCGCTTCTTCGTCCGCCTCGTCTACGGCGTCGCTTGTTGCATGAGCTGCAGACGTACCGGCGCGTGTTGGCGTGTTGGGATCGGCGTCCACATTGAGCTTGGATGAGCTGGGACTCTTGGTGTCGGCATCAACCACTACCCAAGCTGACTTGGAGTCGGTGCTGGTCGGCTCGGACTGCTGCGAGTGCCGGCGCACCATGACGCCCGAGCCCGTATCGCTGTCCTCCTGCCCGTGTCCACCTGGTCGGGCTACATCCGGCGATGCCTGGAAAGCGTTCGTGCCTTGGCCGCCTGTTGGAGTTGATCCTGTACGCAGGCGAAGCGAAGATCCATCAACTGTCTCAGCACACTGCCTCTACGTAACCACTCACGCTCACGACGACTCCGGAACAAGAGGCTGAGCCGACCTCACCGAAGCTCTCCCGACAAGGAGGCTGCGGCAAGGAGGCTGCAGATAAGGCGGGCCAAGGCGCCCAGGATCACAAGGAACCCGCACAGCTGGCCCGCCTTTTCCACGGCCTCCCGGCCTGGTAGTCATACGAGGCAAAAGGCGCGAGGCAAAGTGCGGAACGGTACGAGATTCTATTGAGATCGACCCTGGGACACGATGGCGAGGGCGCCTGCCCGAAGGCAACAGGGAAAGAAAGGAACGCAAGGGAGTCCGGACCAAAAGGAGGAGATGGGAGAAGGGGCCACACTAACCAGAAAGCTCCAGGTACGTGGCGGGTGCGACGAGGATCTTTGCGCCGCCCACGTCGACGCGCCACCAATTGGCATCCTCCTGATCGACAACGAGCAGCTCGTCGCCCTCGCTAAACGTGGCTTCTTCCGCCGAAGCGCCCGAGTAGTCGTACAGAGCCTTGGCCTTGGCAGCTGATGGGCAGAGAGATGTCAGGTCAGTTTTTAAATCTAGTCACAAATCGCGCCAATCCCGCAATCTACATACGCTTGTCAATCGGCTCGACGTACGAGCGCGGGAAGAATCCCTTCTTGGACCCGCTAGCGAGCGAGCCGTACCACCAGTCGCTGCTGGCATCCTTAGGCGGGTGTGCCGAGAGGACGTCGTTCTCCTCAAAAGTGAGGTCCTCGTCGCGCTGACCCGAGTAGCCGTACAGTGTACGCACGCGCACGGAGCGACTCAGGTCAAAGCCCTCGACCTCGTCGCTGCCCGAAGCTGCATGACCGTTGGCAGGCTTGCGGGCGTCGAGGTCCTCAGGTCCCTCGTCCTCGTCGCCGCTGTCCTCCTCGGCCTCTTCGCGCACCGAAGGCTCGTCTGGAACGAACGCAGTCGCCTTCGTGTTGGCCTGGTCGTTGGCGAGGCTGTTGGCCCAGTCGACGCTCTGTCGGTTGGGGTTGGCAGCGGCAAGCTCGCTGGCGCCAAAGTCCGAGTCGAAGTTGTCGGCCATGGGCGGGGCTGGGGGCGCAGGCGGCGCAGGAGGCGGCGGGGGAGGAGCATCCGCAGCCCCTTCGACCGTGCGCTCTCCAACAGCCGACGAGACCTGCGGAGCCGCAGGTGGACTCGGCGGCGGCACGTACGTCTGGACCGGGGGCGTAGCATCGCCAATGACAATGCCGGTAACGAGCGCCTTGGAGCGGTCGTTGGTCTGCGCCTTTTTGAGCCTGAGGCCAACCTGAATCTGGCCGAGCAGAGCACCGCGATCGACAGGCCCCTCGGCTGGCTTGATGACCGGCGCTTTCGGAGCAGCAGGTGCGGCCGGAGCAGGCGGAGCGGCTGGAGCAGCGGGTGCAGCAGGAGGCGCAGGAGGAGCCGCGGGAGCCGAGGCGGGCGGGGTGGAGCGGCCGCTGCTGGGGATGAGATTGCTGAAGAGCGCCTGAGCCAAGTTCTGGCGCGTGGCGCGCGTGCTGGACCCAGGGCCATCAGCGTCGTCATCATCGTCGTCTTTGTCGGATTCTTCCCAGTCGTCGTCATCATGCTTGGGCGCGGTGAAGATGGTGCGCGATGCAGAGGTGGGCGTGGCGCCGGTCGGCTGGGCCGAGACTGGAGGCGTAGCACGGGTGGCGGCAGGTAGGTTCGAGTCGGCCACAGCCTGCTGAGACCGGAAGAAGGGATTCGTGCCTCCGCTCGAGGGCTGCGCGGGGGCCACAGCGGCGGGAGGACTGGTGACGGCGGCTCCGGCTCCCTGCTGCATGCGGTGGAACGGGTTCGTGCTCGAGCCTCCACTCGGGCTCGGCTGAGCGGGAGCGGGAGGCGCCTCTGGGGCAGGAGGAGCGAGGCTGGTGGGCGACGTGACGGCAGCTGCAGGCGCAGCAGGTGCGGCCGGTGCGGCGCGCGCTCGCGAAGGAGGTGGCGGAGGAGGTGCACCCGCCTTGCCCGACTTGCGCGAAGGAGGCGGGAGCGAAGACGCTGCAGGCTTGGCACCACTGTTGAACATGTTCTGGCGCTCCTTGAAAGCCTCCTCCTGCTTTCGTGCCTCTTCTTCCTGCTCCTCGAGTCGCTTAAGACGAGCCTCGCGCTCTGCCTTCTCTTTGGCAAGCACCTCTTCGCGACGACGGATCATGTCTTCCTGGTCGTTGATCTCCTCCTTGGCGGCCTGAACAACTGGAGCAGGAGGAGGAGCGTCGCTGCGCTCAGCCTCCTTGATCTCCTGCTTGACTGTAGCGAGGCTGGCCTTCTCGGTCTTGAGACGGTTCTCTTCGAGACGAGCCTTCCTGGCTTCCTCACGCGCAGCAGCCTCGGCATCTGCCTGTGCGCTCTTGGCGGCAGCCTCTGCTTGCTCGGCCTTGAGGCGCTCCTCGACGCTGGTGTCGACGGGAGTGGGACCGGCGGGGGCGACGGCACCGAGCATGCGCATTCGCTCCTGCACACGGCGCTGGGCCTCGGATCGGATCCAAGCGGCACGCTCTTCGGCGGACATGTTCTTGGGAGGGCCCGAGGCAGCTGGAGCCGGGGATGCGGGAGCGACTGGCGCAGGAGCGGGTTTGGGAGGCTCGGCAGGCGTAGAGGGCTGGGACGAGGCGGACCTCTCGGCATCGCGCTCGCGGTAGTCGTCGTTGCGGCGGGRAGAAYCTCGGTCGTCGTAACGGTCGCGCGAGTAGCCTGAGTCGCTGCGGCGATCGCCATCGCGGTCAAAGGTGCCGCGAAGATACTCGCCGTCGCCGAGTGTGGAGCCGGATCGGCTGGAGCCTCGGTCGTTCTGGCGATCGCGGTCTTCGGAAGCGTATCGGTTGTAGGGATCGTTGCGACGGTCGCGTTCGCGGCTCTCGCCGAGCTTGCGGTCGCGCTGTCGGCTCTCCCTTGCCTCGATGCGCTTTTCGAGCTGGGGGAGGCGCTCGTGCATGAGATGCATGAGCTCGCGCTCGGCCTTGCGGCGAAGGTCTGCCGAGTCGCGTCCGCCACGACGGTTGTAGTACTCGATGTCGTCCTGCACGCGGCGGATGCGGTAGCGAAGATCGTCCATCTCGCGGTCGAGCTCGCGATCCTCGTCGTCGTCGGCGCCCTGCTTGTCGAGGAGCTTCTGGGTGTTTTCGAGCTGACGCTTCATCTCGGAGAGGTCGTCTGTGGCACTCTGACCCTCGTAGCGCACAGTCTTTCGGTCAAGGTGGCGACTGCTGCTCTTGTAGCTGGGCACGTCGGCGTCGTCGTGCTTGTAGGCGGTGGCGTCCTTCTTGGGAGCGACGGGGTTCTGGTGGAAGGAGCGCGCCTTGGCGTAGGAGGCGCCGCTGTTGGAGCCAGCCTCGGGGAGGTTGAGGCCGGTGCCGTGACGAACGCTGGTGTCCTTCTTGAGGAGGTCCTTGAGGAAATCGACCGAGTCGTTGAGGTCCTTGGCGGAAGGCGGGATGAGCTCGGAAGGCAGGGTTTCGGGAACGTCGTTTCCATTGAGAGCGCGGTAGATGAGGCCCATGGCGACGTGGAACTCGTTGACGTTGAGCTTCCCTCGGTTGCCGGTATCGGCGAGATGCCAGATCTGCATGAGCTTGTCGGTCTCGAGACCGCTCTGACCAAAGACCTCGCGAGCGACCTCGCCGTTGATGAAGCCAGTGCCTTGAGAGTCCCATGCGCGGAAGATGGAGTCGTAGCTCTTCCTCTCCTCCTTGCTGAGCGCCCAGGGGATGCGAGGCTCTTTGGAGCCCTGCTGCTGCTGGCTGAGGGTCTGGATCTGGGACTGGAAGTTGGATGGCTGCATGCTAGCCTGGCTGAAGTTCATGTTGCCAGCGACGGGAGCGCCGGAGAAAGGCTGGGAGGCGGGGAGGAACTGGCTGCTCATGAGCTGCATGCGCGGATCGCGGATGGGCATGCCGGTCATCTGAGGCATGAGGCTGGTGGGCTGCATCTGAAGACCACCGGCGCCGCCCATGTATCCGGTCTGTTGGGGTTGGAGACCGCCCATGTAGCCGGTCTGCTGGGGCTGAAGGCCGCCGCCCATGCCGCCGCCCATGCCGCCGCCCATGCCGCCGCCCATGCCGCCGCCCATGCCGCCGCCCATGCCCATACCCATGCCCATGCCCATACCGCCGAAGTTGGAGGTGGCCTGAGGACGCAGTTGAGACTGCATACCGGGCTGCATACCCATGCCACCGCCCATCATGCCGGTTTGTTGTGGCATGAGGCCTTGCTGTTGCTGCTGTTGCGGGAATCCGGTCTGCATTGGACGTTGGAATTGGGACATGCCAGGATATCCGGTCTGTTGAGGCTGGAGGAAGCCGCTACCCTGCTGCTGCATTGGCTGCTGCTGCTGCTGTTGCTGGGGATAGCCTGTCATCTGCGGCTGCATTGGGCGGCCCCAGCCCTGGCCTTGCATGTTGTTGTACATGCTGGGTAAGCTGAGTGGCTACCCTTTTGAGCGCGTGGAAGGAGGGGGTGATTGCGAGGGAAGGCGGATGGATGGGATGAGAGAAGGAAGGGATTGAAGGGGAACGAGGCGGGAAGGGGAGAGAGGGATCGCTCGGACGGAGCAGCACCGCACGCGGACTCGGCACAGCCTGTCTCGGCTTGCGGAAGGAGCAGCGTCGAGCGCAGCTGCTGAGACGCTAAGCAGCTGGTCTGTGCTGTGGCACTGCCGATCCACCGCACTCAACACTCGCTGCGGAACCACCAAATGCATGCACGGCTACGTCGATTGCAAGCTCAAAAGGGCGAGATCGAGCGATTTCAAAGCCTCGAATACAAATTCCAACCCCGGCCGTTACCTGCTGGCTTCACACTTGGCGCCCATCGTAATCAATCGCCTTTACATCTCCCGATGGGCCTCCACGCGAAATCCAGGGTCTCGATTGCTGTCCATCACCGCTTGCACCTTTGCGTGTGCTTCTTGCTCTCGCTCAACGACTTTATTCCTAGCAAAGATGCCGAGCTATCTGATTGGAAGGTACGCACTCAACGACCACACATTGCTCCTAGTTGTCGTGCTGCTTAGCTGACTCGGTGATGGTTCGACTGGGTATAGGGTGGTCGATCCGATCCTGGGGCTCGCTACAGGCGTGATGGCGTATGTGCTGTGGGAGAACGATGGACGCAACTCGCACGAGCGTCCCACAGGTCGTACCCTTCCCGAGCTTGTACGTCGACGATACTACAGCGAAGAGCCTCCCGCGAGCTTGTACGCTGGGCCGGAAGCAACCACACGATCGCTGTTCCACATCCCCTCAGCCTCGCACAAGGCCACTCCCACCGACTCGGCAAGCTCAAGGTCGACAGAGCAGATCATTGCAGATGCCAAGGAAAAGGCGGCTCGTGCAAAGGGTCAGGCTGGAGCAGATCTGCGTGCCATCAGATCCGCCGTCACCGACGAATGGAATCAGTCAAACTCGCGATCCTAATCTTCCTCACACCTTACAATCTTGTCCCGGCTCCAAACTCACCTTGTACAACATCAAACCCTTTTCTCATAATCCGGCATCACATTTGACGACTAAATGTGTCTCATTGCGCTAGAAGTACAATTGATTATAGGAAAATGAGATGATCGCTCAAGCCTGGGCGGCACGCTGCGAGTCGGCAGTCTCGTCGCCCGCGCGTCGGCCGTCCTTTGTGACGCCCTGTCGACGACACATCGGACAGGTATTGGACGAGGTGGTCATCCATCGATCCACACACGTTGTATGGAAGGCATGTCGACACGCCAGCACACGGCACTCGTCGTCCTGCTTCCAGTCCTCCAGACACACCAGGCAGCGCTCGGCCATATTCTCGGTGATCTTTCCCTCACCCACCAGAGCCGCCACCTCGCTGCCGCGGATCTTGGACAGGTCGGCGGCAGCGTCGATCTCCTGCTGCGTCACGGTGCTCGGCTTGTTCTGCATGGCCTGCATCGTGCTCAGCAGATCCATGAGGATCATCAGATCGCGTCCTGCTGTCGCCGGATTCGACGTAAGCAGCGGGTGGTTCGCAGGATATCGCCCACCCGATACAAACAGCATAAAGCGCGACGCTGGCAGCTCTTCGCCGTTCGCATCGGTCGCATCGTCCCACGCGGAGGCAGTAGCAGGCGCACCCTCGGACTGAGCGCGCGCACGAGGCGAGGCTTCTGTCGTCCGCGTCGAGCCCAGCGTCGTCGGACGTGAGGTTTGCTGGCGTGTGCCGCCGGCATCTCGGCCTGGACCAGGTGCTCGCGCGCCCATCATCTCCTCTCCGAAGCGCTCGGTCACGTTGAGACTGCGCACGCCCACGACGATGCACGGCACCAGCTGCGACGGCGCCACGGGATCAAACCGGAACAGGCGGAAGAACGACAGATTGCCGTTCTGGAAGTCCCGATCCCGCCGCGCCTGCGTTTCGGCCGCGCCGACACCGTCGTCCGCCTGCTGATCCTGTTGGCCCTGCGTCGACTCATTCGACGCAGCTGTGGCATCTGTCGCTGCAGGCTCCGACGTTTCGCCGTCAAGCACCTCGGCACCCGAGGTGGTCTGAGCTTGTGTGGCATGCTCAAAGTAGTTGGTCGTGTGCGCCTCGGGTTGAGCGGGCGCAGCTTCTTCCGACGGGCGCATGAGCTGCACCGCAGCCATGAGATCGCGAACCAGATGATTGAGGAAGCTGCCAAAGCTGCCTGGCACGCCGTCTGGCAGTACGCCGTTTCGCACCTGGCGCAGCGTGCCCACGACATCGTTGGGACCGAGCGAGAAATCAGCCGTGGGCGCCTCTGATGCGTCGGAAGAGGATGCGGCCGACTGACCATCTCGGTCTGAACTCGAGTCATTCGTCTGCGAGCCTTCAGAGCGCGACTGGAGCGTGGGCAGAAGACGGCTCGGATGCATGAACGTGCCCAACGTCGATCGGACGAGCCGAGAGAGGCTGCCTCGAGACGGACTTTGCGGCGGCACAGCGCGATCCTGAGCCGAGGACGCATTGGAATCCGTGCGTTGCCTCTGCGAAGATGCCTCGCGCTCGGCTGCGTCCAGGAGATGCGCGATGATCTCTTGCTGCCTCGAATCTTGGCTCGAATCTTGGCCAGCATCGACTTGGTCGCCAGACGATTGTGCTCCGGGTGCCTCTGTAGGATCGTTCGAGGAGCTAGCCGGTTGGCTCGCAACGCTTTCAATTCCACCTGTCGGCGGAAGTCCCGACGTGCTGGAAGCACTGTGGACGCGGCGCGAAAGAGCAGCTAATCTTCCGCGAAGGCCGTTTCCGAGACTGGACGAGGCCGAAGAGGAATTCGACGCTGTGCCGCCGCCGCTCGAGGACGACGGACGGTCAACAGTGCGCGAGCGTTGCCAGTCGGCGAGCCAGCGCTCGTTGCGGTCGGTGGATGCCTGGCTCAGCCGTTCGAACGGGCGGCGCAGACTGGTCTGAAGTAGCGACGGATCCACATGATGAGACTCGGACGCGTTGAGAAGCGATGCTGCCGTGGCTGCAGCGGCGATACCCAGGATTCGACTGAGCATCACGGCTTGCTCTTCCAGCGTCACGGCGCCTCTGAGACCGTCTCCATCCAGGGCGCCGGGAGGAAGACCGATGGGGTTGTTGGAGTCGCGCGGTGCTTCTGTGCGGGACGAGGAGGCAGACTCGGGTGCGCGTGGGGCATCCGAAGCAGTCGAAGCGTCGACTTCATCGCCCGCAGAAGCCTCGGAGGAAGCGGGACGGCTGGCAACGGTGCGAGCGACGAGCGCGCCTTGAACCACCATGGATGTGCCACTGATCATCTCTGGCTGCAGAGGCACGCGGATGGTGTGGGGTCGCGACGGTTGCTGAGCTTGGTTTGGCTGTGCGTTGGAGTTCTGAGAAGGGGTTGCACCTGCTGCGAGATTGGGTGCGGCTGCGGCAGGCTGCGACGCTGCTTCACCGGTTGCAGTTTGTGCGGCGGCCATCGTTCCAAGCAGCGCTGCAAGCGTGGCGGATGCCAATGGATGTGGACGTGGCGAGGGTGTGGTGGCCGAAGCGGTGGTAGAGGTGGTGGCCGCTGGCTGAATTGGGGCAGAGACCGAGACTGGCGATGAAATGGGGGCACGAGAGCCGAGAGCTTCGAGGATGCGTTGTCGGGCACGCTCCCTCTCCTGGCGCAAAGCATCGAGATGCGGAGGAGGCGTGGCGTTGCTAGGTTCGGCGCCGGCGTCTGAGGTGGATGCGGCTTCTGTCGAGGATGGCTCGGAGGTGAGTGTGGCAGGAGCGGAAGTATCGGTCAGGGAAGCTGCATTGGCGTCGGCCAGGGGCTCGGATGACTCGGGAGCCGTGGTGGACGGAAGAGGAGAGCGTGACTCTTGCGATTCGAGATGCATGGGCTCGTCAGCAGGAGCCGAGGCAGCAGGTTGAGAAGCGACATCGGCGGACGAAGAGGCGGAGGAGCTAGCAGGGGCGTCTGGAGATCTCCTACGCCGTTGACGGAGAGGCTCGCTCACCGCAGTCGGGTCGGTCGCAGGCGCAGGTGAGGTGGAGCTTCGACGTCGCTTTCGGCCAGAGCTGGCGTCATCATCAGCAACTGCAACCACTGCATCTGGGACATGATCTTGGCCGTCAGATGAAGGTAAAGTGCGAGCCGATGCTGCGGCTCGACCCATGCGGGCGCGCTCGCGGCGGGCCTGGTCTTGCTGTTGGCGGGACTGAGCGTGGCCCATGATGGATAGTGCCTAGTGAGTGCGAGCCAAGGCGGACGTCAATAGCTTGACGCGGAAGAGGCTGCGATCAGCGCGGTGCCGGCATACGAGCAAGGTGGAATGCGGCCGGCGTCGCGGACCAAAGACGTTTAAAGGGAGGCGGGGCAGTCGAGACGGTTTTGGTTGCGGAATCCAAGCGCGGCCGACGGAGCTGCGGTGCTGCGAGTGCCTGCGACGTGAAAGCGTGGCTCGGACCTCGACTTGAACGCAGAGGGACAAAGCTCGTAGCGGTAGAGCCAGCCGATGAAGATGATGTCCTGATGCAAAGATGGATGTCGGAAAGAGTGAGAGAGGGAGCGGTTGTGCCGGCAGGGTGATGCAGTCGAGCGTGTGGCCAGCCGGACTTTACCCTTTCTTTGCACGCCGTCGATGACGAGAGCATCCGCAGCCGCAAGCGTGATTCGCCGAGCTGCTGCAATCAGCGAGATTTAAAATTAGAGTGTTAGACTGAGCCACATGAAGCTGTGCTGAGGTGGAGGTGGAATCGCTCACAGCCGACGCTCGCTGCGGACCGGCCAGCTGGGCTGAACAGCCTCGCCTCGTCATCGGCAATCAACCCGGAGAGCAACGGCAAGCATGCGCAAGAGCATCGAAGTGCATCGGGCGAAGTGTGATCTGTCCTGCGATCTGTTTTGCAGTCGAAGATGCCCTTCGGACATGGCCGAAAAGAAGCTGGTTGGTGCTGCTGCACGTTGGGATTGAGCAATTTTGGCAATTTCGCCGGCGGTGAAGCAGCGGCAGCAGCAGAAAGCAGCAGCAGAGGCCGCACACGTTGGCGCCCAAGCCAACACCCATATATGCGCGCGATAGGCAGAGCGACAGCCATTTTGCTTGGACCCCGTGGCTGCTGCTCTGAGCCGACTAGCCGAACAGATACGACGACCGACTCTACGCCGCGCCCCAATCAAGCCTCCTCGTTGCATTCGTCGGTCGCCGTGCGCACTGCGTCGTCTTCACGTCCACCATCACATCCCATCGAGACGTAATTAGAGCTGGCTCCCACGCGGCTGCAAACACCCCCACCTCGGCCCCCCCCCCCCCCCCCCCCCCCCCCNCCCCGCGATGGCCTCCACACCGATAGCCGGCGTGCCTTCTCCGCGCAACGACGACGACGCCATGGATCACGCCGACATCCAAGACGTGCCCGCCCTCGCATCTCCCTTACCCGCACCGCAGCACGCAGCACCGGAACCCCACGCCGCCATCCAGGTGGCAACCGCAGCCCACCTCTCCCACCCCATCCCCGGCCTCGCCGCGCTCCCTTCATCCTCCTCCTCCCGGCGCGCAAAACCAAGCCTGCTCGGCTCAGACGGCTTCGGCAAACTCGGCGCGCAGCTGTGGGCGCAGCGTGAGGAGAGCGTCGTGCGCAATCGTCAGGGCAGCGTGCTCACCCGTGGTCTCATCCTCAAAACCGACCATTTCGCAGGCGGCGCCCGCCATGCTCATCTCAACCTCCACCTTCAGGGCGCACCCAACTTCCGCAAGGCCGATTGCTCGCTAGAAGTGTATGGTGTCGCCCAGCCCACCATCACCGGTCTCAAGACCATCCTCTCCGTCTTAAATGCACGCCCCACCAAGGACGGCTCCCACTCTCAGAGCTTCGACTCGCGTCTCTCCGGTCTTGGCTCCTCGGGCGCCGCATCTCACTCTTCCCCGCAACTCTCCGACCCCTTGTCTTCGCCACCCTTGTCCGCCAGGAACAACGAACGAAAGGCTTCCGCACGATTCGACAAGTCGCGCAGATGCGTATGGGTCTGCACCAGGGAGGAGCCCGTCGTCTATGTCGGCGGTCGCCCCTTCGTGCTCCGCGAAGCTGAACGCCCAGTCACCACTTTCGGCCTCAGCATGCGCGCCGACAACCTCGAGGCCATCGAAGCGCGTCTCAAGCAAGACATCCTGCGAGAGTCTTCCAAGTACGGCGGTCTCGTCATGGTCCATGAAGAAACCGCCACGGGTCAGATCGAGCCCACCTGGATTGCCGTCGATGACGCCTCGGTGCACACTGTCCGCGAGGTCTGGGATCGCGTCAAGTCCGAGGGCTGGAAGGTCGACTACCACCGCATTCCTATCGCAGAAGACCAAGCCATCGAGAACAACTACCTCGACGCCTACACCCAGGTCATCAAGGACCTCGACCCCACAGAGACAAGCCTCGTCGCCAACTGCGGCATCGGCTTCACCCGTACCACCTTTGCCATGGTCGCCGCCGTCATCCTCCGCAGAAAGCAAATGCTCTTGCTAGGATACGACGATCCCTTTGCCAACCTTTCCGAGCAGCAGAAATCGCCGCTCCAGACACCCGCCAATGGCACGCCCCACTCGGGCGTCGCGCGATCCCTGCGCCAGGCCAGCGAGCAGCAGGTCCAGAACCTCTCGCTCCTACGACTCATCCGTGTCCTCAACGTCAGCCTCTCTACCCGCGACTCCCAGTCCACCATCGAGATTCTGCTCTCCAATCCTGCGCTCCTCGAGTCGCTCCGCAAGGCCAATTCGGGCGACTATGGCGTCATCCGCCAACTCGCCGGTCTCCTCGACGAGGGTCTCGAGAACAAGGCCGTCGTCGACGTCGCCATCGACTCTTGCGCTCACGTCACCAACCTTCGCGAGACCATCCTCTCCTCGCGCATTCGGTACTCCACCGATGCACTCGACGAGGCTCAAGCGGCGCTCCATCTCGAAAAGGCTGCCAAGTCGCTGGAAAAGTACTTTTTCCTCGTCGCCTTTGCTAGCTACGTCAATGCGAGCAAGACCGCCACCTTCCAGCATCGATTCGCCAACTGGCTCAAGAACCGCGCCGAGATCTGGCGTGGCATCCAGCTCATCCGCTCCAAAGGCAGACGCCTCTACTTCTTCGACCCGGTCGGTGATCTGCGCATCCTCTCCGGAGGCAAGGCGGGTGAGCTGGTCGCCACCTCGGAGAAGCTCCAGGACCGCTTCGGTGAGGTCTCCGGTCAGGGCGCCCAGGTGCCCGGTGACGAGTTCGCCGACTACGTCATCCGCAACCGCGCCGGTATCGTACTGCGGCCGTTTACGCTCCTCAAATGTGACATCTGGCGCAAGTTCATCGAGAGGAACGCCGGCCTGCCCATCCGCGGCACCGTCAACTTCCGCCGCATCCCGGGCAGCAACATTTTTGCCACCGGTCAGCCCACCGTCGACGGCATCCGCAATGTCGTCGCGGCGCTGCACGAGCACTATGCATCGAGGTCCGACGCCGACAGCTACCCTACGCGCACCGTCACCTGGATCAACTTGCGTGAAGAGCCGATTGTGTACGTCAATGGCAAGCCCTACTGTCTGCGTCAGAAGGGCATGTCGCTGCGCAACATCAAGGCGTACAGCGGCATCAACTGGGACCGCCTGCTTCTGCTCGAGGACCGCCTCAAAAACGACGTGATCAACGAGCTCGAGGCGGGCGAGGGGCGGCTGCTGCTTCACACCGAGACATCCGACGGCACCGTGATCCCCATCTGGGAAGAGGCGGCTCCTACTGACGTAGATACGATCCAAGAGATCATGGCCAATATCGGTGCCGACTTCAAGCACAAGCTGCAGCTCCGATTCCGAAGGATCCCCATGACCGCGGAGAAGCCGCCCGACTTTTCCGACATCAGCGAGCTCCTCTCCACCGTGCTGCAGGCCAACATCGAGGGTCAGCCCATCGTTCTCAACTGCCAGCTGGGCCGAGGTCGCAGCACGATGACCGCGGTGCTCATCCTCATGATCGCGCGTTGGTTAAGGCAGGGTCAGACCAAGCGATCCGAGTCCAGGTTGCAGGAGGTGCACGATGACGATGACACCTCAAGACGCAATGCGCAGCAGGGTGGCCGCGACGGGCTGCGTATCTCTGCTGCAGGGCAGGAGAGCGGCGCGGAGACTCCGTATGCGCATGAGACCATCAATCCGGATTTGCTGGACGACACCATCGCCACCAGCCCGGCTGCCGACGGCAGGCCCGCCAAGCGTGCGCCGCTGAGCTATCACGTAATCAACAGCCTGCTGCGAGTGATCCCCAAGGGTTTGGAGGTCAAGCGCATGGTGGATGACTGCATTGACCAGTGCGCTACGGTGACGAACCTGCGCGAAGCCATCGAGGACGCGCGACTGGCGGCAGAGGACACCGAGGACGAGGCTCTGCGCAAGAAGCACATCCAGGGCGCCATCCACAACCTGCGCCGATACTTTTTGCTCATCATCTTCCAGTCGTATCTCACGCAGACGCGGCCGGACCTGCTCGAGGCGGCGCCGAGCTTCCGCTCGTTTGTGACGCGCCAGCCGGTGTTCGAGACCATCTCGAAGGAGTTTGACAAGATCGACATCTCGACCATCATGCCGCTGCAGAAGGTGGATGCGAGCGACGGCATGGCGCTCTCGGACGAGGTGCAGGAGGTGGTGTCGCACCGCTCGGGCAGCATCCTCTCGGCCTACACCATGCTCAAGTCCGACTTCTTCAGCGGCATTCTCAAGCTCGGTCTGCCGGAGCGCATTGAAGGCATGCCGAACCTGCGTGGTGTTCCGCTGCTGTTAACACCGCCGACGCCGTCGAATGGTCAGAATGCGTCGTCGGCGCCGATGACGCCCAAGACGCCGCTCGTGACGCACGGGCGCGAGACGTGGGGGTCGGGTATGCCCACTGTCGAGGGCCTGCGTCGTGGACTGACGCGCATGGGTGCTGGGCCCAACGGACCGGCCAAGGTGGTGTGGACGTCGCTGCGCGAAGAGCCGGTGCTGTACGTCAACGGCCGTCCGCACGTGCTGCGACTGGCGGACCAGCCGATTACGAACATCGAGGCGACGGGCGTGACGACGGATGTGGTCGAGGGCATGGAGGTGGCGCTGAAGAACGACATGCTCAAGGAGGCGGCCGAGCGCGGCGGGCGCGTGCTGCTGCACGACGAGACCGAGATCCGGCAGGGCGAGTTCGACATCATCCCCGTGTGGGAGACGGTCAAGGAGGGCGACGTGCTCACGCCGCGGGAGGTGTACGAGCTCGTGCAGCGCGAGGGCTTCAAGGTCGACTATGCGCGTCTGGCCATTACGGACGAGCAGGCGCCCGTGCCCGCCGTCTTCTCGCAGCTCGAGGAGCGCGTCATCACCGCACTGCAGACCGGATCCGCATGCGTCTTCAACTGTCAGATGGGTCGAGGACGCACGACGACGGGCATGGTGATTGCGTCGCTCGTGTCGACGGTCTGGCACTATGGCGAGCAGCTCGTTTCGGGCTACGAGATGAGCGGCTCGCTTGTGCTGGCTGCATCGGCGTCGATGGACGATGCGGCGGGCACGCTGGTCAATGCCGAGGACGAGGCGTTCGGACAGCCCAAGGACGCGCTCGACAACCGCGAAGATAACCTGTGGCTGCAGGGCGAGTGGCGCACGATCTTGCAGCTGGTCGGCGTGCTGAGCCACGGCAAGCTGGCCAAGAAGCTCACGGACCGCGCCATCGACCGCATGGAGGCGGTGCAGAATCTGCGCAAGGCGATCTACGACTCGAAGCTGCGTGCGGACAATGCCGAGATGGGCACCAAGAAGCACAAGCATCTGTCGGGCGTGTTTGCCAACTACCTGCAGCGGTATGGGTATCTGATCACTTTCGCCAACTATTTGCTCGAAAAGAGCGAGGCGGATGGGTTCATTCCGCTGCTCCCACCGCTTGGGGGTGGTGGACCCGCCATTGCGATTGATGCGAGTGCGGAGGAGGCGTCGTCGGTGGCTAGACAGAGGTCCGAGTCGGTCTCGTCGCAGCATTCGAGCTCGACTGTGTTTACGAATGCGGACGGAGCGAGGCGGTTCCCCTCGTTCTTGGGATGGTTGCAGCCCAGACGTGAAATCGGCAACATCCTCGGACGTGACCGCCTCGAGTAGAGTGCTTTTGTCAAAATGTCAGCTCGCAATAGAAACGTCTTAGAACTTGAATCGAATGTGTTGGTGTGCAATGTGAAAATAGAAGGTGAGGAGCTGGTCGTACAACAGCTAGACACGGCAGTTGTTGATGCCGACGATGAGGATGTCTTCGGCGCCGATCTTCTCAAGCTTGTCCATGATGGTGGCCACGTCGGCCTTGAGGACCATGGACGAGACTGCGTTCCAGTTCTTGTCCTCGAGCGGCGAGACGGTGGCGGCTCTGCGGCCGGGGGTGATTTCGAGTGCACGCGCGAGGTCGTTCTTCTGCACGTTGTACTGGCACAGCACGTACTTGGAGGCGGCGATGACGCCGCGGATGCGTGCGGTGATGAGCTGGATCAGCTCCGTGTTGGAGCGCTCGTGCGGTGTGGCCGACTTGATCAGCACCGCTTGCGACGAGAGCAGCGTCGAGATCGCCGTGAGCCCGCAGGCGCGCATCGTCTCGCCGCTCTCCACCAGGTCCACAATACCATCGGCCAGCCCGAGCGCACATGCCGCCTCCACAGAGCCTCCGACGTATTCGATCTGCGTCTTGAGCTCTTCTGTCGCCCCGAGCGTACCGGCTGCACGACGCACGGAGGTAACGCGCGCATCGAGTTCCGAAAAGTACTTGGCCGCCAGATGGTCGAAGCTCGTCGCGACCTTTTTGCCGACCAGGTCCTCGACGCTGCTGATGTTCTTGCCGGCGTTGGCGGGGAGTACGGGATCTGGGATCTGCACCTGGAGCGAGCACTTGCCGAATCCGAGCTGCAGCTCTTCCGACACGAGGCCGCTCACCTTATCGCCGGCCTCGGCGACCATGTCCTGACCGGTGATGCCGAGGTCGACGTTACCCTCGCCGACGAAGCGCGGAATGTCGGCGGCAGGAAGGAAGACGAGTGCGATGGGAAGGTTCTGCACGAGCGCGACATCGAGACGGTGCTGGCGCTTGAACTGGATGTCGGCGCCCGAGAGGATGTCGACGCACTTTTCGTACAGCCTGCCCTTCTTGGGGATGGCAAAGAGCAGCCGCCCGTTGAGGTTTTCGGCACTGAGCAGATTCGACATGTCGGTCTAGCCTTGTGTGGTGGTGATGCGGATGTCGAGATGGAGGTGATGAGGTGGACGACAGGTGCAACAGATGCGGTGGGTGTGATTGGACATCCGAAGATCCGCATCGGCGGCAGCAGCGGCCAATTCAATTTTTTATGCAGCCCAGCAGCCAGGCGGCACTTCCAGACGGCACTTCTTCCAGATGTGCACATCGTTGGTCGAATCGGGCAGATCGTCCCCAAAAATCGCGTCATTCGCCGAGTCACTCGCACAGCAACAGCACAGCGCACGTGCAGCCAGGGTTCATCCCCCAAGACCGCTCGGCCAACTCCGAAGCGCCCGAAATGCTTAGCCGGCCTGACTGCGTCCATTCACGTCAACTCGTGCCCTCTACTCGCACTTTCTGTATCTAACTCCTACAGGAGAACTCTGCTCACACACAGCATCTCACCAACGTCGTGTAAACGACCAACGGCGTGTCTATTTGCCTTATCGTGATAAAGAATGCGACGTCAGTGGTGATGGTGGTGGTGATGTCCATGGCTGTGAGCGTGGCCGTAAGCATGACCGTGGGCGTGGCCGTGATCGTGATGGTCATGTCCGTGATGATCGTGTCCATGATGCTCGTGTCCATGAGCGCAGGCGGCATTATGAACCACACCATCGTCTTCATGACCCTCGCGTTTGACAGTGACGGTAAGCTCACCTGCTCTCTGGGTGCCTCTGAGCATCTCGCCGGCCATAAGCCCGCGCGTCGCCGCCACGCTAGGCGCCAACCGTTCCCAGGCCCACTTTGTCATCTCGAAGCAGTCGTCCTCGGACGCGTCGGGCTTGAGGAATACGGTGACCGACGCCACGAGCGATGCGGATTTGCTGCCAAAATGCATACCTCGACCCGAGCCCGCGCCGCCCGACAGCACACCCGACGCACGGTCCGCCTGCACCACGGCCGACGTCGGCGGCGTGAGCTGCCAAACATTCGGTGGAGGCACGTACGAAACGAGCGGATGCTGTTCCACCGTCTTGAGCGCACGCTTGAGCTGCTGCAAGTTCGGTGACGCCTCCGAGGGGGCTGTCTGCAGAAGCACCTTGCCCAGCGCGACCGAGGCAGGATAGGCTACGTAGAACATCGATACCGACTCGAGACCGGCAAGAACTTTGTCGAGCGCCGCCACTTGCACCGAAGGCATGGTGAGGCCGGCGAACAACAGTGCCGAGCTGAAGAAGAGCACCGTCAGACTGAACGGGTTTGCAAGCAGCGCGAGCAATGGCGACGCCAGTTCCGACGGACGCATGAGCACCGAGCCGCTGCGACCATGGCGTGCGGCGCTGGGTGGCGCCGAACCCGATGCGGCCGTGCTAATCCCGCACGCAGCGACCAAGCGCGCATGGTTGCCCATCACGAGGTTCGAGATCACGCACGCCGCGAGCGAGAGCGCGAGCAGCAGATTAGGCATCACAATGCCATACGAGTGCTCGGCGTGTGCGTGCGAATGATCATGACCCGACGCCGAATCCACCGCACCCTCCACCGCATGGCCACCGCCACCTTCGAGCAGCGCATGCTCGACCGACTCCTTGAGCACGTACACGCTGGCAAACAGCAGGTAGATGGTCTGGACAAAGTGGAGGAGCGTCGAGACACGGTGCATGCCGTAGGGGCGTCGGATGGCGGTGCCGTCCGCCTTGCCCGTGCGCCTGCGCAGGTCGGCCGCATGCTGCTCCCACTCGAGCGCCCAATCGGCCATGGCACTGCTCAAGATACCCATGGCGTCAAACACGACGAGATAGCCCAGGCCCGTGGCGGACAGAGAGTCCACCTCCTGCCCCGCCATCCACAGCGCCGCACCCAGACCAAAGTGCGACATGCCAAACAGCAGCAGCGGACGCGAGGCTTGCGGGATGTGGCTGAGCGCCGAAACGGTGCGTGCGTGGAGCGAACGCTTGCCATGCGCGTGAATGTGGCTGTGCCCGTGGTGGTGACTGTGGTCGTGCGAGTGGGCGTGGTGGCTGTGGGCGTCAAGATGCTTTTCTGCGGCCGCGATCGAGGTATCCGAGGTCCACGAGGTGGAAGAGGTGGAGCGCTCCATGGCATGGCCGTTGTGCTTGGCGGTGATGGGGCTGAGGCCCGAGTCGAGCATGGCGACGCTATGGCGGTGGTGATGACCGCGTCTGCTCTTGGTCGGGCTGGGGCTAAGATCTCCGAGCTGACTCGGAGCATCCAGCTTGCCAGCCGCCGGCTGCTGGTTGGCGGTGAGTGCAGCAAAGCTGGCGGAACGCGGGGAGAGCGTGGTGGCATCGGTGCTGACGGTGATCTGAGGACGGTTGCCGCTGCCGTTGCGACGGTGCACATGTGAGGCCGGGGTATGAGCGGGCGTGCTGGCGGTGGCGGCGCTGATGGCAAACGTAGACGGAGGCGCAGTGTGTGGCATTTCGTGTGCAAACGCATCGCGCGCTCTGGCTTCGTCCGCCTCGGCTTCAGCGTCGGTGCCCGGGCGCGGGAAGAAGACGCTGAGGTTGCGGCTGTGTACGCGCGAGTGTCGGCGCGAGTGCTCGCGTCGCTCTGCCACGGTCATCTTGGCAAAGTCGACCTTGCGTACCGATGTGGGCGCTCCGTTGGGCTGCGAGGTGTCTAGGTCGGCGACGCTGTCGAGCTCCTCATAGAGAGCGTCATCGACTTCGTTCGAGGTGTCTGCGTCGGGTGTCTCGTCGCCCATTGGCGCAGCGAGCGGCCGTTCGGGTGTCGACTCTGTGGTCGCCGGGTCGGACACGCTGCTCATATTGGATTCCTGCGGAGCCAGCTCCGGCTCGATGAGCTGTGGCTCGGTGTGCTGCGGCTCGACGGGTGAGTCGGCAGTGACCGGCGAGATGACGATCGCTGTGCTGGATTCGATGGGCGAATCGACACAAGATGGATCGTGCGAGTCCGCGGCGCTTGGTGGCCTGCTGAGCGAAGAACGGGACGATGGCCGGGGCGGTTCCGGAAGGGAGCGAATGGAGGATGATGATCTCTTCTTTTGCACCGGAGGACGTAGGGTGGAAGGGTACGAGCCGCTTGCGAGTCTGATGGAGGGCGATCGAGAAAAGGTAGTGGTTGCGGAGGCCGCACCACTGCTGAGGCTTCTGGGGCGGGGCGGTGTGGCGGAGAGGGTTGTGGGGTCCGAGTTGCTGGGAAGCAAGAAGGAGCTGCGCTTCTTGAGGGTGGGCGAGGCGGGACGTGATACGGACGAGGGCGGACGGAGCAATGCGGGGCTGGTATCTGCGCGCTGTTCGTACTGCTTTGTGATGTGCTTGACCGAGCGTTTGTGCGTGAGCGAGGCAGGTGGCTTGCCGTCTTGCGAGACGTCGGGTGCGAGAGTCGACAAGTGCTTCTGTGGGCTCGACGGTGGGCGAGGGGTGGAGACGTTGGCGTTGCGCGAAGGAGCGAGGACACAGTCGGCTGCAGCCGGTTCGGGGGCGGGGGCGATGGTGATGTCCAAGGGAGCGTCGTGTGCGTGCGGGGCGGTGGAGCGGGGCGAGGATGAAGGCATCGGCTCCAATGGTGGTGTTGCCAGACGATACCTAGGACGAAGAGGCCAGAGCGCTCGCCAGGATCAGCGTGGGTCCAGTCGAGGTCGCCGGGGTGGAAAAGCAAGCGCAAGAGGACCGAGGGGCTCGAGAGGCAGAGAGAAGGAGGCAGAGGTGTGGAACCAGACGCAGGACAAGAAGAAGTGTGCGAGAGGCAGCGTACAAGCGTGCGTTCCTTGAGCAGCAACAGCAGCAGCTGTGCGGTCAAGCCAAGAAAAGTCGCTTGCAACGGAGCACTGACAAGCGGGCGTGGCAAGGAAATTAGAGCGCGTGGGCACGGCAACTGCGCTGCAACTGCAACTGCACAGTGGCGTGTAACTGGTGAGGTGCGACTCCGCCCTGGACAGCGTGTCGCCTTCGCTCGCTCAGAAATTGCCTCGCGCGCCTCTGTTGGTCTCAGGCATACCTTCTTTTTTGAGCGCCCTTTTCGCAGCCCGAATTTCCAGCCCCACTTTCTTTGCGCAGCTCACATGCACAGACCTTGAGAGCCGTCGTCTCGTCTCTGTCGCCGTATAATGAAAGGAAGGGAATGTCTTGCGTCGGAGCATGGTGGCAGGTGTGTACATCACTTGTTGGACAGGTGCAGATTTTGGAGCGTGCTTTCTAACTTGCCAGCCAGGCCCTCTTGCTTGTCGTCGTCCTTGGCTTCCGATGATGCCGGCGCAGCATTTCCATCTTCGGTATCGAACCATTCGTTGCCATCGGCCTCTTCGTCCTCGTCCTCGCTGTACAGCTCGCGTTTCGTCGGCGGCGAGATCTTGCCCGGCTCGTCTGTCGGCGCGGGGTCGGTCGACGTCGATGTCGAAGATGCTTCCGCTGCCAGGCCTTCGCTGCGGCTTTCGCTGGCGAGCGCTGCAAACGTGCGGAACTTGGTGGAGGCTCGCACCGCCGCGATGGCCGATTTCCAGCGCTTGCGGTAGTTTTCGCGCAGGCCGGCCGAGATGTCGTGCACGCCCTGCGTCTCCGCCTTGTGCTCGGTGAGCCACGCGTGCGCCATGCCCTGGTCCGCCGTGAGCCGCTTCTTGGGATCCACAGTGAGGCACGCCTTGACAAAGTCCTTGGCCTCGGCGCTCACGTTCTTCCAATACCGGTCGTGGAACTCCACCTTGCCACGCTGCGTCTCGGCTGCCAGCGCCTGTGCATCGTCCGAGCGGAAGGGCGTGTAGCCGCACAACATCGTGTACGTGATCACGCCCAGACTCCACATGTCCACCGCCTTGCCGTGTCCCTTCTTGGCCAGGATCTCGGGCGCAGCATAGCCGAAACTGCCGCACACCGATGTGAGCACCTCGTTGTCGTCCTTCATGTGCGCCGCAATGCCGAAATCCACCAGCACCACATTGGCGTCCTCTTCCTTGGTGCGGTACAGGATGTTCTCCGGCTTGATGTCGCGGTGCACGATGTTGTGGTGGTGCAGATACTGGATGGCCGACAGCACGGCACGGATGGTGCGGCAGGCGTCGAGCTCGGTGAATCGACCGCGCGCCAGGATGCGCTCAAACAGCTCGCCGCCCGTAGCCTCCTCAAAGACGAGGTAGTACTTGTCCTTGCTCTCGAACCAGTCGAGGAACTTGACCACGTGCGGCTGATCCAGCCCCTTGAGCACGTTCATCTCGTCCTTGACAATGTTGTCGTGCCCGCGCAGGATGCGCTTGCTGATCACCTTGACCGCCACACCGATCGGAGGATCGGCCGCCTTCCATGTGGCAGAACGCACGATGCCAAACGTACCCTCGCCCAGCGTCTTTTTGAATTCATACTCCTTCTTCTTCACATACGAGTCCGGCTGCTTGGCCAGGGGGTTGTGGAACGGCATCGGTGCGATGGTCACTCTCCAACGCCACTCGGGATGGCTGCGATATCGACCGCTGTTTTCTTGGAGCCTATCGCCGGGCTTGCTGATTCGGGGAGATGCCTGAGCTCCGCGCTGCAAGATTATCCTTGTGGCAAGAGAGTGTGCTGAGGTCGACGGCTAGGCGGGTCGAGTGCGAATGAGTGGAAGGATGACGGACGGAGAACAGGAAGGCAAGCCGGCCGTCGGTCACGCACTCAAAAAGTGCACTCAAAAAGTGCGCCCCAAAAGCGCACCTGCATCCCAGCCTCATGCATGCGAGCCTCCGCTGCAGTCCGGCCCGCGCTTTTGGGCTCGTCTGTGCGCTTTGGCCAACTCCGCACCGGACCAAAAATTCAGGCACACCGCAGCGCTCAATTTGGGTTTCCTCGCAAAAATCGCCTGTCCGGCGGCCAATTTGGCTCTCAAACCCAGATCGTCAGCGCCGAGCGGAGCGTCAGCCTTCGTTACACATGACACCCCTCTGCTTATTTCCGTGTGCACTCCTGCGTGTGGTTACAGGCTGCATGCATAGAATGAGTGCTGGTGCTTGGTTGATCACCACTTCTCCACCGAGGGGCGGAGGTCTGTCTCGAACGACCATACGCTGCGTGGTTGTCGTGCGGTGTCGAGGTAGACCTGGGCGATGTCGTCGGCGTCCATGCGTGAGCCAGGCGCATAGTCCTTGCCCACAAAGGTGTCGGTTCGCTCCGTGATGATGATGCCGTCGATGATGAAGTGCGCCACATGGATGCCCTTTGGCCCAACTTCGCGTGCCAGACTCTGCGCCATGGCTCGCAGTCCAAACTTGGCCGATGCAAACGCAGCGAAATTGGCACTTCCCTTGATCGAGGCCGTTGCACCGGAGATGAGGATGTTTCCAAGCGCCGTCTTGCCATCCCCACCCGAAGCAAAGTCGGGAGAAGAGGAGATGGCTCGAAGCATCGCCTGTGAAAACAAAAATCCTCCCAACCTGTTCACGACTCTCTACCGTCAGCAAAGGTGCACTTAGAACGGAGGTAAGGGTGGACTTACACTTGGGTGCGGAAGGCTTCTTCGACTTGACTCTGCTTGGTGTCTAGGAAGGAGGCCATTGCAAAGCCGCCATTGGGATTGAAGATGCCCGTGTGGATCGAGGCACCTTGATGTTGCTCTCCGCCTTGACCGCTCGAAAAGTGCTCGTGCACCTTTTCAATCGTCGTGTTCATCGATGTCTCGTCCTGACAGTCCACAGCATAGCCTACTGCACGTCCACCGCTGCTCGACTGGCCGTTTAGCTGCGAAGCCAGTGCGTCCATTCGCTCCTGCGATCGCGAAAGCAGTGCCACCGGATGCCCTGCCTCGGTGAACTTGCGTCCAAGACTCAGACCGAGTCCAGGTCCTGCTCCTACCACTACTACAATCTGCTTTGCTGTCGTTGTTGCTGCCATATTTGCTGTCACTGAATGCCTGAAGGAGATGGAGATACCAAGAGAGAGAGAGCTGCTCGGTCGACCTGTGGCTATATAGCCGATTCCAAGCCTGCTCGCGCACGTCCCCTTCGCAGCTCCAAAAAAATCCGAATGCCCGGACCCTGCAGCTGCCCACCAGCTATTCCCGGCCTCTGAACTTATTGCCGGGCCGTCTCACCACAAAGACACCGCAGCCGCTTCCGCCGCATCGATCATCCATGCGAAGGAAGCGTTTCACGCAACAGATCTGTGACAGGATAGAGCCGTAGCCAGATAGTGTATATGAAGTGAACGGCGAGACGAAGCGGTGGATCCGACCATGGCACTGTTGCGATCCCACCGAGGCACCCTGCTGCGCCGCTCATATTCACGACACCGAGGGCGGCTCCGGCACTGCAGCGCAGAAGCGTCCGTAGAGCGACAGCACCGAGTACTGCATGCCCTGCGCCACCTCGACCTGGAAAGCGGCGTACGGCACCTTTTCGCCATCGATGCTGATCAGCCCGCCGTTCTTGAGCTTCTTGTCGCCCTCCTTGCGCCGCGGCGTCACTCGCAGCGCCTCGACCTTGACGTACGTCATCGACTTTTGGTACACCAGCTGGCCCGATTCCGCATACCCGTTCTCCGGCAGCTTCGCCGCGCGCCCACCCGCATGCAGCATCATCGCCACGTCGATCGTGCCGTCGTTCGGAAGCGCAAACGGGAACTGCATCAGGTCCCGACTCACGTACGGGATCTTGCCACCGTACAGACTCGCGATCGGCTCCTGGATGCGCGCCCACCCGTCGGCCGAAGTCGCACCAGCCTCAGACGATCCATCTGCCGCCGCTTGATGTCGGATCGAGTGCCGTTGAGTGAGGAACGAGTGCGACCACGAAGGATCGTTGAGGTCAAACGGTGGTGGCGTCGTTGCATCCGCCTTGAGCGGCTCAGTGACGGCACCGTGAACAAGGTCTGACGAGGCGGCACCGCCGTTGGCTTGCTGCTCTTCTGCATCGTCATCGATCGAACGACTCGCGTTGTTGAAGGCCAGGACGCGCTCGCGCATCTCGGCTCTGTTCTTGGTGCCGCGCGTGCCGAGCTTGATATCAATATCCACCTCACACTGCGTATTGCGCAGCACCGAGGTGGCATACCCAATCACGAAGCGCGTATCGCCTAGAGCGCGCAAATGTTCGGTTCCCAGATCGAGGTCAGCAAAGATGCCGATAGCCTGCGAAAGGAACGAGTAGTACCGGACAAAAGGCTTGGAGGGTGCGTCGATGATGTGCGCCACATCCTCCGAGCCACGCGCGCTCTCGCTTACGCTCGCATTGAGTGCAGCGTCTCGCCTCGCTCTTGCTGCGTGCTTGCCGAGAGAATTGGTCGGTGGACGGCCGGGCACGGCCACTCCGGGAGGGAACGCAGACGCGGGCTGTGTCACGCTAAGCAGGTCGAGCTTCATCGGACGACCCTTGATGATGTTGAGGCACGCCAGAGCCAGGCTGAAGCCCTGCTGGGCGCCGAGGAGATTGATCGACATGGCGTTGCCGCTGCCAGCCGGGATGGGTGCGAGGGGCAGACAGAGCGCATTATGGGCGTCGGCTCGGGTTGCAAAGCCATTGAGCACCTCGTGAAGGAGTCCGTCGCCGCTGACGATGGCAACAGCGTCGTAGTCCTGAACCTTGAGGTCGCGAGCGATTTCGAGTCCGTGGAGGCGGTGCGAGGTGATGGTGACGTCGAGCTTGCACCCTGCGGCCTCCAGGATGGGGCGAGCGCGGCTCTCAAACAATTGTCTTGCCTTGCCTGGACCTCCAGCCGGGTTGACGAGCACCTTGATGCGCTTGTGTGGCTTGACGTCTTTGTATGTCCGGGACATGACATCGTCGACCCAGGCCTGCGCTTTTGCTTCCGAGTCGACGCCATCCTTGCCAGTGAGAACGCGCGCCTCGATCTTGACCAAGCGAAGGCTTGAGCACGGACCCTCGAGCTGCTCCCTCAAGCGCTCTGCCCGCGCCGAGGAGGAGAGTGCGGCGTACGCCTCTTGTGTGAGTGACTCCATGCAAGCCGGTTGGACCTTTGCCTTTTTAAGGAAAGCAAACGGGACGGATTTCTCGCGAGCCTGTGCCTGCACGGGCGGAGAAAGGAGCCGCACGAGCAGCGAGCCGCCATCCGAGTCCGAGACGAACGAGGCATTGAGGACGAGCGCCAAGGGTACGCGAACGTGCGCTTTGCTGGTGTCGGTGGTGTCGGCATGCCGAAGATGGCCGCGCACGACAAAGAGGAACTCGTGGTCGTAGCCTATGCATGCGGGTTTGCCGTCGATGGACACGTCGACAAGAGCCGGCGAGCTGGTTGTCTTGGTTCCTGGTTGCATCCTTCCAGAAGCGGCCCGTCTTCCTTTACGTGTAGGAGGGAGGGAGCAAAGCACTCAGGCCGGATGAGATGGCGAGCAAGGAAACTCAAGGCCTCGAGTTACGGGAGCGATTGGCGCACCGGGCGCGACAGGGTATCTTTGATCGACCGAGGTGGCGATAGGAACGTAGCGGATGCTCTACGCTTGAGGGAGATTTGGGTTTGGTTGTAGACGAGAAGCAGACGGCGTCGGAGGATGTGCGGTGAGAGGGAACGAGCCAGTGAAGGCGCTCTCCGACCAGGCGAGCATCCGCGCCGCCTCGAGATTTTTGGTCTCTCAGGGTCCTTTCGGCTCGGCCGTGATGCACCGAGAATTCACGCGGACGCGTGCGTGCCAACGCGGCGCCCTGCTGGTCTACAGCACTGCACTGCTCCGCGATGCACCCATCCAGGTTCCTTGACTTACCGCGCAATGCAGAGTAGCAGCATGGACATGCGGGGAATCTTACCGGAGCCTGAGCAGCTCAACGGCACTTCCGATACGAAGAGGATGGTGGTGGATCGCAGCGCGAAAGCGGTCTCGGAACGTCCCGCGCTAGCGTCGAGGAGATTTCGCGGCGTATCGCCGGCGCAAAGCGCCGAAGCTCCGAGAGGCCCAGGAGGTGGAGGTTTTTGCATTTCTGCCCGCGTGCCGCTGCCGCCGCTCAAAGACGGGTTGGCTCGAGCGTGATGCTGTGCGGCGAACTAACTGCAAGACCGCAACCACCACTTGCCAGGATTCACACGATCTTGCATCGCGAGCCGCACCAGGGCGACCAGCTGTCGCTTCACGTCCGACGCAGCTTCCTGCACACGCGCTCGCCAGGAAGGCGCGATTCGGCCTCTCGCAGCAAGACAAGTCCGATTGCTTCGACGGATCCAGATTCTGCTCCTACATGCAAGGCTCTCACGAGGTCGAGGAGCAGGCGACGGCCTTTCTGGATCGACATCTCCGCTTCACGTCTGATAGCAAAGCAGAGCGCCCGCACGTGACACTCACCTTTGCTGTCTCGCATGATGGCAAGATCGCAGGCCCAGGCAAGGCGCAGCTAGCACTGAGTGGGGCTGAAAGCATGCTCATGACGCACACGTTGCGGACGCTCCACGATGGCATCTTGGTCGGAATCGGCACCGTGCTGAACGACAATCCGCAGCTCAATGCACGCCTGCTCTCCCAGCCACCGCCCGTCGCACAACTCCCGAGACCCGTCGTGCTCGATTCGCAACTACGCACGCCCATCGACTGCAAGCTCATTCGAAACCACGCGGCGGGCGTGGGCCGGCAACCGCTCATCCTAGCATCCGAGCAGGCGAGCCAACAGCGCCGACTGGAGCTGGAACGCGCGGGAGCCGAGGTGGTGCAGATGCCATCACTCGACTGGCAGACGATCTTGAAGCATATCCATGCAGCCGGAGTACGCCGGTTGATGGTCGAAGGCGGTGCAGCCGTGATCGATAGCCTGATGCAGCAGCCGCAGCACATCAATGCGCTGCTCGTCACCATCGCACCCGTCACGGTTGGTCCTCAAGGCTTTGGCTTCTCCTCGCCTTTGCCAGACGTCCACGCTAAGGATGAGCAAGCAGGCTGGTCGCCGCCCAACCGGTCGAAGTTTGGAAAGGACGACGTGGTTGTTTGGCATCGACATCGATAATCAACGTGCATGTCAAACCATCGTCCGAATGCGTCATGAGTGGGTGCAGAACACCGGTCCGACTTGAGCGCCAACGGTGGTCCTACCAATCACAGCAAGACCGAAGGCTCGAGGCTTTTCATCATTGGATCTGTGCTGGCGAGTGCTTCAGTAGTACCACAGCGGAGGTAGCACACCCATCCGCACGAGCTGATTTGTCGAATCCGGACAAGAGAGGTCAGGAGGACTCTCGCACGGAGCTCGACGAGGCACGTACGAGCTCCGACCAAATAACCGCTGAGCAGCGGATCGAACCTCTAGCCGACAGTAAATGTCTGTCATGGATCCAGTCAAAGCTGCGTGCTGTCGGAATGTTTGACGAGCCCAGTTGCCTTGCAGCCAAGATCGATGCGAATTTGCACCGCGAAAACAGCTTCCGACCCGTGCAAACAATGGCAAAGCGATGCAGAGCAACCTTGGCATCTACGACAATGGATGCAAAGCACTGCAAACCGTTTCACGCGAGCGACCAACCGCGTTTGACAATAGGATGGTGTGCAGCAATATCTGGTGAGCGGGGCACGATGCGATCATCGGGTTGAGAATCGTCTGCCAAACCGGCAACCACGGGGAGGTAAGCACTGTGGCTAGATCCTTGCCTACTGCATCGGGCGGCGGCCATGACGGCGGTCGAGATACGAGCCTGCTCTTCACACACTCTCGGGCTAGGAGCGGGTCATCTGGTTGGCTGGGCGAACGCCACGATTTAGGGATCTGCACCCACATCCGACAGGTTCGCATGCACCACAAGCGCTTCGAAAGCGGCCGGACAGTCGGGGTAACTTAACCAGATCCATGCATCGGCGTCCCAGGTTTAGTGGCGAGATCCCGAGCGGCGACAGCGTTCTGCTTTTATCCACCGACGGATGCTGTAACTTGCACTCGAGTACACACGTGAGGTGCAACCAGAACAACAGTAGCCGGGCCGGCCTGCATGCATGTAGGCATGTATGCATGTACACGGCTCCTGCCGAGCTGACTTCCGGGGCCGCGATGCGCATCGTAGTCGCAGTCCCGGGATCGCGATCGGTTTCGGAAACCTTGCACACGACATCACGACAAAGTTTTCAAAGCGCAGCCAGAGCTGCAGGCTACACAATGGCCCACCGCTTGCTCGTTGGCATCGGGCGACACATCATCCGCGCTCGCGACACTACAGGACGGCACAGCTGTCGTTCCACCGCTTCCCACATTCGATTATCGACGTCCCTACTCTTCTCCAACATTGATCCGGTGGCGGCAATGCGTAGGAGGCAGCTTGTTGCTATAGCCTCTTCGTGCGAAGGGGGCATGACGAGCGCCAAGCACGCGAAAATACCGCGGAACATTTTCAACAGTAAACTACTGCAGCTGGGTCGGAATGTGTTCTCGGCTGAATGGGCGGAGAGTGAATGTCTCACTGTGCACAGAGACACGGAAAAGCAAGATTGCCAGTGGAGCGATGACTGGCCCTGTGACTGGCCCGGTGGGGGACGGATGTGCAGGATCGCGTGCTTCATGCCTCGCTCACTCACGCTCACGGATTCCGGATTCCACGAAGCGACCCACAGCTGACAAGCCAACGAGCCACGCTAGCCACGCTAGCCAAGCCTCCTGGCCTCCGAACCGAATCCCTGGAGACTGCTGCCGTGTGCCTGTGGAGAGCTGCGTCGATCCAAACCCATTTTTTTCTCGCTTTTGTTCTTTTTCTTTTCCCTGTTCTTTTCCTTCGCTTCGCTCCCGCAGGATGTCTGGCGGAAACGTCCTCGTGGTCAGCTGCGGTTTGTGCGTGGTTGTACCGGACTCCTTTGGAGCGCTTAGCGTGCAGACTCGGCTCGGCCAAATTCAAGCGTGGCAGAACACCGACCACCGACGGCATTGGCGAGCTGCCTCGGCTCGCACTAGCCTCGCAAGCCTAAAATGTTGCTTGTACGGCTTAGCCTGAAAGCGGGGAAGCACTCGTGGCGGACATCCGGAGCGGACTCGGCTCTCGTCCTACCTTGCTCGAAAAGCTCGGCCGCAGCGCAAACCCAACACTGGCATCTACGGGCTGAAGTCTCGGTTTCGGGAACCAGGGACATCTTGCATCAATGCGGGATCACTGCGGCAAGGAGCACTGGATGCAGAACTGCGATCCTCCCAACCGAACAAGAGCCGAAATTTTGGGACCAACGACGCCGTGCAACGTGTCGTCCGCTCACTTTGCAGTAGCTCGGAGAAGGGGGAGAGGGGGTTGGGCCGGCATCTGCGACATGGTGCGAGGGCAAATGCATGATGACCATGGCTCAAACACTTCGTGCGTCGCTCCTGGATCTAGCCAAAATCGAAGCCCAACCCAAAAAAAAAAAAGAAAAAAAAAGAGAAAAGAGAAAAAAAAAAACAAGCAGGCACGCAGAGCTGGTTCAGCTGCCTGCCAAGCACTCGTTCTTGTCGGAGTTTGAGAGTTTTGCCACGAAAAGCCATCGCACCTTGACCTTCTACGGTCCACTGTCGCGTCGCTCCATCTGCGTCGTCGTCCGTACGGCACTCGGATCACGCGATGCCGTCTCGCTTCACAGTCGACTGGGACAGCATCCAGGCTCGAATGAAGCTGGCATGGTGTCGGCATATTCAGTCTCTGGAGCTCGAATGGCGCAACCTGGGGTGTCGCTTGCGGGAGATCTAGCGCACTGCAGAGTGGGAGGACGAAGCGAAATCGATGCCGATGCCGATGCTGCATTGTCAAAAGGGCCAGGTGGCAAGACGGGCCCTTGCTTCTCCCCAAGCAAAGCCAGTCGGTTGCGGGACGTGCAGCCTCGCGTCGAAATTTTGACATTCACGAGCCAAGCTGATGCCCGCAGCCGCTGCCGTTGGTGACCAGAGTTGTCGGCACTCGGACGCACGAAGCCCAGATCTTCTCCGCAGCCTCGCCCCTTTGATTCGTCAAGTCTGCTGATGCTCTGATCTTCAATCGATACAGTACCACTTGCCAGACCCTGAGGTCACCTGCCCACGCTGAGAACCGCTCCAGGATGCGAGCGTAGTTTGTTCTCCCCTAAAGTTTGCTGGCTCGCAGGGGTTCTTTTTCTTTTTCTTTTTCTTTTTCCTTTTCTTTTTTTTTTCTTTCGAGGTTTCTGTTTTTTCCCCCTTCCTTCGCTCTGGGCTCACAGTGTCACTTCCAATCCCGATCCGATTGCCATCAAAGAATACACAAGTTTCAGGCACGGCAAATTGTCAACCCTCGCTTTGGACGGGATCTTTGTGTTAGCAGTCTAATTTAGCTGCGACGAGCGAGCCGAATGGTCGGCGTTTCTTCCAAGAAGCCACGCTACTGTTTCGCTTTTGCCAGCGCTGCAGCTGCGATTGTCGGAGCGGTGTCGAGCCAGCGGCGCTCCCGCAGCTTGTTCTCAGCGCTTAGCGCGCCTATTTCGAGCTCTTTCCGGGTACCCAAGCTGATGCTATGGCACGGCCAATGGGCCAAAGCCTATCGATGCATTCCGACCGAGAATCGCCCGTTGCGATTCCGAACGCCGTCGAGGCCTGGATCGTCCAATTGTTTGTCTGAGATATACACACTCTATTCACGAGCGTCAAGGACGAGAAACGTGTCGTTAGCCGCATCCGCTTTGTTCTGTCAGTCTCGCACAATCGGATTTCGAACGACAGCATTGCATTGTTCAAACATGGTGCGTGTTGGTACTCGCTTTGGTTCGCAAGCTCTTTGTGGCGTTAGCGTGTTTGCGACGCCCGAGATGACCCAATCACTCTTGAAGTTCTCCATTGTCGGCCTGATCACGTTGCATCGCGCTTGGCAGACGAATCACCATTGTCATGAGCATTGTCAGGAGGGGAGCGAGGGTTGGCGCGTGCAGCCTCGCTTGGCTGACAGTTGAAGCTGCCGCAAACCAGAGCTTGCCAGGGACAAACGCGGACTTGACCCCGTCAAAGCCGCCGCGTCTGGACGCTGCGCATGAACCCAGGACCCGATCCGAACACAACCATGCCCGAAAGTTCACCGGTCCGACGGCGCATTCTTGTGCATGGCGTTGCATAGAAGAAATGTTGGCCACGAGCTTGCACAAGGCAGCAGCTTTCAGGCCTCCGACACCTGCCGCGTCGGGAGCCGCATCATTTGTTGATGCGCTGTACTCTAAAATATTAGAGGCCGTCATGACCGTTGCCGAGGCTCAACCGAAATTTCACCAACGTGGCGTGCAAATTGGCAAGCATGTCTAGTTGGTGGGTCGAGCAACGCCATGAAGCTGCTAGATCTCCCCAAACGAACGAATACAATTGTATTCTGCTTTGATAAGCTAGCTTGACGGAAGGATGGTGGACCATGCATGGTTGCTCTCCGAATTTGCATCGACACATGCAAGCAGTGGCGGCAACATGGTGTGGCGCGGCCTCGTGCGCCATCTCGCGATTTCTAAGCGCCGCATCCTGCATGCTGCATCTCGGGAAGGACGTGGATCGATGCCGGATTGATACCGCCAGCTCGCCAGCCTGGGAAGCATCGCTTGTTCGCTTGTATGTATCAATGCCCACCTCTTCGAGCAGCCCGGGGTCTCATGCGAGCTGTACAGTGACTGAGCAGCTTTACCGGTCCCATGTGCTCGAGACAGGTGCGTTCGGATGCCGAGGTAAGGCCGCTGGCAATATTCGGCAGCGGACTGGCTCCATTTGCCGATTCCAGAGATCTCCGCAATTCTATTTGGGTCGCCCAAAACTCCTCTCTCTGGGTCGACTGCTGGTGTGACAGCTAGCGCGCCCTAACGCGCACCGGCAAGGCTCAGATGCACCTGGGCTGGGCAGGCCGAAAACAGCGTCACCGCATTTTTCTAATCCCTGGTGACCAAAATCGCAAAAGATCCTTTTTTGATCTTTTAATTTATTTATTTATTTGTCTCTTTGGGTTCCTTCCTCCCCTCGACATCTGATGCGTCGCCTTGCTGATCAGGGGCGGTGGTGGTTGAGTTTCTCTGCGTGTTCCACTCGTGACCGCTGGCTGCCCAGCTGCTCAGCTGCTCCTGCTCTTGCTCCTGTGCCTTGCCGCCTTGCTATGCATGTTTCGTATGCGAGTCACACCCAATCACACCTGTCGATGCTCATCCTGAGCCGCCTTTTGAAGCACCGCACAAACACCACCAGCCTAGTCCACTTCTGGCCTTGTCCTCGCACATCGAAGAGGTAAACTAGACAATGTGCAGTAGCATCGTTCCTCCTGAATTTCGGACTCGGCACTGGCTTCGTAGCTTTCACAGAGGCACTGCAGAGGCACACCAGTGTGTAGGCACTCCTCCTCCTCCTCCTGGAACGCGCTGCGGAATCTGCCAGCCCGGCCCACTCGTATGCCGATACCTTGATGTCCTCCGAATTGTGCAACGTCGACTCACCCCTGGCCCTCGTGCGTCTAAGCAGCACGTGCAACGAATTCTAGAGCGCCGGCGTGCGCATGGTGGTCCTGGGGGCGACTGGATCGTTTTAGGCGTACTCGGCTCAATGCCAACCCGGTGTCCGGCTGCAAGACACGCCAGCTGTAGACCCAGACTTTGCAGCCGATTCGCGGAATTTCACTGGTGCTGCTGCTGCTGCTCTTTACCCCTCCTTTGGTTCATCCGCTTTTGCGGCTCGTGGTGCCCATGTGCTGCTGGAGCACCGTGATCCCGCAAGCACCAGCGCACAGCTCCTCCCTGCGGCGAGACTGGGCGTGCGAGCGCATCTACGAGATCGACCTGTCATTCCACTACTCAACTCGACCCGCCCCGCCTGTTTCCTGGTTGGGTTCCCGCACTCCGCCCATGCGCCCGGGACAGGCTTGACTCGTCCAAAATGCTCCTGCCTCGTAGCCGCGCAGGCTGTATTTGGCTCCGACGCTTGGTCGCGGCACTCCGAGGACTTCCTGCACCCTACCTCGTCCCAACATCTTTCTTTTGTCGTCTGTTTTCCGCATTAACCGCGAACCGCAAAACTCGACGGCATCACTCACCCTCGTGTTCCGCCTCTGATCATCAGCTCCATGTCAGTGCAGCTTGAGCGATTCGAGTCTCGTAAACTGAGCTGTCTGACCTCAAGACGGGCGAGCCGCGAAGTTCCTGGGGCTTCTGCTCGTGCGCGCCCGCATTCGCCGCTGTGCCCGGAAGCACGCCGTTGCCGGGATCCATGCTCTGGGTCTCGCCAAGCAGGCTCTTTCCCTTCCCGTCGAATCCTGCGGAGAGAGACCCTGAAAGGGAACTCGAAAAGACCACTCGCCACCCAGATTCTCCCCATCCATGGTTTCGCTCTGCCTTGGGCTGCGAGATCGTCTGCTTCCGTGCACCCCGTCGTGTTTGACACGCGTGCATCTGGTCCGCAGATGCGCCATGATCACTGTAACTTAGTCGCACTGGTCGCTCGATCCGTCCTTGCGCATCCTCTCGACCAACTCACTCATCCAACCACGCTCACCTTCGAAGATCGCTTCCCACGAGGTTCCTTTCCACCTTCATAAGCCGCCGCCCCTCTTCGTCCGACCTCTGTTGCTTCCGTTCATCTTTGATAGCTTCATCTCCTGCGTCCTTACTTGTGTCTGCGGACAAGCTGCCCGCTCAACCGCCCATTCCCCACTCGCGGCGCTGGTAGCAAAACGTCCCTCAGCACGGGCCGGATTGCAGGGCCATTCTCTTTGCTGCAGCTTAACTTTCCTTCTTTTCGGACCACCGCCCACCGTACCAACCCCACCTTTCGTGCCTCGCATCATTCTAGGCGCCCACCTTGCATTCGAACCTCATCATCACCCACTCCGTTGCGTCAGCCTCAGCTCGGCGTTGCACGGCGTTCATTTGCTCTCACCGAGTGCTCGGTTTGGCCACCGCAGCTCACCCCATCTCGCCAGCGCACGCCTTTGCAGCAATTGTTCCACCCGGGTGCGTCGGCCCCTGAGATATGATAATCCATTTCAAGCGCCAGGCTGCCATGGAAGTCATTTCGAGACCATTGTCGTAAGTTTCTTGCCACCTCCGAGTCCCGCCGTTTCTTTGTTTCGTTCGGATTAAGAGGCGTCGAGTGGGTGCGGCAGGGGTCGGCCCACTTCATCTAGCCCCTTGACGGGCATCATATCCGCCCAGAGATTCGGTCGGTGGGCGCAGGGAGACATGCATCGCTCTCACGTCGCCATTTACGAGAGTGGTGGATTCTGAGGTGCAGAGCATGGAGAGATGCTGCAATCTTTTCCGATGGAGCGAGGGCGAGCCTCCATAGGTCGACGGCGCTGCGCACCACGCGACCTCAGTCGCGGCCTCTTTCATTTGTCCATCTGCTGCCTTGCCGACTCCGAGTAGGCACGGACGTAGCGATATCAGAAGACTCACCCATTGTTCGTTCTTTTGCGCCCCCTTCCTGCCTGCATCGTTCGGTTTGTCCTTGGCGTTGCGCATATGGCTCGGAACACTCGGACCACAGGAGCAAGAACGGATCCTTGGAATCATACCGCTCTTTCGCCCACGCATTTGAATCTGTAAGTGTGCGCCGCCATTGTTCACGACGACTAAAGCTCTTATCGACGCTTCCCGAAATGAGGCGCTCTATTGTCCAGCAACCCTGTGGTCACCGACGGCCTTATGAATGGACGGCAGCCTTCTGCATGGTTGCTGCGTACAAAGCTTCTGGCAATGTGGCGGGGCTCTTCTGCGCATTGTGTCGGGCGGCCAGCGCGTCTGCTGCCTCGAGGGCTGGGAGGTCACTGCCTCGCACTGCATCTGCATCCGACCCCGCATGGACAGATCCGTACAGCTTAAACAGATCCGAACTGCAAAGACTGACTCCTCTTTCTTCGCACCTTTGTTCACGCTCGATGTACTTTTTCCCATTTGTCTCTCCCTTTCTCTTCCTTCCTTTACGACCCTCTCGTCTTTGCGGTCATCTTTGACGACCATTAGCTTGCCGGTCTTCCGAAAAGCGGTGTTCCGCCTCTCACTGGCATGGCACAATCGGGGTTTGGCCTGGGACCAGGGCCGTCGCGATCTGGTCAGTACTATGACGATGCACTCAGTCATGGCCGTCACAGCTATGATGAGCTAGCTTCGGCAGGCATGCCTTCGGGAGGCTCGGGTAGACCGACAGCAGGCTACATCGATGGCTCGCCGCTGCTGGCAGCCTCTTCGTCGTCGTACGATCACACAGGTGCTCTGCGCAACAACACCCACACCCAGTCGTCGCTCAACTTGCACACCTCGAGCCTGCATGATTCGCTATCGCCGAATCACTATAACAGCTTCCTGCCGCACGAGCATGCAGGATACGCTCAGCACGAACAGCCGAGCCCTTACATGGGCAAGTCGTCTCTGCACGACAATCACCACGCTCATCCGTATCCTCACCACCATCAGCATCATCCGCACCATCCTCTTCATGGCCGACACATCTCGGAGCCTCACATGTCCATGCCGATGCCCGGCGAGCCGCATGGCGCGCACAGTGCGGGAATGCACCTTGGCTTTGCAGCGCACGGCGCGCATGGGCACCCGTCTCAGCACGCCCATCATGCGTATGGCTCGCTCGATGCCGAGCGGAAGCCTTTGGCTCACGCGCCGGCCCCCGAACCGCACACACCGCGACCGCCGAATGCGTGGATCCTGTATCGGTCGCAGAAGTTCCGCGAGCTGCAGAAGAAGCGCGATGCGCATTCGCAGGCTGGCTCGTCAGAAAAGCCAAAGTCGCAGGCCGAGATCTCGCGCATCATCTCGCGCATGTGGCAGAACGAAACCGACTCGGTCAAGCAGAGGTTCGAGGCGCTCGCCGACGAGAAGAAGCTGGCGCATCAGAGGATGTATCCCACCTACCGCTATCGGCCCAAGAAGAAGGCCAAGACCACCAAGGCGAACGCAGCCGGATCTAGCCAGCAGCAGCAAGGCAACGACAAGGCAGCATCCGAGAGCGGCGATATCAAGAAGGAGCCGGGCTCTTCGTCGTTGTCTGCATATCAAGGTCGTTCGGGCTCGGACAAGAAGGCGGGCTCCAACTTCTCCCACTCCCCTGACCCACTCGACACGAGGCGAAGCTCGGCTGACTGGAAGCGTTCGATGGCGTATGCGGGCGAATCGGGCATGCACCAAGCTCCAGAAGGCGGCGAGATAGGGCCGCGCAGGGGCACGTATGGCTCGGGCAAGGAGCGCGGAGACCTCCAAGCGAACATGCATTACGGGCGATCGGTCAGCGGAGCTGCTTCTGGATCCGAGGGTACATCGATGCCGTCGTACATGGGCGCACGCATGCATCCGTACGGCGATCGACTCGGTCTGATGCGCCACGAAGGCTCTCGATCGTCCGACGTATTCGGCGAGAACCAGGCCTCTTCGGCCACGTACGCCGGCAGCCCCTGGCCCGACTCGGAGTGTGTAGGCGGCTCGTCCACCAGCAGCTATCTGGATGGACTTCGAGGTGGAGCGGGCACTTATGCTGGGATGGCCGGACAGCGGGTTGGGACGTCTTCGTCTTTGGTAGCACCGTCTGCAGGTGGCAGTGCGTCCTTGATGTCGCTGTCGCCGATCCAGCGGCCCTCGATTCCTTCGCAGCACCTGTCGCACGCCATGGACGGCCTCAACAGCGATCTCAGCCTGGCAGGCCTCACTGGCCCCAGTGGCGGGGCAGGCTACAGCGGGGCCGACTCGGGCTTCCGAGCATCTCCCCTGGTCAACGACACGGCTCGCTTTGGCCCAACGTTTGGCGATGCCAGAACCGAGGTCCCCAGCGGCCTGCCTGCGCCCGGAGCGAACGCGCGCAACCTTCAAGAATCACTGGACCCTCACTCGCGCCTGCAAAACGATTGAGCCGTGGACGCCTCTAAACACAAGCTTCAGCTCGAGTCTGCCGCTAATCGAGAGATTCATTACCAGTTCCGTTGTAAAAGCATTGCATCCCGTCTAATCCTACACGATGACCTTCATCGCCTGTTCACTGGCGTGGCTTGCACCCCGGTGCGCTCATTTGGAGTGCAGCTCCATGTGTTATACCTGGGAGGGTGTGGTGGTGATGTTAAGGCGGGGAGAGCGATTCTTGTCGTTGCGGAAACAGCGATCCGTGGCGCAGTCGGCGCTTAGGCGGGCGGAGTTGCATGGCTTCGCATGGCGACGTGTGTGTGAGCCAAGGCTGATCTTCATCTCGAAGGCGCACCAGCGCCTGCCGAAATCTTCGATGCTCGGCGAATTCGGGCACAGCTGAAAAAAAGCAAACTGTTAGGCCGCTCAACTCAAGCGATTTTTGGCATTGTTAAGTTTTGGGCTGTCCTGCTCCACATGAACGCGCGAAAGGCGGAAAGGCCAGTGCGGCACTTGAGCCTTTTGCACATCTCACACCCTCTCCACCAACCTTTGGCTTCGACTCGGCATCTGCTCCCGGCTCTCTCTGGCTTGCACACACCATCTGCACACGGACTCATTCGGATCAGACCAAGGATATACCGTCACCATGTTGATCAAAGTGAAGACACTTACTGGCAAGGGTAGGTGAACTTTCACAGCTGCAATGTCTTCCGTCGGATGATACTGACCGAGCTTGGATTGGGACGCGGGACAGAGATCGAGCTGGATATCGAGCAGACGGACAAGATCCAGCGCATCAAGGAGCGTGTCGAGGAGAAGGAGGGCATCCCACCAGCACAGCAGCGTCTCATCTTTGGCGGAAAGCAGATGTAAGCTCCATCACAGTTCCAGCACGGGCGCGAAAAAGCATGTGCTGATCCGCTTGGTGATTTGACGTGGTTCAGGCACGACGAGAAGACAGCTAAGGACTTTGGCGTCGAAGGCGGTAGCGTGCTCCATGTAAGTTGACTGCAGTGGCTGTAGAGCGAGGCGGATACTGATCGGATTTGGTGCACGCACACAGCTCGTCCTCGCGCTCCGTGGCGGCCAGTAATCCAACGCGAAGCCTCCAGGTCTTACAGTCATGTACTATTAATCCAGCTCAAAGTGCGTCCTGCCATTGCGATCCGACTAGACACTGCCCGACGTGTCCACTGCTGCATGAACAATCAACAGCGAGCGAGCGAGTGAACAGCCTACGACGTCGGGGTCGGCATCAATACACGGTCACGGAACCACTCAGACCACACATTTGGACAGTGCAACTTCTGCGCTTAGCAACGAGGATGGACAGGGTACGGTGAATCTAGATGATGCTCTGTCGGTCGGCGAGGGCGACGCTGCCACTTCCGGCGCCGAGCGACTTGAGGTGCTTGATGAGCTGGTCGAGGTTTACGATCTCTCCCTGACCCTGGCCCTCGTCGGAGTCCTTGCCCTTCTGCTGCTTTACGCGCACCTGTCTCGCGTCTGCGTTCCACTCGTTGGGTGCCAGGATGACGGCAAAGGGGATGCCCTCCTTGTCGACGACGCCGAACTGCTGCGGCAGCTTGGGCTTGGCCTTGTGCATGAACTCCGCCTTGATGCCGGCGTCCCAGAGCATCTTGGCCACCTGCATGCGCTCCTTGAGCAGTCCCTCGCCGACAGACATGACGTAGACGTCGACTTCTTTCGATCGCACACTGGTGCGCTCGCCACGCGCCTCCTTCTCGCGCAACCTCTGCATCATGATGGCAAAGACGCGCTCGACGCCAATCGACACGCCGACGCACGGAACCGCATCCGGCTTCTTGGAGCCCGAAAACATGCCCACCAAGTTGTCGTATCGTCCACCGGCAGCGATGGAGCCAACACCGACCGTGGACTCGTCCACCTCCTCCTCGCCATCTGCCGACTTCTTCTTCTTGGACTTCTTCTCGGGCGCCTTGTCCTGCGCTGCTGCTTCACCGCTGAAGCCAGGCGGAGCCGAGGCGGCAGTGACCGCCTCGTAGATGAGGCCAGTGTAGTAGTCGAGGCCTCTAGCAAGGCTGAGGTCAAAGCTCATTCGGTCCGAGATGCCGTAGACGTCGAGGTAGTCGAAGAGGAGCTCCATATCCTTGACACCCTGCGAGGCGATGGCGTGGCCAGACATGGTTGCGTCTGCCTTGAGCTTTTCGAGCAGGTCGCGACCGCCCTTGAGCTTGACGTACTCGCCGATGCGGTCGGCGACGTCTTCGGCGAGGCCCTTGTCGACGGTCATCTCGCGCTTGACTTCGGACCAGGGCGACTTGTCGAGTTTGTCGACGGCGGAGCTGATGGTGCGGATCTTGTCGGCGGGGACGCCGCAGATGTCAAAGATGCCGTCGAGGATCTTGCGGTGGTTGATCTTGATGGTGAAGCCCTCGATGCCGAGGGCGTCGAGTGCCTCGACGAGGATGCAGAGCACCTCGGAGTCGGGCACCATGGGGTCGTAGACGCCGGCGATGTCGATGTCGCACTGGTAGAACTCGCGGAAGCGGCCCTTAGACATGGCGGGCTGGTCGCGGCGGTAGACCTTGGCGATGTGGTAGCGCTTGATGTTGCCGTGCTCGGAGGGGTTCATGGCGACGAAGCGCGCAAAGGGCACGGTGAGATCGTAGCGCAACGAGCACAGCTCGCCACCCTGGTCCTGAAGATCGTAGATGAGCTTGGAGTCCTCGCCGTACTTGCCCGAGAGGATCTCCTTGAGCTCGAAGACGGGCGTGTCGATGGTGACTGCGCCGTGGGCGGAGAAGACGTCTTCGATGGTGGAGAAGATGCGCTTGCGCAGCGACATGGCGAGCGGCTCCCAGTCACGCGTGCCCTTGGGCGTCTTGAGGGTGAACTTGACCTCCTGCTTGGACGAGCCGGCCTTGGCGCCGATGCCGAGCTGGGCGAGTTGCGCCTCGAGCTTCTTGAGCTTGCCGATCTCGGCCTTGAGCGTGGCGGGCTCGGTGTTGGCGGCGCGCAGCTGCTGGACCTTGTCGTCCTGCTCGGCGCGTGCGGCCTGGAGCGAGGCGATCTTCTTGTCGGCGTCAGACATGGTTGGCGAGCCGGAGCGCAGGTATTTGAGAAGCTGTTCGGGAGGCACCTGCTTGTTGGTGAAGCAGCGCGATGCAGAAGCCAGAGACTGGGTTCGAAGAGCTGGACGGATGCAGGAGCGCAGCAGTGACATGAACAGGAGCGGCGCCTGGCTGAGTCGATGCGCTGATCCTACGTTGCGTTGGAAGAGAGAGGATGAGGAGGAGGATCAAGAAGGCAATCGGGATAAGAGGGCCCATTCCTCCATTTTTTGATCCTTAGCCGAAGAGTCACACTTGCGGAATGCCTTCTTCCTGCGAAGCCACGTGACAAAGAACAGATACGGTCTAACACTGCTGCGCATTTCCGAAGGGTCCGTGCTGAGCAGCTCCTCTCGATGGCGTCCAGCTCTGCCTTCGTTCATTCCCTCACACCCACCACCGCCGATCTCAACCATGTCGCTGACTGACGTACCCATGTCGGCGCACGCCCGGCAGCACTTTCAGCAGTACCTCTCGCAGCTGTCCACCACTCGCAGCGATGCTGGCAGCAGCAAGACCGCTCCCTCCGACCTCGACGAGCTGCTGCGCCAAGCCACGCTCCTGAACCGCCGAACCGACGAGCTACACGCGCGGCTCGCCGAGCACGAATTCGCTGGTACCGACGATCCGCAGCTGTTCTGGACCACCGTATCGCTGCTCAGCAACCTGCGTGATCTGTCCGCCCAGCTGGGCCGAGCCAACTCGGACCGCAGAGCCGCCGATGCGCTCGCACGCACGCGGCAGAACGTGGCGATTGCCGAGTCAATGCTCAGCGTGCTCAGTGTGTCTGGTACGACGCAGGCCAGCGGGCCGTTCACTGCCCCGCTCCAGCCCATCTCGGCAGTCGAGCCGGCGGGTAAATTGACGAGCAACGCACAGCGTACGGACTACGAGGGATGGAAACAGCAAGCTCTTGCTGGGATTGAAGACGATGCTTCGACCACGTCGTCGCTAGAAGACGAAGAGTCGGACGCCGAGTCGGTGCTTACGGATCCCGAGATCCACGCAGCTGCGCCATCCGAGCCCGCTGTGGCGCTAGGGGGCATTCGAAAGGACGACGACGACGACGATGATGATTTGTCCGAGTACGATCGTGGGCTGAAGTCGCGAGGCGAAGCGTCTGCCGCTGCGACAACTGCGACAACTGGGACGACCGGGACGGCGGGGGCACCGGAGGCTAGCGAGACGATCCTCCAGTCAGACCGGGCGACGCACGAGGCGCTCTCGTCCGAGCTGCTGCGAATGGCGTCGGTGCTCAAGACCAACTCGCTCGCGTTTGCCGATGCGCTCGAACGCGACCGTGTGCTGCTCGAAAAGGCCGGTACGGACCTGGGTCAAAACCTGGACCTCATGACACGCACGCGCGGCCGTCTGGGTGTCTACTCGAAGAAAGCCCGCAGCATGGGCTGGTTTACGCTCTCGGCCATCCTCATCGTCATGGTCAGTTGGATGCTCATGTTTCTCCTCATCCGCCTCACCTAAACTCTTCCTTTTTCGCATCAGATGTCATTGACTGGGGAATCAGCGTTTGGACCGTGTGAATGCTTCGTCATAGGCTTCTTTGACTTTGTTCAACTGGCCTTTGCGCGCGGCCATTTTGAAGAACCTCGCGGCATCGGCTTCGTCAAACACCAGAGGCGCGAGTTTGGACGGTGCTACCCAGCCCCAGCTTCGTGGACGGCCGTAGAACTCGACGGCCACAGTGTGCGGTGTGTCGGGTCGATTGCGCAGCACACTTGCCGGAATCTGCCGCTCGTCCGTAACGACAACAGCCGGAAAGTGTGGGAACGTCTCGATCTTGGCCCACACCTTGGCGCCGTTCTCGGGCAGCGAGGTGGACGAATAGTCGCGCACGGGTGAAGTGCTCCTTGCCGCACCACCTCGAAGACGCTTACGTGGCGGAGACGCCGATCGTTCAGCGGATGCATCGCCCGCACGCGTGCTGCGTCGGGTCGACCCACTCGCATCCTCCTTTGCTGCAGTTGTTTCTTCCTGTCGAGTGCGTTTGGACCTTCGTTCGTTCCCACCCTCCGGCGCTGAGGTGGCAGCTTCGTCCGGCGCCTCGTCGTCGGAAGTCAGCGGCGAACTCGCAGCCGGTCCACCTTCTCCCGCTGCCACATCCTCGGCCTCTACCTTCTTGCCCGCAGCATTGCGCTGTCTGCCGTGTGGCTTGGTCTTGATGGCTGCAACGTGTCCCGGTTGCGGGTGGGACGACGGCACCGTGCGCGACCGAGGTCGTTGCGGCGTACTCCCCGACCCGCCGTCTGGCAAAGCGCTCGGTGCGGCCGCACTCGGCGACTCGGGCGCCGAGATCTTGCGTGGTCGCTGACCAATCATCTCCGGTCGCGCCGCCCCCGCACGGTGCCGCTTGGAGCCCTCCGGTAACACCCAGCCAGTGTTGAAGAGCAGGAACGAGTCGTGTGCGCCCACATCCTCCTGCACCTGTACGCCGTCTTTGGACTTGGCCGAGGTCTGCGACTGCGTCTTGCCCATGGCCGTTGCCGTTGCTGCAGCCTCGGCAGATGGATCCGGGGATGCAGCCGAGCCACCACTCTGTGCGCGCTGCCGCAGCTTGCGTCCCGAGGCCGAGGGTGGTGCAGCAGGTGCGCTCGCTTCTGCGCCGGCAATCTCGTCGGCGGCTGGGGCTCGACGCGTGCTGCGCCTCTCTGCAACAGGCGCGGCAGGCGTGTCCGAAGTCTTTCGCTTCCGTTCCGGCTTTGACGCCGCTGTATTGCGCGACGAAGCCCCAGACTTCGTCTTGCTGGCTGACGCCTCGCCTGCCTCGGCGGAAGACGTCGTAGGCTCTGCAGACGGGGGCGGCGGCGGAGATACGTAGATCTGCTGCACAAAGTCTTGCACCAAGTTGGCCACCGGCGGAATTATAGCGGCATCCGTTAACTCTGCGCGCGCATCATCGTGCTCTTGTTTGACCACAGGCGCAGGCACTGGAATCGAGCCGTACGCCTGCTGTCTGAGCTCTGCCTGCTCCTCGTCGTCCATCTCGGCATAGTCGCGCAGCAACGATAGAATCACGGAGGGCGGTTCGATGCCCAATTCGAGCAGATGGCGACGCGTCTCGGCATCGATTTGCGGGGCAGTTGCCGCCAGGGTGCCGTCCTCCGTTCCTGCCTGTTCTTGCTGCAGACGCTGCTGGTGGAATCGGAGGTGGGACGATTCGATGTTGGCGAGCTCGTCGAACACGTCGGGTATCATCTTGAGAATCTTGGTGGCGGCCTTGTGGTAGGGGGTATCTGGCTTGTTGTACGTCATGGCGTTGGTGGTGATCTTGAGCACGTCTGTGCGCATCTCTTCCACGCACTCGTACTCTATGTTGGCGATCTTTTGCTTGATGGCGGCCCAGTCCATGGGCTCCTTGACAATCTCGTAGTAGTCCGGCACGTCGAGCTTGGAGACGGGCAGTGCAAAGAAGCCGTGCCTGTCGACGGCCTCAAACTTGGCCACGGCGGCGCGCAGGTCTGCGTGGAAGGGAAAGAGGACGGGTTCGACGAGCGAGTCGCGGATCTCGTGTGCCTGGCGCAGTTTTTCCCTCTCGCGCTTGCGCACCTGTTCGACGAGCATGCGCACGCGTTCGAGGTCCTCGCGCACGCTGCGAAGAAAGTGGAGCTTTTTAATCTTTTGCGCATCGGTCTGTTCCTTGTTCTGCGACGAGGCTGTCCACGGTTCGAGGTGGAGACGCTTGAGAAGCGGTGCGCCACGACGAGCTTCGCGCTTGAGCGACCAGTAGCGCGCGATGAGCTGGACCGCCGTGGCCTTCTTGCGCAGGTGGATCTTGGACATGTACTCGAGCACGCGGTTGGCAATGTAGGCGGGCACGAGCGGCGGCCCTACCTTGAAGCTCTTCTTGTAGGCGCGGGCGGACTTGGACGAGTTGCGAGGCTCGCTTGTGGATGCGCGGTTGTCCGAGCCGCCGACGATCGAGCTGCGGCGACTGACAGAGATGAGGGGTGCACCCACGCCGGACTCGACCGACTGCTCGCGGGTGCGAGAGGCAGCAAAGGGAGACGCACGGTGAGGCGTATCTGGACGGTCGTCGTCCGCAGCGCCTTGGCGGCCAAAGTCGATCTTGAGCTGGTGACGCATCTGAAGGGGCATGTGGCGGTGGCAGCATGCGCGCAGCACTTCGGAGCCGTCTTCGTCGCTGTCGTCCGAGTCGTCGTAGAGGTGGCGCGAGACGCGGGTGCGTTCGGTGCGGAAGAGGAGGCCCGCTTTGCGCGCGCAGGTGACGTGGAAGGCGGTGAAGCAGGAGCGATTGTCGCACTGGATGCAGGCGCCCATCCTGTGCCTGCAGAGGTAGCACTGGAGCTTCCACCTTGCCTTTGGGATGCGTTCGACGCTGTCGATGGGTTCCATGTAGACGGGGTTGCTGACGCCGGTTTCGGGCACCCACATGGCGCAGAGGAGATGGGCCCACTTGCCCGTGGTGGTCTGCTTGAAGGCGCCGCCCTCGTGCGGGCAGAGGAGGCAGGATACGGCGCGGTCGGGGGAGACGGTGCACTTGCGACAGAGCCACTGGCCCTCGGGGATGTATGGGATGCCGTAGCAGTCCTGATGGACGGCGAGGTTGCAGCCGTCGCAGAATACGATGGCGTTTGAGTTTTCGGCTTCGCCGTCGTCGCAGATGGCGCACTTGCTGTCCTCGCCTCCCTCGGAGTCTGCGTCGTCGTCGTGTGTTCCTGCTGCGGCGTCGGCGGCTGCAGCGCCTGGACGCACTTTGGGCGGGACGCGTGTCATGAGGTCGAACCACTCCTTCTCGAGCTGGTCGAGGATGATCTCGAAAGTCTCGTAGGAGATGGTGTCGAGGCCGTCCTTGCGACGCTCTTGGTTGAGTGCATCGAGCCATTCCTGGTCCTGCTCGTCCATGTCGTATTCGACCTGCCTCTTGAGGTCGCCCTCGGCAGGCTCGACATAGCGAATGTAGTGGTGAGGCTTGACGTATTCTGCGCCGTCATTGTAGCCAAAAGGAAGCGCGTGGGGGTCGATGATGCCTGGTGGGATGTGGAAGAGCAGCGACTCGTCTGGCGGGATCTTTCGGAAGCTGACCTTGGGTAGAGACGAGGCGAGCGGGATGTTGTTGGGCTGTGATGGGATGCCCGGCATGACGGCGAGCTGAGCTAAGCCGAAGCGCCGCCAGTGAAGACCTGCTAGCTCGCTCGCACTGTGCGTGGAATGAGTGAAGGGCGGAGGCTAGATTCGCATCGCTATTGGAGCGCGCCGACTATGTTGACAGCATGCGCGCGGTGTCGGCTATGAACGCGTGGGAGCCAAGGAGGCGCTGTCGCGACTGAATGCGGGTGGCCGTAAGCGGTGTGGGTGACTGTCTCGCTGCGTCGGTGCTTCGAATCGAACAGCTGTTGAGGAACGTCGAAGCGATGAGCGCCGTGAAGTGCGGCTGAGCAGGTGCTGAAGGGAAGGATGATGAGATGAGGTTGGAGAGGAAGGGCTCCACTTTGACGAGGCCGCTTCACAACGCGTCGAAGCTGGCCAAAGCATGGACCCTTACGCGTGGGAATTTTGTTCGGAGTGTTACATCGCTGATCTCCTACAATTTCAAAGATCGAAATCTCGCTCGGAAATCGGAAAGCCAGCGCCGAGCTGCTTAAATTTGGCTGAGCCAGAAGGCCAATCTTAGCTCATGCTCGCCTTCCTCCTTCTCGTACACTGTCCCGACGTAGCACCTCCAACTTGAACCCGCATACGTCTACACAATGATGGCACTTCCAACGCTCAGAGTAGCCTCAGCCTCCGGCAGCGTGGCACGCGCACCCATGGGATCGCGCTTCAACTCGACTGGCGCAGGAAGCGGAACCGATGCGGCGTATGGCTCGGCAACGCGGTCCACAGTGCCTCCTCGATCCACGCATGCCACCTACCACCCGGGCGGATACGGCATCTCGGAGGGCCTCAAGCGTGCGCGCAAGCCGTACCGATTCCGCAACATTCTGACTGGATCGCTCATCATGGGATTCGCCACCAGCGTCTACTTTTACTCGATCTCCAAGGTGCGTCATCTTCGGCGAGCCGTGTGCCGTGCACGCACTCGGAGTGCATTCGGCACGACACTGACCATCCCCATGTCTCGCTTTGCTTTCTCCTCATGCCCCTCTTGGCGCCACAGGTCAAGCAAGACGACTTTTCCGACCTCGCCGACGTCAGGGCTCCTGGCGCTGCGGCCGACGCTGCTTCCACACCCGTCACCACCGAGTCGGATCACAAGCACAAGGTCTAGACACAGTCGTTTGCTGTACAAAGGAATTCTACAAGCTACTGCACGTCTGTTCCGTGTCCGGCTGCGGAGAGCTACAAGCGCACATCGCGCCAACGTCTTTCATTTCGAAGCACTCCGTTGGTGAACAGGCCGCTGAAAGTTCAGTACGCTCAGAGCGTTTCTGAGCACTTCGAGTGAGATTACATGGTGGCGAGTCTCACCGTGGATGCCTTCGCCGTCTGAGGACAGTGTGTAAGGATGCGTTGACAGCGCCGGTCCCTTTCAAGAGAGCGGAGGGAATCGGCTTCCGGAAGCGACCGAATCGGGCCAAGCCGAGTCGGATAAAAGCGAGCGCGAACCTCCACTTCAAAGGGGTGCAGCCGCCGCCGCCGTCCCTTTGTGCTCGGCGTTTCTTTGTCCCTCCTTCTTCGACGTCCATCCGTTCCTCCTCGCAACTTGACTATATATAAGAGCTCCCTCAGCTTCAGTCCGCTCCGTCAGAGCTCCTCCACCATTCACGATGGCAGGCTCAAGAGGGGCTGCAGCTGTAGCTCAGCGGCAGCTCGTCAGGACAGCGGCTGGCACCATCTCGTCCGTGCCCGCACGCATCGCGACTAGGTCTATCGCCACGAGCGTCGCAATAGCCTCGTCTAGACTGGGACGCGGCTCGAGGTTCACGCTGTCCAAAGATGGTCCTCACACCCGTCGCACCCCGCGCAAGCCTACCTCGCACGATGTGCCTCATGACGCCGCTGCATCCGCGCCATTGTCAGCACCCTCGCAGACACAGCAGCCAGCGCAACCTCCAGCAGCTCCCACCCAGGCCGAGTCCACTCAATCTGGCGCCAGCGCGGCATCCGCGGCAGTGGCTACCGATCCATCGCTCAATGTCCCCGCCGTGTTGCCGGACGCACCGCAGGACGTGCTGCAGCCGACCAAGCCAGAGTTCGAGGGTGCCACGCGGCTGCTCTCGCAGTCTGCACTGGTGGTGACGCGCGAGATCGAGATGATGAACATCTTCCTCGGCTTCGAACAGGCGAACAAATACTCGATCCATGCGCCGTCCGGTGAGCTCGTCGGTTACCTCGCGGAAGAAGAGCAGGGCTTCATGACTGGAGCTATGAAGCGGCAACTCCTGCGCACGCACCGACCGTTTCGAGCGACGGTGATGGATGCCTCGGGCAAGCCGGTGCTCATGATCCGTCGACCTTTCACATGGATCAACTCAACCGCACACATTTATGCCGTACACTCCGACTATCCCGTCGGCTACGGTGCGCCGCAGGATGCGGATCTGGAGTTGATCGGCGAGGCGCAGCAGCGATGGCATCTGTACAGGCGCAAGTACGAGCTCTTCCTCCGTCGTCGGGAAGAGGAGGGTGAGAGGTTTCAGCAGTTCGCGAACATCGATGCGATGCTGTTGAGCTGGACGTTTATGATGCAGGATGCGGACAGCAAGCTGGTGGGCGCGATCGATCGAAACTTTCGCGGCTTTGGACGCGAGATCTTCACCGACACGGGCCAGTATGTGCTGCGCTTTGACTCGGTTGGCGAGACTGCCATGACCGAGGCTCGACTCACCCCGCCCTCGGGCGAGGCTCAGCGCGATCAGGGATTGGCAAAGGGGATGGAGCTCGTGGAGAGCCACGGCACGAGAGCGCTGACGCTCGATGAGCGTGCAGTGGCACTGGCAACCGCGGTGAGCATCGACTTTGACTACTTCAGCCGCCACTCGGAAGGCGCACATGGCGGAGGCATGTTCCCCTGGTTCTACATGGGCGGCATGGGCGGAGGCGGAGGTCAGGCCGAGGCCCCTCAAGGCGGTAGTGAGGCCAACGTTCCTACTCAGCAAGGTGGATCGGCAGACGATGGGTTTGGGGCTGGTGTGGCGGGCGGAGCGATGGGAAGCGGGATGGACTATCCTTACGGACCTTCGGACTCGGGCATGAGCCAAGACACGCGGCTGGATCAGCCACCTCCCAATGCAAGCGGATATGGAGAGGATGCGCCAACGAGCGGGCAGCAGGACTCGCCGTGGTGGAACGCAGACCAGCAAGGCCAGGCGCAAGACGGCGACGTGTGGGGTACAGCCGATTCGGACCCTTGGGCCGGCGCCAACGACACGCAGCAGCAGGATGGAGGCTTCTGGGGCAACTGGGGTGGAGGCGACTCTGGCGACAGCGGCGGAGGAGGCTGGGGCGGCTTCTTTGGAGATGAATGACGGCGGAGGCGACTATTAGTCCACACTCTAGATCTACATCTCTCTTTTTCACCACGGAAGGCCGATGCCATATGCCGAGATGTGGTTGTTTTGCGAGCAGCTGACGGGTAGTGTACACGGATGGAGGCTGGGGAATTTTACTTTCGGTCCTGGATGTGGACGCCGTTCCTGGCGGCTTCGCGGAGCAACTCGTGCTGTCTGAGCGCGACGATCCTCTGAGCCGGCGTGAGGTGCGGGTTGGCCTCGATCCCCTCGGTCCTGAGCACGGTGCCGATGGACATGAAGAAGCCGAACGTGGCTGCGGAGCTGAGCATGAACTGCGAGAGCGTTCCGAGTGCGCCCCTTGGCCCCGGACCTGCACGCAGAATCTGGATACCGCCACCGATGAATCCGATCGTCAGACCGACCAGCGTGCCCGTCATCGCACCCATCTTGACTGCAAGAGCAAAGCAGCAGCACAAAGGATTCGCGTCAGCACACGTTGGAGTAAAGCAGGGCTGGAGGAGGCGGGCTTACTCTTTTGGAATACGGTGGGTTCGCCACCGGGCATTCCCTGCATCTGAGGCGGAGGCGGCATGGCTGGATATGTTGTACAGTTGGTGACGGAAGGTGGAGGACAAGTGGGGATGGCTTAGCTACGGAGCCTTAAAAAAGTGGACGGATCCGAGTGGGTTTCGAGGCGCTTCGACGGTGCTGTTCGACCTAACAAGACCAATTTTTGATGCCTCCACATGTTCATCGTGCATCAACCACCTCTCATCCTCCCACTCACCACCCAGAACAACATGACGACTGCACTCAGCTCGATCCCGACGCTTGCGTCGCTGTACACCTCTACGCTCTCACGACCTGCTGCTTCGTCCCTCGCCAGCAGCATCTATCCGTTCTCCTCGCTGCTCTCCATCCACTGTGGCGACATTACGACGCTGGGGGTGGATGCGATCGTCAATGCGGCCAACACCTCGCTGCTCGGAGGCGGTGGAGTTGATGGTGCAATCCACCGTGCTGCTGGCCCCTCTTTGCTAGCCGAATGTCGGAAGCTCAACGGCTGCAAGACGGGAGAAGCAAAGCTCACTGCGGCGTACGATCTACCTGCCAAACACGTGATTCACACCGTAGGACCGGTGTATTCATCCCACTCTCCCGCAGAAGCAGAGACGCTGCTCAGAAACGCCTACAACAACAGTCTGGAGGAGTGCAGAAAGGCTGGCGGAAGGAGCATTGCATTTCCAAGCATCTCCACCGGCGTATACGGATATCCATTCGACAAAGCGGCCGCTGCAGCGCTGGACCAAATCGGCCAGTGGCTCGAACACGACAACAACCACAAATCGGTAAGCTAAACTCGCCTCCCATTAATTCAACAGCTTCAAGCTCTAACTAGTCGGCTTTGATGTTGCAGATCGACCGCATCGTGCTGTGCTGCTTTTCAGAAAAGGACTACAGCAAGTACGTCGATCTTGCGCCGTCCTACTTTCCGCCCCAAGACATGTTTGATGAGTACGCCGAGACCTAGTCACCGCTCCCTATACGCATGGAAATCTGTGATATTTTGGTGTGCATGGTTGCAACGTGTGCAGGCAAAGGGAATGCTGAGAACCGAAACGAAAAGAAGGAAGGAAAGAGAACTAGTAGTCGGTGCCGCGCGACACGACCTCCTTGCACGTGGGACGGAGGAGGATAGTGTGTTCGTACTGCGCGGTCATGGCGTCGGCCACATCGCACAGGGGCGGGTAGTCCTGGACGACGCCGAGCGAGACGAGGTGCTTGAGGCCGAGCAGGTAGTTCTTTTCGCCGACGCGGTCGAGGTAGCGCCTGCAGAAGGGGAGCGAGTCAAAGTGCTTGTTGATGGTGCGCAGCAGGCCGTGTGCCGAGTGAACACGGATGGGGATCGACTTGGGCATACGTGCCTTTCTCGCATAGTGCGAGCACTCGCCCTGGTCGATCACGTATCCGCGACCCGTAGAGCCGAACGTCTCGATGGCGTAGTACTCGCCCTCCTCCATCTTGACGTCGAGGTCGGGCATGGCGACGATGGGCACCGACTTGCCGCCGTGGATCGAGTAGCGCTCGATGCTGTGGCCGTTGAGGTTCTGCACGCACTTGACCTGGTGCATCTTGCCGTTGGCCTCGAACTCGTGCGACTCCATCACCTCCTGGATCGCCGCGCCGATCTCGCCCAGGCGCGCATCGATGCCCGCCTCCTTGACACCAGCGTTGGTGGCCGCCTTGACCGCCGCCAGCAACGGGTCCCAGGTCGGCTCAAAGTTGAGCGTAAACGCCGAGTCGACGATGCGACCCTTGACGTGCACGCCAAAGTCGACCTTGAGCACGTCGGTGGCCTGCAGCACGCGCTTGTCGCCCGCGTTGGGCGTGTAGTGGGCGGCACACTCGTTGACCGAGACACCGGTGGGGAAGCCGATGCCCGACTCGAAGCCCTCGGCCTCGACGAGTGCACGCGTGCCATCCTCGACGAGCTCGGCGATCTCGATCATCGACATGCCCGGCTTGATGGTGGCCTGGGCGTACTGACGCACCTGGCGATGCACCTCGGCGGCACGGCGGATGATGTTGTAGTCGAAGCCGTCCTCCTGCTGGACGATTCGCTCGCGTTCGCGCAGCTCCTCGTCGGTGACGCGCTTCCTCTCCTCGCTGAACTTGGAGGTGTCGTACTGCTGGATCTCGCCCACGGGGAACTTGCCGTTGGTGAAGATCTTGGTGAGGCCGACACGCGGAGGCACGGTCTGGGTGAGCTTGGCCTTGGACTTCTTCTTCTTCTTCTTGTTCTTCTTCTTCTTCTTGGCGGCACCGGTAGCAGCGGCGGCACCTGCGTCGTCCTCGTCGTCCTCGTCATCGTCGTCGTCGTTGTCGTCGCCGTCGTCGTCGTTGTCGCCGTTGGCGTGGCCGTTGGTGTGGCCGTTGGAGTTGCCGTTGGTGGCGGGGAGGTTGGTCTGAGCGAGCTGGTCGGCGACCTTGTCTACGGACGCCGAAGCGCCGTTGGTGGAAGCAGCAGCAGCGGTCATATTGAGGCGAAGCTGCAGATGCCGGTGATGGACAAGCTGGTGGAGAAGTGTGAGTCGCCGCAACCTCCGACGATGCAAGCTCAGTCGGCTCGACTTTTTTGGCCACCCTGAGCTCCGTCTCGGTTTGGACTGCCCGAAAAGAAAGTAGTCCCGACGCTTCTCGGACGGCACAGCATCGGGAGCTGTTCCCGATTTCCAATTTTCCGCTTGGCTCTGGATCGCGATATCCAGCTTCAAGAACTGGGAGGGGTTGCTTCTGACTCGGCTCAACCCCCACACGTACGCACAGCTGGAAGCAGAGCAGAGAGTGGACGACCCCCGTTGGACGCTGCAGGGGATCGAAGCGGCTCATCCGCAGAAACAGAACGGTTCCAACACGACGTCGGAATTGGGCCGAGGCGAGGCGCACCGACCCACTTTTTCTCATCGCGCCGGGTCAAATTTTTTGGTTTCTGTTCCTTCCTTCTCAGAGTCACGACAAATTTCAGAGGTGGGAGGGCCTTCGGAAAGATCCTTTTGGGAGCGAGATGTGCCTGCCTTTTTTTTGCGCTGGGAAATTTTTAGGCTCTTGCTTCGGCGTTACCGATGCGCTTCCAGTCGCAGGAACCACGCTGCTGGGCGAGGAAAAGGAGGGAAAAAAATGTCTGTCGGGACCTGGCCGACGGGAAAGGCACCAGAAGAACGACAAGGTTGAGTTGCGCAGACCCTGAGTGCAGCAGCAGCAGAAGCGGCAGCAGCAGCAGTGGAAGCGCAGCAGTTACACCCACGGGCCCCACCAATCGGCGCCCAATCGAGTCGAGGCAAAAGGCTTCTTCGGTAGGCTCGCTTGCTCTGATTCGCGTTTCGAGCGCGCTCGCGATCCAGCTGCTCCCACCGCCGCCTCCTTGCCTCCTCTCCTCTAGGTATCCACCTCGCCAATCCCTTTCTCCTCTCCATCTTCACTCGTGGGCCTGCTGCTGTCGTCGTTGCGTCATGTGTGGCATCACAGCACTCCTCCTCGCCTCGGTCGACCAGTCGGCTGCGCCCGAGATCAACGAGGCGCTCTCGCTCCTCCAGCACCGTGGTCAGGATGCCGCCGGTATCGTGACGTGCGGCAACAAGGGCCGCTTCTACCAGACCAAGGCGAACGGCATGGTGCGCGATGTCTTCGACGTCAACGCCGTCGCGCGTCTCCAGGGAAACATGGGCGTCGGCCACGTCCGCTACCCCACCGCCGGCTCCTCGGCGCACTCGGAGGCACAGCCCTTCTACGTCAACTCGCCCTACGGCATCACGTTCGCCCACAACGGCAACCTCATCAACACCGACGAGCTGCGTCGCTTCCTCGATGCCGACGCCCACCGTCACATCAACACCGACTCGGACTCGGAGGTGCTCCTCAACATCTTTGCCAACAACCTGCAGAAGACGGGCAAGTTCCGCATCAACGAGGAGGACATCTTCACCGCCATCCGCGACCTTATGAAGCAGTGCAAGGGCGGCTACACCTGCATCGCCATGCTTGCTGGTTTCGGCATCATCGCCTTCCGCGACCCCAACGGCATCCGTCCGCTCGGCATGTGCTCGCGCCCTTCGTCAGCTGCCGACGGCGAGCTGCCCCTCGAGGGCCACGGCAAGGACTACTGCTTCACCTCCGAGTCGGTCGTCTGCGACGCGCTTGGCTTTGAGGACTTTGAAGATATCAAGGCCGGCGAGGCGGTCATCATCACCAAGTACGCTGTGTCGCGTCGCATCCTCACGCCGCCTGCCGACTCGCCCGACGCCTACGCCTTCTCGCCCGACATCTTCGAGTACGTCTACTTTGCCCGTCCCGACAGCGTCATGGACGGCGTCTCGGTCTACCGCTCGCGCATGGCCATGGGCGACAAGCTCGCCGACGAGGTGCGCCGCCAGCTGCAGAAGACGGGCGAGTCGATCGACGTCGTGATCCCCGTGCCCGACACCTCGCGCGTTGCGGCGCTGCAGCTCGCCCAGAACCTCGGCGTGCCGTACCGCGAGGGCTTCATCAAGAACCGCTACGTCGGCCGCACCTTCATCATGCCCGGCCAGAGCGTGCGCCGCAAAAACGTGCGCCGCAAGCTCAACGCCATGGCGCTCGAGTTCAACAACAAGAGCGTGCTGATTGTCGACGACTCGATCGTGCGCGGCACGACGTCCAAGGAGATCATCCAGATGGCGCGCGATGCGGGCGCCAAAAAGGTGATTATGGCGTCGTGTGCGCCGCCCATTCGCTACTCGAACGTGTACGGCATCGACATGCCGTCGCGCCAGGAGCTCGTGGCGTACGGCCGCACGGTGGAGCAGGTGGCCGAGTACATCCAGGCGGACATGGTGATCTACCAGACGCTCGAGGACCTCATCGACTCGGTGCAGCAGTTCAACCCGGAGCTCAAGCAGTTTGACTGCTCCGTGTTCGACGGCAAGTACGTCACGGGCGGCGTGGATTCGGCGTACATTGCGCATCTCGAGCATCTGCGCAGCGAAAACGCAAAGGCCAAGAAGGCGGCCACCAAGATCCCCGTGATCGCCGAGAGCCAGAAGAAGATCTATGCCAGCCGCGCCAGTCCGGCTGCTTCGAGCGTGGCGGGCAACGACGATAGGCTTGCGGTGGACGCTGCACCGGCGGGCGCCAACGGCAGCGCTGCCAACGGCAACCGAAAGCGCAGGCTCAACGAGGAAGAGATGGAGGAGGAGGAGAAGCAGCAGGACGTCGGATGCTCGGGCCCCATGAACGGCGCCGACGACATTGGCCTGTTCAACAGCTGGACGCGCTAATGTGCGCGCCGCGCGCCCCAAAAGCATCATCGCTATGCACCGTCTTGTGGTCGTCGAATCGGTTCGTATAATGTAAAATGTTACCCTGAATCAGGTCGGCTCGTAAGTGTGTGAGACAGATGCGGTGGAATTGCGTACAAGTACAGGGTGAGATGATACAAAGCAGGGCCAGGTCAACGGGGGGGGGGGGGGGGGGGGGGGGGGGGGGGGGGGGGGGGGGGGGGGGGGGTCATTCGTCGTCGCTTTCAGAGTCGTCCTGCGAGAGGTCCGAGGCTGCGTCGAAGTCTGCAGTTGCTGTGGCTGCGATTTCGGCGCTGAGGCCTGCGACGCTCGCCTCGTTGCGGTCGCCGCTATTTGCGTCGAGCCCCGCAGCTTTCTGTTGTGCCTGAATGCGTTGTCCTAATCACACACGGAAGAAATGCCAAAGTCAGTACAAGAGCCTCGTCTTTGTTTGGGCTGAGAGAGAAGGCTTACGAGTGAGGAGGAGGATCGCCTGTTTGTCGGCGCGTTCTAGACGGCGGAGTCGTTTTTCGAGGTCGCGCTTGAGGTCCCAGTTGGGCCGTTTGGGCGCGATGTTGGTGAGGTCCAGATCCTCTTTGCGTCTGCGTTCGTCGTCGGCAAGTGTTGATTGCTGCAGACCGTCGACGTCCTTCTCGACCGTGTCGGGTAGGTCTCGTGCGGAGGTGAAGCGACGCATCTGGCCGGTGATCGGGTCGTAGTTGCGGAAGTGGCGCTTGATGAGCAGTCCAGCATCGTTGGATCGCGACGAGGCGTGGCCGGTCTGTTCGTCGTTGCGACGCTGACGCAGCAGCAGAAGCTTCTGCTTGCGTGCGTGCGAGAACGCTTCCATCGACATCCTGACACACTTTCGCCGCAAGACAGCAACAGCCAGAGCGAAGATGAGGTGGGGTGAAGGTGGACACGAAGCCGAGGAGGCGTGGAAACGCGATTTGCAGGCGCCGAATCGGGACTCGGAATTCACAGCCGCGCGACTAACCGACGCCGCCTCAGGCAAAGGGTCCCCCCTCTCTCTCTCCGTTATATCACCCACCGTTCGGTCATAACAAGGACCTTGCGACACCGCCTTGCAGGCATCTTCATCGTGACGTCCGAATACACCATGCCGCGCTCACGCTCGCCTCGAGCGGGCTCAGCCGGCGTCTCTCGCTCGAGCGACAACGAGGACCCTCCCGCGGCCTCCACATCCTACCGCATCGAGCGCTACGACTCCTCCTCCACCACAGACCTCATGGTCACATCACGCTCGAAGCGCAGCACCGCAGGTAACCGACTCAAAGCGCTGCTTGATCAGGAGCTCGAGAAGGACGAGGTGTTCGCCGAGGTCGAGAACGACGTCGACTTTGAGGCGAACGAGCACGACGATGGCGTCGATATTGTGGACAGCGACTTTGACCGCGACTCGGACGACGATGCACGCCCCGGTGTCGACGACGACTCTGCAGGCGAGCGCGAGATCGAAGCGCAAGAAAAGGCGGACAAGCAGAAGCGCCGTGCCACCGCGCGGGCGGTGGGAATCATCAAACGTCCTGCGCCCGTCCGTGCGCCGCCGGAACCAAAGCGTCGTCGAATCAGCTTTGCACCTGAACAATCCACCAGCCGCTCGTCACCAAGCTCCACACGCGCAGGGTCGGCGGACTCGCCAGCGGGACTCCGGAGTTCGGCACGCACAGCGACGGTGCAGTCCAAGCTGCAGGTCGAGTCGCGTCTCGAGGAGGCGACGCAGCGCAAGGCGGCCCAACCGGTGAGGGTGGTGCAGAAGAAAAAGCAGAGTCTGACGCAGGATGCGCTGATTGCTGAGGCGCTCGAGGTGGAGGAGGAGAACAGGGAGAGCTTGCGCAGGTTCTTGGAGCAGGAGGAGGAGAGGAGGGCAAAGCAGAGGCAGAGAAAGGAGCGCATCACGGGGCCGTTTGTCAGGTGGGTCAGTGTAGGGCTCAAGACGCGTGTGGTCGAGGATGTGACGCCGCAGAAAGTACGCGCAGAGGACGCAGGTGCGAGCAAGGAATCGGCAGAACAGTCCGGCACGCCGACTGCGACGCAGCCAAGCGCTGTGCACGGAGGGGATCGAGGGGAGAGCAGTGCGCCAGATTCAGCAGCTATGGCGCAAGGCAGCACGGCAGCTTCGTCTCAAGCAGCACAAGATGATGCGCAGGCGACTGCCAAGTCGGACGAACCTGCAACAGCAGCGCAATCTGCTCAATCCGCATCGACATCAGGTGTTGACCCCAACGCCACCTCGACTCCCGCATCCGCTCCCCCGAGCTCGACGCCGAAGCCGTCACCTGCGTCAAACGTGGCCTCTTCGAGCTCGCTCACGCTGGATCCAGTCCTCGCAGCGCGCGCGGAGACGCTTCTGCAACGAACCAACCCCTCCACCCACCCTCCTTCCACCACTCCTTTCACGGGAGAAAGTGGGTGGGAGAAGCAAGCGCGCACATTGCTATCTGTCGAACGGATGCCCGAGGACTGGGAGTGGTTGGACGAGTTCAACGCTTTGCTGGGCACGCACTGCAACTGGGAGTCGTACGCGTTCGTTCCGCATCGCAACCGCCCGTTGCGACCGCGCCAAAGCGTCTGCCCAATCACCGGGTTGCCAGCGATATACAAGGATCCCAGGACGGGCATCCCGTATGCAACCGCCCACGCCTACGGCGTCATCACCAAGCTCATCCACCACAAGTTCAGATGGGCAAATGCTCCATGGGGCGTCTATACCGACGATGAAGATCAACTTGGCCCCGGAGGGGTTTGGCAGAAAGCTAGGGAGATGACCCTGAAACCAAAGCCAGAGGAAAAAGGGGACAAGGACAAGGGAAAAGACAAGGAGAAGGAAAAGGAGAGGAGCAGAGAAAAGCCAAAGGAAAAGGAGGACAAACGATCCAAACCGGGATTCGATGTCGTGCTTACGAATGCCATTGCTCCGGGAGATGAAAAGGCCTTACTCGCCCAGGCACTCTCGCTTCCCGCTGGCTCAACACGATCAGGACGACGCGTCCACCGTAACTAAGACAGCACACTGCTTACCAGCACAAGTTTGATTTGGATTGCTTTTTTTCGGGGGTGGTGGTTTTAGTCCCAGGATGGATTGTGACTCGCCGCGTTGCGCAGCGGTTTGATCGATGTATCCTCGGGCTTGCCGTTGGTGGTGGAGGTGCGGCGGGTGTGGCGACGTGCAGCAAAGTCGCGTGGCACCCAGTGGCTCGCCTCGTCCACAGCGGCTTGCCAGCGCGCAACGTCGGCGTGTGTGTAGGCGAGCCACAGGTCCGACTCGACAAAGTCCGACGAGGCACTTGAGGCAACGTTTTGGTGGTGGACGGTTTGCACGCGAAGCTCCCAGCACCGCGCATCGCTACCCACCACCACGCTACGTCGATCACTGCCGTCTCCCGTGCTGGGGACGGGAAGGCCGGTGGGGCGGGTGCTGCTCTCGGCCGCATCGGGCGCGACGAGGTGCAGCGCATCCAGCAGCACATTCACACGGCCCGCGCAGGCCGCACGCACGTCGTCGTCCGACCACACATCCCACAGCTTCGATACGGCCTCTTCGCCAGCGCGCGCGTCGGCCCCTTCGTCACCGTGCCACTGAGCATGCACGTACAGCTGGCGCTGCTTCTCCACAATGCGCGCCACAATCTCGTCCTCGGCCATGGGTACCGCGGTTTGCAGCTGGCGCTTGCCCGTCTCGGCCACCTGGCCCTGCGGTAGCGAGCAATCGTACCGGTGACTCCACACGAGCTGGTGGCCGCTAAACGGCGTCGTGGGTGCCGAGCCTGCATCGAGCTGCTGCGCCTGCAACTGCTCCACCACGCTGCCGAGCAGGGGGGTTTGCGGCGAAGGGCTGCTGAGGAACGGCAGGTTCTCGGCTCGGCGGCTGCGTGCACGCCGTCCCGAGCGGCCGCGCTCGTCGCCGTCCTCCTCGTTCTCATCGTCATCGCGGCTGATGGCCTCGTCGTATATGTCGTGCAGCCGCGTCTCCACCGGTGGCTTGGGCGCCGAACGCGACTGCAGAAAGCGGTCCGAGAACGGATGCGACGACTGGACGTGTGCGCCGCGCTCGGCGTCCTCGCTGCGCTCCGCCGCGCGCGACGCCGCCGCCGAGTGGCGCACAAAGATGGCCGTCTGGGTGGCATAGCGCAGGCGCTCGTCGGCGTTGGAGGTGGTGCGTGGACGTGCGGCCTTCCAGATCTTGCCGCCTTGCTCGGGCGGCACGGGCGGGTCCATCTGGTCCTTGGGCACGCGATAGATGCCGGCGCCGATGCCCTTGATGCTCACCTCGTAGCCAAAGTCGTCGGCGATGGTGTGGCAGTAGTTTGCAAACTCTTGGGGCGTGAACTCGAACTTGTGGTCTTCGTGGCGGAAGACGCGGTCAGTGCGACCGGTGGGGTCGAGGAAGCCGGGACGCGTGGAGAGGTCCTGGCCGAAGTTGTCGTTGAAGCAGTAGTTGGGCGTGGTGATGAGCACGATGCGTGGACGGTACTTGCCAAACACGGTGGGGGCGAACTGCTGCAGCGCGGACTCGTCCAGGTGTTCGATTCTGAAAGAGAGGGAAAGCTCGAGGTCAGCATGGGCGTGATGGGCGCATCACACGTGCGGATTGTACGGCGCAAACTTACACTTCAGTAGCAACGAATGCATCGTAGTCGTCGAGCGTCTCGTTTTCGGTCTGGACTGGGCCGAGGAAGAGGCGTACGTCGAGCGACTTCCAGCGCGGGCCGTTTTTGGCAAGGGCGAGACCGTGGAGCGAGAGGCTAGACTTGGCATTGTCGAGGACGTTGCGCTCTACATCGATGCCGATGAGACGGTTGAGCACGATGTCGTTGGGACTGTAGATCCAGTGGCGAGAGGAGAGGAGGGCGTTGTTGGCTGCGTCGTCTGCGGTGGCGTTGTTGGCGGACGAGTTGGACTTGGCGGGCAAGGCGAGGGCGGGGAAGCGATGGACGGGGAACTGATCGAGCTGGAAGGCGGGCTGCATGAGAGCGGAGAGGAGGACGCCATTGGAGCAGCCTACATCGACGACCGAGTCGGAGCGTTGCTGCCTGAGCTGGCCGAGCACCCAGGACTGCCTCTGCAACCAGAGAGGTGGGTCGAAGTAGATCTTGGCCACCATGCTGAGTGAGTGCGTGGGGTCGGAGGGCGAAGAGGATGGAGGTCCAGCAAGAACTCAAGGGAAGGGGATGCCGCACGTGCAGTGCAGCAGCCCGAGCTGAGTGATGGGAGTGGCGACCGGCAACGTAGCGCGGAGGCGGAGAAGACCACCGATAGAATCTTGCTACTGCAGTGGGGGACGAGGAGGAGGATGCGCGGTCGGCTAGAAGATTAGCGCTTTGTCGAGAGTGAGGAGCAGCGCCTCTGAATTGCAGTAGTGTCGTGAGCGCGCCTCGGTGGGAGTGGATGGCGAATGCCTTTTGAGGGAGGTGTAGGGTGGTTCCGACGAAGATGGTGGTAGGGAGCCAAGGCGGAGCGGGAGGGGGAGGGCAGCGGACGACGATGGTGGTTGCGGAATGGAAGGAGGGGACCAGAACGTGCTGCGCACAATGCAGCGGCAAAGAGGAGCAGCGCAGATGAGCTTACCGCCCGCTGTACGCGCCAACTGCTCTCTCGCCAAACTCCTTGCGCTTCCGCACACCTGACACGCGCACCTCATAAGATCACGCGGAATGAAGTTGAGCACATCCTGCGTGTGATTGCGGTGAATTGAGCCTGGCACAGCACATCTCGGCACAGCTCAGCACAGCTCAGCACAGCGCAAGCTATGACGGTCCCACCGTGCCGAGCCGTCCGAGTGCGGAGGACAAGTGGCATTCGTAACGATGCATGACTCTTCCGAATGGCGCCATGCATGAGTGTGGGATTCGTGCGCAGAAGCTCGGTGTCGTGACGTGAATCGGATCTGCACTCTAGACTGGCTCTTAGACTGGATTGCGTGCAGCTCGAGAGTTGGAGAGGGCCGGCTTGCAGCTTCGGAATCGATCCCGAGCCAGGGTCGGTCAGGAGTTGCGAGGTTGCCGCAGCCGCCTCACGTGCCATTGGGCTACAGTAAAAGTCAGCCGCCGCGCTTTCATACTCTCGCATCGCCAAACGAGCCGCCGACCAAGCAATCCAAAAAAATCAAGAAAAGTGCGGGGTTGCAGCCTCCGAGCTGGTCTGATGGTCGGTGTGTACCGCTGCAGCTGCGCCCGTCTCGCGTAGGGCGGCTGCCATCCTTGGCCTCCACGTCGCCGCGTCGTCGCCGCGTCGCCAGTGCCTCGTCGCAGCTCGCCCTGCAGCCCGGAGCGCAAGCCGGAACAAAAGTCGGAAAAGGCGAGGGAAAATCTGGGGAAATCCACGGCCAATACTGTAAGTCCTCCGCCAGCCAGCCTCGATGTGATCGCCCCGCGCTCCAGCCTCGAGTCTAGGCAGAGCGGAGTCGCAACAGCCTCGGAGATGGCCGGTATCCCCGACCTCTTGCCCCCACAGCGAACGGCTCAACTCCGCTTTGACCCCGAATGCCAACGTCTACACACACCGGCGATGTTGTCTGGTTTGGCACCAGCTCGTATCCGAAAGCTACGTCTTATCAATAATGCTCCGAGATGTAGTGAAATTGTCGATCGGATAACAGACAATAGCACTCACAATGGCACAGACAATGCCAAATTGAGCTTTGGTGGGGGGGACAAAGATGCCGGACAAAGCGCGCGTCCGGCTTCCGCTTGTCTCCGCACAGCTCCGTTGGACTTGATTTAGCCGCGCCGACTCCGCCTGCCCCTGCTTGAGATCCAGATCCGATCTCGATTTTCGATCAGCAAGCGAACAGCATGGCTGTCGCTGTATGCTGGAAAGGGTCGGTATCCGTCGGTGCTGGTGCTGATTCTGTGCTTTCGGCGCATCGATATGGCGTGACCTGTCGGACGCGGCTCGGTACAGCCTTTGGCACGAATCCTAGCAGCTCAGAGTCGAGGCTCATTGCGGAGAAGAAAAAAAAGATTGTCCGAGGATGGACCGAATCTTTGCTGCGAGGCTCTTCCTCACGCACCCAACTCAATATTCTCCGAGTCAGAGCCTGGCACGTCCAGACTCGCGGCAACGACAAGTCGCTCGATCGGCCGATACCCCGTGCTGTCTGACTCCGAGGGGCCGAACATAGAGACTTTGGCCGGTCGGGCTGCGCTCTGATTGGTCCGATCTGCGAGCCCATCGTCCTGGCCGTCTGCTTCCCCGAGCTTGGGTGTTGCTAGGCCAGTTCCTGTGCACGACATCCATGAGCCAGCTCGAGCTCCAATTCACCGCCAACCCTAAACAAGAACAGCATTACAGTCAAGCCTCACCTTTTTTCTTTGCGTTGAACACATGATCACTTCGACTCCACTTTGGTGCTGTTTGAAGATTGCAACGTGCTCCCCGCCGCGCGGCGCATTCGGATTGGACCACTCGGGAGCACAGACCGCTGTGGCTTTGATGGTGGGGGTGGCTGTCTGCAGTGTCAAGCCCCACAGGGATGCAGTCGTGCTTGGCATGTTGCTGCTGCCCGCCCGAGCCAACGGCAAGCGATCCCCACCCTGGGCCTGCAGCGGAAAAAAATCGAGGGTTGCTGTTGGCACCTCGTATTTTTTCGAAATTCGGCTTGATGGCACGCCGCCAATCAGAATCCGAAATATGGATTGCCGTGGCAGCCAGCAGACAGAGAGGCTCGAGCCGAGCGTTGGTGAGAAGAACAGATGGCTCGGCTAAGGCCCAGACCAGGGCGCGTCCCTAGATCGCTGCGCGGCGAGGCCTTTCCAATTGCAGCCTTGCAGGCCTCGCAGCTCTCGCAGCTCTCGCAGCTGGGGAGAGGCAGTCGCGTCGAAAATGCAGCAGGGCAGGGCGAAGCGAGACGAGCGACTGCGGCAATGTCGCTTGTGCTCACAATCGTGCGTGCGCGCGAGACATGAGGGCGGCTATCGTGCATCCGGTCCGCCATTTGTCGCTCGGCAGCCTCGTATTCGAGATGCCCCGCGGCCGACAGGGCGAGCCCAAGCAGAGCCAAAGCACAAGTGCGCCAGCTGCACTCCGCCTTTTGTTGGCCCTCGCAAATGCAGCTGCACCTCAACCCCCATGCAGCCTGCAGCGTGGTCTGCATCTCCCCGATCCGACACCCGTCTCCACCTTGGCTCGCCAGCCGCCCGCCGCCGCCGCCGCCTCCTTTGCCGAAGCGCTCATCTGATTGGCTCCAAGCGCCGTCCCGATACAAGGAGATGCGACGATCTCACATTGCTACACCTGCGCACGCAATTTGCTACAGCGCTGACTCGATTTCCATGCTCTTCTCTCGTCAGGCCACAAAGACTGCTCGTACGATGACATGGATCGTCACGGGGAGAAAGTTAGGTGTCAAAAGATGAGGGCAAGGGCGAATGATAGGACCAATTTGACTTGTAGCAGACCGGACAATGCAGTACAGCAGGCGCAAGGATAAAAAGTCCCACGCATCCAGCCGTGCTGCGGCAGTTGGTCGCCGCGTAGAGTGGCAGCAGCAGCAGCAGCAGCAGCAGAACACGGGCAAAGCTCATTGTGTGGAGAGAGCGCAGTAGCAGGTGAGTGTCATGGCCAGGCGGCGAGCTTAACCCCGGCGACACTGTTCCTCTGCCTGTAAGTTATAGGAACGGCCGTCGAGAAGTGGAAACAAGCCCCGAGCCGTCGACCCTGAGCGACCCTTTGTCGGCTTCCCCGTGTGGTCAATTTCCCAGCTTTTTTTTTTCGATATGGAAGGAGCGCTTCTGTCCGGGGACCTCGGTGCAGCGTTGGGCGAGGCGAGGCGCGGCGGCGGCGGCAAGCTCCGTGTGGTGATGGACCCGCTTTCGCAGGCAGGACCAACCAGAATTCGAGAACCAACCATCCGACCAGCCAAAAAAAAAAGGAAAAAGTGAGGGCGCTTCCCAAAAATTTGTGCAGCACTTGAGCAGAGGACGTGCCCGCGTGCTGCATGCTGCACTGCGACACGACGCCGGCTGCACCACAGCTGCCCTCTCTCTCCCTCGCCCTGACGGCCCACACACACACACACGCTTTCCAGTCGCGCCCGGCTCACTTCTCCGACCACACACGCCCGCTCGCCCTCGTACTTTCTGCGACACCACCATCACCACCACCACCACCACCACTCTCTGACTCTCTCTTCTCTTCGTCTCTTCGTTGGTCAGAACCTTCTTGCTTTCGGCCCCTTTGGATCGCCTCAACAGCTCAACTCCCACGGTCTTTCATCAGGCTTTGTTTTGGTCCAACGTCCAACCTCCGTCTTCTCTTGCTCTTGTTCACAAACTGAACACCCGTCACGAACAGCACCTCTGGCAACCTCTCCAAGGTGCACACAAAAATCTCTTCGACTTGACGACCACCTTCGTCCACCTTCCGTGTCTCGCCGCCAAACGCGCGCCCAATCGCTGCCTCGGTTCGACCAGCATCTTTTCTCGGCACAGCTTGCCTTGCCCATACCGGCCCAGTTGCTTTTAGCTCCGTTCTGCTGTCCTCGGCGACCGAGCATCGTGGCACTTTCGACACAAAGTGCTGCATTCGACTAGGATTGGTTCACGCCTACGCCTCTTAAATCACCCCCCTCAACACGCGGCATTCATCCACTCCCGTAGCGCCCCCCTCGGCCACTGGTACCTTCGTCTCGAGCAAGGCCCCTCAACGTCGCTCGTGCCCTCCTTCCACCCACCTCAAACCCCCACTTCAACGTCTTCCGTCGCGAGGTGGTTCCCAGTGAACATCCTTTCTCTGGTCTCTCCTTCGCCTTCTGACCTCTTGTCGTGAGTCTCTTTCTTCTTCGGCTCAATCCGCGCGTGCTTGCGTGCCGGAGTGCCTCGGCCGCTATCACCGGCTTTTCTTGTGCGCGCATGGCGTTGCTTTTTCGCTTCCCCTCGGCTTGACTTGAAAGTTACGTCGACGACGCTAGCAGCGGCATCACGGTTGCGGCGAACTCGGGCGAGCCAGCAGGCAGAAGGGAAAAAAGGCTCACTGGACCCTACCCGCATCGTGTTGCGCCTTTCTTGAAGGCGCCAACGTTGCTGCATGGGCTCGGTGGGAACTTCACTCCAACCTGTCTCAAGGCCTCGCTCGATCCTTGCTTCCCAGCCTTGACGCACACCACCGCCCTTCTGGCCAGACGTTTCCGAAAGACTTTGCAGCCTAACCCCACCCTCCCTATTCGTTTCTCGCTCCCCCTTTTTTCTTTCTCTCTCCCTTTCAATCGCTCGCTGGCTCGGTTCCTTTCTTGGTGGTGCTACTCGCTCTCAACCTCGGTGCGTGCCGCTTTTGCTCGACCCTGACTCGGTAATACTGCTGCTTGCTTGCTCGACTTGCTCGCACGCACACAGCAAGAGTCCACGTCTCGGCGCATGAGCTTCTCCAACACGGCACGTCACACTAGCGGCACTTCCACCACGACCACTACAGTAAGTCGTCTCGTCAGACGAGCCTCGACGTGCGCACCTCTCAGAGGCTGCCCGCGCCTGCACTCTCGCCCAGAAGAGCAGCGACTGACATCCGTTCGACATCGACCTCGCTGTGCCATTGTCGCTCCCAGACCTCGCCCGTTGCTACTTCGGTCCGTCGCGCCTACTACGATCCATCGCAAAACATGACCATGACGCTGCCCCTCTCCGGCCTCTCGCCGCCGTCGAAAGGATTCTTCGCGCCCTCGTCTTTGCCCAACTCGAGAAGCGACGTTACGCCCAACGGCGCCGTCTCCTCGGCCGTCCCCAGCCGAGGACGCAGACGGGAATCCATCACCGGCCAGATGCGACGCAAAGCCACCGACACCGCTTCGGCGGCTGGCGCAGGCGGCGCCTCGCTCCTGTCGATGAGCCGAGGCGCCGCGGGCATGCCTGCCTCGCCCAACGGCCGTGCCATCCCCATGACCGCTCGCTCGCCGCGCATGGCCGCCGTCGAGATGGGCGGCCTCTCGACGTCGTTCGGCGCGGCTGCCGAAGCGCTGTCGCTGTCGTCGTCCATCACCTCCAACTCGACCGTGGCGCCCGGATCGTTCCAGGCGCGCAGCAACGCACAGCCCATCCAGCGCGAAAACCGCTCGCAAGGCCACTCGCATCTGGGCGTCGAGTGCTTTGGCCCGTCGAGTCTGGACAGCAGCATGCCCATGCCGAGCCCAGGCATGATCACCTCGCACGCCAATGGCGGTGCTGACGGCGTCGCCAAGCGCGACCGCCGCGCTTCGGTAAGCTCGACGGGCACCATGGTCGACGACGAGGACGGCAAGGGCGGCAAGCACGAGCAGCTGCACCGATGCGAGAGCTGCGCCAAGGTGTATCGTCACCCGAGTTGTCTGATCAAGCACCGGTGGGAGCACACGGTGTACTGGAAGGAGGCGTCCAAGTTTCTGATGAGCAAGCATCAGCAGGTGCAGCTGCTCGAGGCGGCGGCGATCCTGGTAGGCATGGACGCCAATGCGCGATCGCTGCCGGAGGAGAAGGCGCTGTGGCCTGCGGCGGTGAGTCCGCCGTCGTCGGGCCTGTTGGGATCGGAGCAGATCAACTTTGAGACGCTCATGGCGTCGAAACGGCGCAACACGGTGTCGAGCAATGCGAGCGCGAGCCCGGCGCGTGGGCCTACGCCTGCGTTGGTGCCCAACGACAGCAGCGACGGCAGCACGACGAGCACGTACGATCCGTCGATGCGCAGTGCGACCATGAGCCCGCTTGCGGGCCTGGGCAACATGCGTCTGAGCGACGGCGATGCCAAGCATGGTCGCTTCCGTATGGACGACGGCGCGAGCGGAAGCGGCAGCGGCAGCGACCGCGCCGACCGCTCCGGATCCGCCGACATGTTTGACGAGGAAGACGAGGTGGAGGAGCGCGACGACAACGGCGAGGAACGCTATGGCGCCGATGCCGGCGGCGACGTGATGGCCAACATGGAGATGGACGACGTCAACTAGCGCCGTTGCCTCCTGTTCACCACGCCGAGTCTGCGCATGCAACCACATGCGTGCACACGGCGTTGATTTATTTGCATCTTGGCTGTTGTTGTCGGTTCCCTCTGTCACCGTTTTCCTCCTTCTCTCAGTACGTCTCGAAAAGCTTTCTCTTTGTCGACGCGCATCAACAGCGCGCGCGACAATGTACCAACACAGACCCCATCCCCCAAAAAAAAGTCAAATACCTCTTGAACGTTGGAAGCCGAACGTGGGGTGTGGTGTGCGCGAGGGTTTTGTGAGCGTGTCACATCTTCTCGGCGATGGGTTTGTGCTCTAACAGAATGCAGCGGGGATGAGCGGGATTGGGACGAAACAGAACCGGGCTATGCTTCTAGGTGTATGAATGGAAAGCACGTGAGGATTGGATTCGGGTCTGTTCACGATGCTGGCCACATGGGGCCGGGTGTAGGATAAAGCATTTGAGCCGAGACCGAGAGCGGACTGGATTCCGAGCCGACCCGGCAGCAACAAGGTGTGGATGGTGTTGTGTGCGAGTTGATGGTGTTGGGGGGTTGGATTCTTTTGGCTTGTGAAAAAGCAAGCTGGCGCGGCTTTGGACGACATTTCCCGCGGCTATGCACGCCATGCCCCCCACACGAGCAGAGCCGGAAGGTTACCACCAGGCACATCTAACGCGCTTGGGCGGAGACGTGCCTGCGATGAATTCGGTTCCGGACCCCGGATTCCATCTCCCCCTCGTCGCCCCCCGACTTTTTGTCACGACGACGCTCGACGCTCGACGCTTCGGTAGGGTGGACAGCGTGGGATCGATGAGGGAACAAGCTCTACCGAGCGACGTCACGTCTCTGCCATCCAGGGCCAGATTGACGCGGCCTCGGTTGTGGAAAGCTCGAGAGTGGGGAGCGTCATCACCATCCGACGCCAATGACGAAGTTTGTTTGTCGCCTAAAGGTCATCGCGTGCAGCGAGCAGTGCAGCTACAATGGGCTGGTTTTAGTGGCCGCCTAAAGTGGGAAAGCTCGTGCAGAATGAAAATCGGCAGAGGGAGGATAAGCTGGCGATGATTTGCACTGCACCTCGTTGTCGCCACGCCGTCACTCGAAGCAGCGGCGGTTGGAATTTTTAGCATGTTTTGCTGCTCCGACGCCGTATGCACTCGCTCACCTTGGCACTCACTCACTCACTCACTCTGCTCTCGATACCGCTTTGAAATGCGATGGTTATGCGCTTGTATGGTTGGACCAGGGTGGGGCCCGGGTTTGGGTTCCGTTCGGGGCGTGCAGGCGAGGTTGGATTGGGCGTCAGTTTGCCATGCACCTCGTGTGCTAGCCGAGAGCGGGCTCGTAAAAATGGCTTTGGAGAAGAGGCTACCCCGCGCGCAACTGCCAGACAGACAAGGACGGATTTCACATTCATTCATCCCCCACCGACTTTTTCGTCTTCTTTTTTGGCATGCCCAACCGCGCAAGGCAAGGCAAGGCAAGGCAAGGCGGGCGAGAGGCAAGACAGTGTCGCGGTGCATGTCTCAAGGCTGGGCTCGGCGTGTGGTGCTGAAGCTCTGCGTCGGTTCCAGCGCGGGTTCGCCGTCAGTCTCGCGTAAAATGCCGTCCGGTTAGAAGCTCTCTCGTCGCCCCAACCCAGGGCTTCCGAGTCGGGAATTGAGACACGGCACGAGTGTCAGGTGCCCCCCCTCCTTCCCCCCTCCGCCCGACTTTGCCCTGTCCATTGTGTTCCACGGTCGCTGCTCTCCTCAGGCACGCATGCTGTAATCCACCTGATCGAGCGACGCACGGTTCAAACACTAGGTTGTCTCTCTCCTTGTTGTGGCATAGCTCGTATCGATGAGATCGGTTCGTTCCGACAGATCAATCGCCGAATCTCGAGCGGGTGGATGGATGCTGCGGTTGCGATGCGATAGAGGGGGCGTTGGATGTCTAGCTGGGCTGGGCTGGGCTGGGCTGCAGCTGCAGACGCTGCTGCATGCAGACGCAAAGAAACTCACCTAACACCCATGCCGGCTCGAGGCGGGCGGATTCCAGATCTGGCCTCGTCCAGCTCCACACTCAACCTTTTCCGACACTGCTCCCACGCCACCGCTCGTCGCGCACGGGCACGCGCCCACTCTGCGGATCAGCACATGCAACCCGCACCTTTCACCAGGCAATCACGCGTTCACTCGCCCTCGATGTGGAGCCGACTGCGAAATTTTGGACTTCCTCTCTCCACCTCTCGTCGGTGCCTCCGCCTGACGGGCCGTCGAGCCATTCGTCCGCTCGTTTGGCCTTGCTTCGACTGCACTCTCGGTGCCTGCCTGTCTGCTTGCTCCTGCTCCCTCTCTCTGTTCCCCTCCGTCGGCTCGCAGCTGCCTTGCTCGGCATTTCCCCATCGTCGTCACTGCATCCAAAACCCAACTGGAGCTCCGCCTGGCGTCTTGCATCCATTCGAGCCGCCAGGCACTTGCGCACGGCTTGCTTTTTGGCCATCGATCCCATCCCTCCTCCCAGCCCGCCCAGACCCCACGGTGAGACAGCCCCCCGCCCCGCCACTCTTGCATCCGACTCCTCGTCGTCGTCCTCATCGTCGCCGTCTCCGTCTCCGAAAAGCTTCCCCGCCCTCGAGTTCCCAATAAAACCCCAGCACCCACTTCATCCCATCCACCCGGATCCCTTCTTCTTCTTCTTTGTTCACCACCATCGTAGAGCTGCTCTTTCCATCCACACCTAGAGGAACGCAGACTCCCCCTTCTTTCTCTCATACACACCGCTTCGTCTCCCGCACCCCTCCCGATACCCGTGCCCGGAGATCCCCTTTCCGCCCTCTTTCCTGCCTGCGCTCACTTCGCCGTCTTTGGTCGCGAGGTGTGCTAGCTCTTTCTGTACAGCAGCCGCTTTTCTGGTTGCTGCCTCTGCTTTTGTTGTCGCTCCTTCTCGCTGCTTCCTAGCCGATCGTGCGCTTCCGCTTTCGCTCCGTCTACTGCCTTCCCGCTCTCTTGGCAAGACAGCAGTCGTTCCAGCTCCATCAGCAGCAGGACCGCGAACCTAGCCAGTTTCGCTCCCCCAACTCCCACTTTCCTCCGTCTTCTTCGCCCAACAAGGCGCAGCCGGTAGCCAAGATGTCCACCATCACCAACGAGTACGGCGAGGACATCCTACCAGCCTACAGGGGTAAGTTGCTTCCCACTCTCCCACTCTCCCGCTTAGTGCCTGCCGCTCCGACTGTATGCGCCTCTGCCGGCCCATCGCGCCGATCAGCCGACGCGGTTCGAGCGCTGCAGACGGCACAGCCGAACGCTAGCACTCTCCGGTCAAAAATCACGCCCCAGTGACGCAGCAGTCGGCTTCTCCGAGCCCACAAACCGCTTGAGTGCAAAAGCTGACCGTCTCTGTATCTGCATCTCCTCCCCCCTTCCCACCTCGCGACTGCAACGCTTCCCTTTCCTCCAGGCAACCTCACCAAGGACCAGGAGAAGGACCTTCGAGAGATCTGGCGACGTCTCGGGGAGCTCTTTGAAAAGAACAAAGAGGTCTCGGAGAAGGTCTGGCAGCAGGGCGGCCCCGCCAAGCTCCCCAAGGGCAACACCTCGGCACCCAAGAACGAAAAGGAGGCCGGCAAGGACATTCCCAAGGATGACAAGGCAAAGGAGGAGGCCAAGAAGGCCGAGGAGATGAAGGAGATGAACGAATTCATCGACAAGTACGGCGGACCCATCCTCCGCGAAACCGTCTGGGAGTTCACCAAGATGGACCACCCAGACACCTCGGTCCTCCGTTTCCTCCGTGCGCGCAAGTGGGACATTGACCGTGCCCTCGCCATGTTGGCCGCCGCCTGCAAGTTCCGCCTCGAGAAGGACGTCGCAGGCATCATTGAAAAGGGCGAGGACGGCCTCAAGGACGTGCCCGGTTTCATGAACCAGATGCGCCGCGGTATCTCCTACATCAAGGGCTCCACCGACAAGATGGAGAACCCCATCTACTTTATCCACGTCGCCCGCCACTTCACCAGCGCACAGAAGCACGAGGTCCTCCAGGACTACGTCCTCCTCGCCATGGAGAACGCGCGCCTCATCACCACCCCTCCCTACGAGAAGGCCGTCGTCGTTTTCGACATGGCCGGCTTCGGTCTCAAGAACATGGACTGGCAGTGTGTGCTCTTCCTCGTCAAGTGTCTCGAGGCCTACTACCCAGAGTCGCTCCAGCGCATCTACGTCCACGGCGCTCCCTGGATCTTCAAGGGTATCTGGCAGGTGCTCCAGCCCATGCTCGACCCCGTCGTGCGCGACAAGATCAAGTTCTCCAGTAAGGCAAAGGACCTCGAAGAGCTCGTCCCCGCCTCCAAGATCCGCAAGGGTATGGGCGGCACCATGGACTGGGACTGGGACTACATCGAGCCCCAGGCCGGCGAAAACGACATCATGAAGGACTCCAAGTCGCGCAAGAAGATCGAGGCCGAGATGAAGGAGCTCACCGACGAGTTCGAGAAGGTCACCGTAGACTGGTTCACAAACACCACCTGCGACGACGACGATCCCGATCTCGCCTACAGGCGCGAGGTGCTCGCCAACCAGATCCGTCTCAAGAACTACCAGCTCCAGCCCTTCGTCCGCGCCAAGAACATCTACCAGCGCTCTGGCCTCATGACCATGGACGGCACCGTCAACTGGGAGTACCCGCAGACCAGCGGCAAGCCTCTCACCCAGACCGTCAACGACCGCCACAACTACGGCTCCATCATCAAGTGGCTCAAGGAGCACAACGAGGACACGCTCGAGGACTCGTTCGGCCACCAGAAGCTCGCTGAGATCTGCACCGACGGCACCATCAAGAAGTCGTACGGCGATGCAAAGGGCGGCAAGGGCGACAAGGGTGATGCCTCGTCCAAAAAGTCGTCGTCCAACAAGAAGGGCGCTGCCGCCGGTGCAGCCGCCGCTGCGGGCGCCGCTGCTGCTGGTGCTGGCGCTGCCAAGGCTTCCAAGAGCAAGAAGAAGGCGCGCGAGCCCGAGCCCGAGCCCGAGGAGTCCGACGAGGACGGCTTCGAGGACCCAGAGTCTGAGCCCGAGCCCGAGCCCGCCCCGCGTGCCAAGCGCTCGCCCTCGGCCAACAAGTCGCTCGCTCGCAAGCCCAGCCAGAAGGCCGAGCCCGAGCCCGAGCCAGAACAGGAAGAGGAGCCCCAGCAGGCCCAGAGCTACACTGGCGCCGCTGTCGGTGCCGTGGCTGGTGTTGCCGCCGGTGTTGGTGGCGCTGCCGCCGCTGGCCTCAGCTACCTCCGTGGCGGCAACCGCAACAACGGTGCCAACGACGAGCCTCAGCACGCCGAGTCGGAGGAGGAAGAGGAGGACGACGGCGAGGATCACGGTGTCGCACGCCCCGGTCAGCGCCAGACCCCTCGCACCGTCGACCACTACCCGGACGAGGACGAGGAGTTCGACGAGGAGGACTCGCCCGACGACGACCAGATGTCGGCCTACTCGGACGAGTCGATCACGCCCGAGACCGCCGTGCGCCCGGACCACGTCAAGGCCAAGATCAGCGCCTCGGACTGCCGCATCGACGACAACGACTGCCGCGAGGACCTGGCGACGGTGCGCGAGGCCATGGCGCTCTTCCTCAACTCGCGCATGCGCGAGGCCGAGGAGCTGTGCATGGAAGGTGCCAGCACGCGTCTGTACAAGGCCGAGGGCATGGCGCTCATCAACTCGGTCAAGTCGATCATGACGTTTGAGCCCACCGACTTTGAGACGGCCATCATGTGCTGCCAGCACTCGATGAAGATCGCCGGCTTCCTGCGCAAGAAGCAGGGCGCCATCGGCAAGCTCATTGGCGGCGGCAAGATGGCCAACTACAGGTCCATGAGCCTGGTCCAGCTCCACGCCGAGCTCGTGTTTGCCGAGTCGCAGCTGCTCAAGTCGGTGCTCGGCATCTTCTACTCGGGCGACAGCATCGGCTTTGTCAAGCAGGCGCTCGGCCTGCGCTCGGCCTACTTCCTCGTGCGCGAGCTCTTCAAGTTTGTCGAGGCCGTCGATGCCGAGGCCGAGGAGGCCGAGGTGTCCGGCAAGCGCTCCAACGCCATCCACCTCGACCAGGACTTCCGCTCCGGTGTCTACCTCGGCAACGCCGTCTGCTCGCTCGTGCTCTCGATGCTGCCCACCAAGACGCTCAAGATCATGGAGGGCTTTGGCTTTGTCGGCGACCGCAAGTTCTCGCTCGACCTCTTCGCACGCGCCGGTGGCTGGAGCAAGAGCAAGCCGCTGCCCACCATCTCGGCTGACGAGGAGGGTGTGCGTCGCCCGCTCTGCGACATTGTCATCCTCATGTACCACCTGTGGATCTCGAGCTACATCCCCGTGACGGAGCTCGACTTTGAATTTGCCGACAAGGTGCTCTCGTGGAACCTGGTGCGCTTCCCCAACGGTATCTTCTACCTCTTCTGGTCCGCCCGGCTGTACGCTGCGCAGGCGCTGCCCGAGAAGGCGATCGAGTACTACCGCAACGCGATCGAGTCGCAGCGCGAGTTCAAGCAGCTGCACCACCTGTGCTTCTGGGACCTCTCGCTCACCTACCTGTGCACGTGCGACTTTGCGCGCGCGTACGAGTGCTACGACGTGCTCTCGCGCGAGTCGAACTGGTCCAAGGCGATCTACCAGTACGCCAAGGCGGTCATGCTCTACGAGACGGGTATGGACGACCGCGCCAAGAGCGCCACGATCATGCGCACCGTCGGCAAGCTCACCAAGAAGGTGGCCGGTCGCCAGATCCCCTTCGAGAGGTTTGTGGCGCTCAAGGCCAAGAAGTACATTGCGCAGCAGAACCGTCTGCCGCTGCCCGGTCTCGAGTTCTCGTACCTGTGGCACTGCATCGGCCAGACGCCCGTGTTCCTGCTTGTCGAGAATACGCTGACGCGCATCGACGAGTTTATCGACGAGCTCGAGTCGTACCACAACCCCAAGTCGTACGGCACGGGCGAGAACGAGTACTGGTCGGCGTACTGCCTGGCGTTCTTCCTGCGCGGTGTGGCGCTGCGCTTCGTGGCGTACCCGGAGCCGCAGACGCTCGTGCGTCTGCCCGCCGAGGACACGGTGGGCCCGATCGAGGAGATCCAGGCGGATGCGGTGCAGTCGTTCAACAAGGTGTTTGAGCACGGCTCGAAGCTCGACGAGGTGGACAGGTATCTGGTGTACTTTTCGCACTACGAGCTCGGCCGCCTGCGTGGGTGCATGGGTCAAGACGAGGCAGCCAAGACCGAGTTCCGCAAGGTGCTGTCGGGCAAGCCGCTCGAGGCCAAGGGCAAGGGACTGATCGGCGGCGGCAGCAAGGCCAACTATCTGCTGAGCAACATGTGCCAGGTGCGTGCGCACGCGGCGATGGAGACGATGCGCATCCAGAAGTCGCGCAGCCGCGCGTCGTTCTTCCACGGCGCCGAGGGCTCGCTCGCAAGCCAGAGCATCGCGTCCAAGTCGACGCGCAGCAACTCGCTCGCCAGCTCGGCGAGCCGCAGCATGACGTCGCGCGGTACGTCCATGTCGAGCCGCTCCGGTCGCGGCAGCATCAAGTCGGGCACGTACGATGCCGAGGAGGGCTACCGCGCCAATGGCGGTAGTCGCCCACGTGCTGATACCGGCAGGTCGCAGGGCACCGACTACTCGCGCAGGCGATGATTTCCATTTTCCCCCTCCTTTTTCTTTCTCTCTGTGATATATGTGTTCAGCTTCCCGGTGTTTCTCTTACAAGGCTCCAGATTGCGCCCTCTCTGTGTATGTAGTTTCTCGCTAGTGGCAATGCTTTGTGTCTGTTCGAATCGACCATGTGACTGTTCTATTTGGGGCGTGCAGGAGTGGTGCGCTTTCGACCTTCCACACACTCCTTGGCTGGCGGTTGAGGCTACGTGGGCCTAGCGCCTCCTTTAACTCTCTACCGGAGCGCCTGGAAGCTGTCGATGCGGAAAAGGGAGGCGCAAACAGTAGAGGTATCAGATTGTACGTGCTACAGAGACGAGGCTCATGACGAGGGCGTCCTGCGGCGTTCGAAGTAGGAGCCGCGCGCAATCCCGGTGGCGAGAAATGTCGTTGGCCTGACGAGACGGGGAGCGACTTTTGTGGGGCTGTTGGACTGAAGTTGAGCCGATTTGTGCGCATTGTATTCCGATCGGGAAAACGGAGACTTGGGGATCGGGTGATGGTTGAATTCTTCGAAACGTGGGGGCTGGTGAGGTGAGCACGTTTGTGCGATGGCGTGTGGGATGGCGTGATGCGGTGGGCGCAAGCACGTCAGATACCGCGCGCCATGCGGACAGTGCGGGGATTTGAAACGCCGATTCGTCCCCCCCGCGACAGGGCAGGCGCTTCTCCACCTCTGCAAGCACGGAGGGTTGACCGGCCAACGGCGCGCCCGTCCGCCCGCGCGCGAAGAAATGGTGTGCTCGCCCCCGGCTCTGACTCGGCTGATCGTCATTGTGCGATGCGAAGAGTTGCTTGTGACAAAGCCCCCCAACCCCCCCGGCCCTACAGGGGGCCTTTTGATGGGGATCCCATATATACAAGCTGTGGTACAGCTGCTTCTGTCTTGCAACCACACACATACTCTTCTACACTGTTTTGGTATTTGCACGATGGCTGGACGACCTGAGCTTCCTGCGTGGACCCCACCCGTGCCTACGCGCGAGACGGATCTCGAATGGGCCCCGCTCACCACGCTCGACCTTTCGCAGATCAGTGGGGACGACTTCACCTCGGTCCCCGAGTCGGTGGTGCGCGAGGTGGGCGAGGCTTTCTCGCGCGATGGATTCATCTATGCCGAGAACCACGGCCTGTCGTGGGAGCACGTGCTGCGTCAGTTCGCCATTGGCCAGTACGCGTTCAACGGCGTCTCGGAGGCAGACAAGGCCAAGTACAAGGCCGACATCCTCTCCACCGGCTCGTTTGTCGGATACAAGGAGCAGGGACACTGGAAGCTCAACGGCGTCAAGGATCGAATCGAGCAGCTCAACTTTGGATCGCAGAGTTTTGCTGCCGACAAGCGCGAGCAGCTCTTCCCACCGTCGATCCAGCATCTGCTGCCGGAGATCGAGGAGTTTGCACGATTCAACCACGCAGTGATCCTGCGCAAGATCCTGAGCGTGCTGTCGCTCGTGCTCAAGCTGCCCGCGAACCATCTGTGGGAGCTGAGCAAGGAGCCCGAAAAGCGCGGTCTGGATCTGCTGCGGTATGCCATGTACCACACTCCTGACCAGCAGGATGACGACAAGCTCGGTGGCGTCAGACTCCAGGGTCACACCGATTTCAACTCGGTCTCGATTCTGTGGAGTCAGCCGATTACGTCGCTCGAGGTGTTGATGCCTGATAACAAGTGGCGCCTGGTCAAGCACCGCGACAATGCGCTCGTGATCAACCTGGGCGATGCAATGCACTTTATCTCGGGCGGGTATCTCAAGCAGACCATCCACCGCGTCGTTGCCCCACCCGCCGACCAGGCCCACTACACGCGTCTCGGCATCTTTTACTTTGCCCTTTTCAACGACGATGTCGCGCTCGAACCCATCGAGGAGTCGAGCGTCGTCAGGGAGACGTATGCCGCAAGGAAGCACAAGGAGGGCGGATTCTGGGACGCCGCCAAGGCCAAGGGCGAAAAGGTGCCCACCGCAGGCGACTGGGAGAGGCTCAGGGTCAAGGCGTACGGCCAGCAACAGGCAAAGAAGGCCCAGGACGGCCATGACGTCGAGGAGATCGCCGGCCAAAAGGTGCTCGGTTACAACGGCGAAAGAGTCAAGTCCAAGTTCACCGCTCAAACCAGTGCCGTTCGCGCCAACTAGGCTTCAACCCTATACCCCCTTGCCCCTTGTCCCAATCGACGCATTTAACATGCCAACCTTTCCCCGTCTTTCGATCGTAATCGCTCTGTTCTCTCGCCACCTTTGTACTTCTAGTTTCAACACTTGTCCCGACGTTCTTGCATCCAACTGCATTGTTGCTACAGTTCGATCTGTGCGACGCGCTGTGCGAGGTCCAGCAACGCTTGGTGGTGACCTGGTGGAGCGACGAGCTGGATGCTGAGCACGGGCAGTCTCGCCTCGCCCTCGCCTGGCTCGATGGGATCGGGCGCAAGCATGCCCGGGCTGAAGTTGGACCATTCCTCGTCGCGGTGGATGAGTGCGGTCCGGGTGTGGGGACGCAGCTTGTGGAGGGGGACCGAGACGGCTGGCCAGTCGAGCAGATTCACGATCTGGCACCACACCTCCGCATGTTGCGAATCGAGCTGTACAAACGCGGCATTGCGGACAGGACCGCCGAGGACGTACGTTGGGGTGAGCAGCATGTTGGTGCCCACGCGCGACTGGAGCGAGTGCTTGAGCTCAGCGAGGCGCGTCGGATGCGGTGGCCAGGTCGAGTCGGCCAGGCGGGATTCGTCGAACATGGTGCGTGCGATGAGCGGGTCGTTGGCGAGCATCTGACGTGCAGCTGCAAAGCCGTGCTGCGTAGCGTGCTCTGCCCATGCCATCTCCCACTCGCCCGCATCCACCGCGCCCAGCTCATCGCACTGCACCCCGCTCTCGCCCAGCGCAGAGACGAGATGTGTGATCAGCGCCGAAACCTCGGGTGAGCCGTACTGGGCCGTGTGAATGATGCGCGGCAATGCATCCGGTGAGGCCTTGGAGCCTTCAAGTGCATCAACGGCTCGACGGACGGTGCTGATGTCGCGCGCAAGCAGCCCCGGTGCCGTGGCGGGGACGGTGGTGTGTGGCAGGCCCGTCATAAAGTCATCCGGCAGTTGCCAGCGAAACCCATCTGGGGTCGCGGTGAATTTGAAGCCGACGAGCTCGGCGAGACAAGCCGGCTGGCGCACTGACCCGCCCATGTCCGTTCCGACACCGAGGTGGCTGCCGCCCATCTTGACGAGGCTCGCCTCGCCGCCCGAACTGCCGCCGACCTGAAACTCGTCCTCTGCGCCATCCGAGCAGGAGATGGGAGAGCGCGTGGTGCCCCACAGTGGGGAGTGGGTGGTGTTGTGCATCATGAGTTGCGGCGCGGTGGTTTTGGCGATCATGATGCCGCCGAGCATGCGCAGCTTGTGCACGATCTCGGCGGTGTGCGATTCGACGTGTGCGGCGCGCGAGGAGCAGCCGAGCGTAGTGGCGAGCCCCTGCATATGGATGCAGTCCTTGACGCTGAACACGAGCCCGAAAAGCGGGTACTGCTCCAGCAGCGCCGACGGCGTGGAGGCATCGAGGAGCTGCTGGTATCGCTCGGCGTGCTCGAGTGCGGCGGAGTAGGGGAACGCGGTAAGGCAGTGCGTTGCGAGACTCGCGCGGACAGTCAAGCGTATGCGTGCCTCTACGAGCTGCGGCACGGTCAGCGTTCGTTCGAGGAGGCGTGTCTGGAGCTCGTCGAGGCTGAGGCGAGCTAGAGCGTAGTCGTCCGCGGTGGGGTCGGCGAAGCGGCGGTGCGCGTCTTGCACGGTGGAGAGGAGGGCCTCGACAGCCTGTCCGGCAGCCGGAGTGTTGGGATCCGGGTGGGGATTGCGGAACTCGCCGCGTGCAAGTTTGGCGGTCGACATTGTATGGGTCTTCGTGATGCAGTGGTAGAGGTAGATGGAGGTGATGACCCAAGGTCGGTGCGGCGCCAAACCTCCACATCAACACACCGCGGAAGGCGGATTTTCGAGCGCTTTTTGGTGTTTCTTTTTCTTTGTGATGGCCATCAAATAGCGCACCGCTCTCACCATCGCACCCTCATCATCCAACATGCGCTAAGTGGCGGCTCCCATGTTTGTGCCGCGCAAGCTGCAGAAGCGCACGCACCCCGGTCGCGCCCAGCCGCGCACTGGCGAGCACGATCAAGATGCCTGCGCCCCGCAGACGCACGAGACTCCAGCGGGACCCAGCCTCGCTGTGGACGCGGGCAAGCTCGAGCGGCTGGTGGAGTTCCTGCACACTGTGCTGAGTCCGCTGCACGTCGCACTCGCTGCGCGGGACGAGGAGCGCACGCATCCAGCTAGCACACCGTGGTCGGACCTAGCTGCGGCCATTGCGGCGCGTGGCTCGGGCATCCATCTGGCGCGGCTGCTTCAGCTGGTCCCCGGGCTCGCGACACGGTGCAAATCCATCAGCCTGCTCGAGGCAGCACTGACTACGTGGCAGGCTGGCGCGGCGGCAGGGTGGTTCAGCCTGGAAGCGTTCCGAATCACATGGTCCGATGGCTACGCCGACATCGTCAGGCACCTCGTCGCAGCGAAAGAAATAGCAGAGGCACTCGGTCCCCGGCTGGCATATATCGAGTGTATCCCGCCAGCGGTGCGGACTCGAGCACAGGCGACAGAGTACGTCGCGCGGCTGCTCAAAGCCGGCGCGGGCGGTGGGGTGTTTGGTGTGCTGGAACCAGCGGTGGTGCAGCACGCACTCATGGCGGACAAGACGGTCGAGTTGGGAGCAAGGTGGGTGTCGGGTCGTGGATTCTTTGTGCTCGACGCGCGTCGTGTAGAGCATCTCTGCGATACCCATCCCTGGGACTTGGCGCAAAGAGTTCACAGAGAAGAGCCGGTGCGGTGTTTGTCGTGGCCGCAGTGGGAGCGGTTGCACGCGATGTACACGGCGCATCAGCTTGCACAACGGCCAGCCGCACCCAGTGTCAAGATGGAGCACAAGTGGTGGCGCGGAACCATGCTGCTGCTTTGCCTGCCATTTCGCGAGGGGTCTCTTCACGTTCCCGAGGGTGGGGATCGGACGGTGGGGTTTTGGAATCGTCATCTGAAGCCGCAGCTCGAACGAGGCGTGCCCGAGTCGATTGCATACATGCACATGCACCAAGACGGCGTGGCGATCCGCACCGCCCATCCTGTCTACGCCACGCAGCTACTGGCCCACTTCGCCCAGCTCGACCGCATGCCACCCCGCGATGAAGACGACCTGTGGTGCCAACTCCCCGCCAAAGTTCAGACCGCCGCGCACACACGGCTGCTCACCCTCGATCGCAAACTCATCTAGCCAATTCCATTCCATTACGATGCTCACTGCGGGGTTAGAAGAGCGCCACGCTTTGCGTCATGGGCAACTCATCGGCGGGCGGGACGGTGAGCAGCCTACCGCCATCCGTGACTTCGTACGTCTCGGGATCCACCTTGAGATCGGGCGTATGCGTGTTGAGCTTCATGTCCTTCTTGCTGACGCTCCTGCAGCCCTTGACCGCCTCGGTGCGCTTGCGCAGTCCGTACCCCTGCACGATCCCCTGCGCCAGCGAAACCTGGCTGACAAACAGGATCGAGTTGTGCGGTGCCGCATTGGCATTTGCGCCATGCATGGGTCGACCGTAGATCGGCTGGACGGTGGGGATGGATGCGTTGGCATCGCCCATTTGTGCCCATGCCACCTGTCCTCCTTTAAGCACGAACTCGGGGCGTGTACCGAAGTTGGCGGGGAGATAGAAGACCAGGTCGGCAAGCTTGCCCGGTTCGATCGAGCCGATGCGGTGCGAAATGCCGTGCACGAGTGCGGGGTTGATCGTGTACTTGGCCACGTAGCGCTTGATTCGCAGATTATCCGGTACGGCATCGGCGGTATTGGGAACGCCGGAGGGGGTGTCGGAAAGGGGACCGGTGAGAGAGGCCATTTTGGAGGCGGTACGCCAGGTGCGTGCGACGACCTCGCCAATACGACCCATGGCCTGGGAGTCGGAGCTGATCATCGAGATGGCGCCGGAGTCCTGCAGCACGTCTTCGGCCGCCACGGTTTCGGCGCGGATGCGCGAGTCGGCAAACGCCACGTCCTCGACAATGTCCTTGGAAAGGTGGTGACACACCATGAGCATGTCGAGATGCTCATCCAGCGTGTTCTTCGCATACGGCCTCGTAGGATTGGTCGACGATGGCAGTACGTTGGTCTCGCCACATACGCGGATGATGTCGGGAGCATGCCCACCTCCTGCGCCCTCCGAGTGGTAGGTGTGGATCGTGCGGCCCTTGAAAGCGGCAAGCGTGCCTTCGACGAAGCACGACTCGTTGAGCGTGTCCGTGTGGATGTTGCACTGCACGTCGTACTTGTCGCACACGGTCAGGCATGCGTCGATGACGGCCGGCGTGGCGCCCCAGTCCTCGTGGATCTTGAGTCCCGCACAGCCGGCCTTGATCTGGTCCTCGAGGCCCGGCAGGCCCGAGTCGTTGCCCTTGCCCGTGAAGGCAAAGTTGAGCGGGACGCCGTCGGTGGCGATCATCATGCTGCGCAGCTGGTCCTGGCCCGGCGTGCACGTCGTGGCGCTCGAGCCGGCGGTCGGACCCGTGCCGCCGCCGATGAGTGTCGTGATTCCCGAGGCGAGCGCCTCCTCGTGCAGGTCCGGACAGATGTAGTGCACGTGTGCATCGATCGCACCTGCGGTGACAATGTACTTTTCGCCCGCGATCACCTCGGTGCACGAGCCGATGACGAGGTTCGGGTCGACACCGTCCATGATGGCTGGATTGCCCGCCTTGCCGATGCCCACAATGTGGCCGGCGCGAATGCCAATGTCCGCCTTGACGATTCCCCACCAGTCGACGATCAGCGCGTTGATCACCACCACGTCCAGCACCGCCGCGTCGCTCCGACCCGATGCCTGGCCCATGCCGTCGCGGATCACCTTGCCGCCGCCGAACTTGAGCTCGTCGCCGTAGACGGTGTAGTCCTTCTCCACCTCGAGCCACAGCGGGCTGTCTGCCAGCCGCACGCGGTCGCCCACCGTGGGGCCGTACAGCGCCGCGTACGCCTCGCGCGACAATTCGTACGGCGCAGGAGGCGTCACGCCGCTGAGGTCCGGCACGGGCTCATCGGCGAAGCCAGCGGCTTGGATGCGCTTGGTCAGCGCCGCTTTGGCATCGGCCGAGGCGAGGAACTCGTCGAGCGGACCGGTTGCGAGGTTGTTGCCGCCGGCGAGGATCTTGGTCCCACCGACCTGGACAAGCGTGACGCTCTTGGTGTCGCCCGGTTCGAAGCGGATGGCTGTGCCCGGTGCGATGTCGAGACGCTTGCCCAGCGCCAGCAGACGTGGGAACGACATGGCGGCATTCACCTCGAGGAACGGATAGTGCGATCCGACCTGGATGGGCCTGTCGCCCGTGTTGGTGACCTTGACCACCACCCTCTCGCGCTTGGGGCAGAGCTGGATCGCAGGAGCATCTCGCTGCGTGACGAGCGCACCCGGGAGCACGTGTGCGGCATCGGCAGGCGCGATGGCAGTCGTCTGGAACACGCTTGGATCAGGAGCGGGGAAGAAGCTCGAGAAGAGCGCGGCATGAATGTCGCCCGCCTCGGTGCAGACGGGATGGTGCACGGTGACGAGGAAGGTTCCGTCGAGGAAGGTGCCCTCGACCATGACCTCGTGCAGAAGCTCGGCGACGCCAGGAAGCACGTGGCAGCGACCGAGGAGGGTCTTGCCGTGCTGCATGAGTTCGGCGACCGAGTGTTGGCCGTCGCGGATGCGCTCGTGGAGCACAGTGGCGATGAGCGCGGTGGCCTCGGTCTGGTTGAGCCTCACGCCGCGGGCGAGGCGTTTCTGCGCCAAGGTGCCGGCATGGTGGAGCAGAAGCTTGTCGCGTTCGCGCGGCAGGAGATGCATCGTGCCTTGAGTTGGTTGAAATGAAGCTCCGCGGTGAGCTGAACGCTGATAGGCACGAGGTAGAGCTTGAGGGTAAGAAGGATGGTTTAGATGAAGCCGCGAGCGGAACAGGGTCCGTGCCAAGCGCCGATAAGAAGCGCCGAGCCTTAGCTCTAACATAAACCAAAATTCGGGCTTGGGGATCCGAGATCCGCGTTCCGGGATGGCGTTGCGGTGTGATTTTGGTCGTCCAACCGTTGACACGGGGTCTTGTCTATGCACCCTCACCTTGTATCCTCGTGCGGCCGTGGTTCGATGCGGGCGTGCAGCATGGCGAGTGCACGCGCCTCGACGTCGCGTCTCACGCTCGAAGCCTTCCGCCCACATCGACATCTCCGGCCGGCCTTGGTACCGCGACGCACGTTTTCGTCGTGCGCGCCTCGGTCATCTTGTGGCTCGGCTTCGGACACGACAGTGTCGCATCGCATCCGGGCGCTTATGCGCGAATCCGCCCAACCCGTTGCACTCATCACCACGCTTCTTCCTGCTTCACCAACCGGCGGGAGAAGGGTTCATGCGGCGACGCTGTCGAGCTTTACGTCGGTGTCGTTGGAGCCGAATGTGGTGTGCTTTTCCATGCGCACACCCTCGAAGCTCGCCGCGGCACTCGACGGGCATTTCTCCTCGCGCGCGGGCGGGGAGCGGGTGCACTTTGTCGTCAGTATCCTGGCTGAGGGTCAGGCAGATGTGGCCGCAGCATACGCCAAGCCTGGAACCCCGCCGCTTGAGGAGCTTTCAGCGGAGGAACATCCACTGCACAAGGCTGGATTGCTCGATCTGCAGCTCGGACAAGACGCCCCACCAGCGCTCAGTAGGAGTTTAGGTGCTTTCGCTTGTCAAGTGGTCGACACCGTCCCACTCGCACAGTACGCTCCCACGCCACGCGAAGCGCAACCGAGCAGCGTGCTTTACCTCGCGCGCGTGCTGCACGTCCACCTACCCACGGACATGCATCAAAAGCCACTCATCTACCGTCACCAGCGATTCACCACGCCATCGTAATGCCAACCATGCTTTCTTATTCCAGGAAGCCGCGGATGGCGCCGCCGACGTTGGGCACGTCGATGAGGAAGCTATCGTGTCCATGCGGGGCGTCGAGTTCGTAGTACCTTACCGAATCGTTGCCGTTAAGGCGAAGGCATTCTGCGATTTCGCGCTGCTGCTCCACGGGGAAGAGGATATCGCTCTGCACGCCGATGACGAGTGTGGGGATGTGTGAGAGTCGGGCCATGCCGCGCGCAAGGGCGGGCACGTAGGCATGGGCAGCGGGCGACGAAAGCGTGCTGATATGCTGTCTCTTCCTCGGCCTTGGTGCGGGTGGGGGTGTGTGGGAGACGGACAAACCCGCCTCGCCCTCGCCGTGCGCAGCGGTGCGTCGACGCTCCAGATCCGACAGCGCATGGTCGGACATGTCGAACAGGTCCATAGCCTTCGAGATGTAGATCAGCGAGTTGGCGTCGTACTTGAGGCAGAACTGTTCGCCCTGATGGTCGAGATACGTCTCGATGAGAAAGTCGGGACACAACGCTGGGTCCAACTCGTGCTCTTCGCCCCCCTCGCTGGGGGCGATGCGTCGTGCGCGACCAAAGCGCTGCTCCCACTCGGGTCCCGACCTGTACGTAAACGTGGCGATTTGACGTGCGAGCTTCATGCCCGTATGCGGCGGAAGCGAGCCCGGCTGGTAGTAGAAGCCGCGATTCCAGTTCGGATCGCTCATGAGCACGCTTCGCTGCGCATACCTCAGCGCGATGCTCGCCGGCGCGCTGCGGGCACAGCCACTGATGGACACCAGCCGCTGCACGCGCTCGCGCTCCAGGTGCGCCGCTGCAATGCTCTGCATGCCGCCCATGCTGCTGCCCACACTCGCGTACAGCGTGCGGATGCCCAACTGGTCCAGCAGCCGGAACTGCGCACGCACCATGTCAAAGATGCTCAGGATCGGGAAGCGCGTTGCGTACGCTGCACCCGTCGGGTCCTGCGGATGCGGCGATGAGGGGCCCGTGGAACCGTAGCAGCCACCGAGCACGTTGGTGCAGATCACAAAGAAGCGGTTCGTGTCGAGCGGCTTGTTGGGGCCCACAAAGTCCTCCCACCACCCCTTGGCGGGGTTCAACTCGGTGGACGCTGCATGCGACGATGCCGATAGCCCCGTATGCAGAAGGATGGCGTTGGACCGGTCGGCGTTGAGCGTGCCCCACGTTTCGTACGCCAGGTGGAACTCGGGCAGCTCGCCGCCGTAGTCGAGGCGGAACGGCTCGCGGTGGTGGTAGAGCTGGTATCCACTGACGACCTTTGTGTAGGAGGGTTCGGGCCCGGACTCGTCGACCTCGGCGGCGGCGGTTGTGGGTGCGTCCGGTGCGAGCTGGGGCGAGCCGAGCTGGCTGCGCAGCCGGGATTCGCGCGCCTCGTTGGCGTCGACGCAGGGAAAGGCGACCGAGGGGTCGCTCGACGACGGCGCGGTGCAGAGCGGCGACTTGCTCGCCGATGCTGCTGCTGCCGCTGCTGCCTGCTCGGCTCGACGCTGCAGCTTGTGGCCGCGCCGCTCGTTGGCATCGACGCAGGAGAACTCGGACCTGGCGTGCACCGAGCGCGACCACGACGGTGTGCCTGCTCGAGAAAGTGTGCGCACCGACGACGCGAGCAGCCGCAGAGATGGACGCGACATGGCCGATCCGATGGTGTCGCAAGCAAGATGGAGCTGTGGGATGTGGAGAGGAGGACCCTTTGCGTCGACTCAGCCTAACGCTCGGAAGTTGGGCCGTCGATGGCAGCCGTCGATGGCGTGATTGGGCGCGCGGATTTCGGCACATTTTCCCACTCTCCACCTTCTCATGCCCGGCACCTTTTTTTCGCCCCACCGGCTTTGCACCCGAGCCCAACCTTGGCCGTGCACGCCATTTCTTCCGAGTGCGACCCTCACCCTTGCTCGCACCAGCACGATCCCTCTGCTGCTACCACCATCCCTCCTTCTCGTTCATTGGTGCTTTTCAAGATGGTTCAGTGAGTCTTCCTTCCCCATCCTGGCTTTTCCGCTTGGAGCAAGGGCTGACGTTGGGTGTTGGCAGTGCTGATGCGGCAGCGTTGCCGTCGTACGTGCAGAGCAAGGCCGACTTTTACGACCACCTCGAGTCGTCCCTTCTCGGGCTTGTTGATGCGTCGACAGACTGGGTTTCGTCATTATCCAATGCGGCCTCTTTGATCTATGCTTCGATGAACCGGTTCCATGCGTGGGAGGCCAAGCGTGTCAACTGGGCCGGCTTCTACTTGCTCTCGCCGCTGATGCCGTCCGAGCTCGCAGCACGCCGCCCGCGCAAGCAACCCACACTTCTGCTGGGGCCGTTTAACGGCCTACCTGCGTGTCAGCTCATCCACTCGGTGCCGGGTCGTGGGGTGTGCGCAGATGCCTCCGCCCTCCTGCCTCCTCGCGTGGTCAGGGTAGATGATACAGAGGCCTATCCGGGGCATATCGCCTGCGACTCGCTCAGCAGGTCCGAAATCGTCGTGCCCCTCGTCATCCACCGATCCCGCCTCGCGACCCAACACCGCCAGGCGCTGGAAGAACAGTCACCAACTAGCGGCGAGACACAGATTCAAGACGACAAGTCCTGGGCCGGAAGAGGCACCGTCGACAGTGTCATCATCGGCGTGCTCGACATCGACTGCGAGTCGCTCAACGGCTTCGACGCAGAGGACGAAGTGAGGCTCAACAAGATCGCCCAGCTCCTTGTGGAGCGCTCCGCCTGGTAAACATCCAGCACGTTTCGGACACGCACACCATACCCTTATAGACCTGCTACGAATGCATTGGCCACAATCGCCGTCTTACGCAGGCTCGTTGTGAGCCTAGCCCTGTGTTCGAACCTATTCAGGCCGTGTGCCCGTGGTGCCCGTGGCGGTGGTGGTGGCGCCAAACGATCGCACCGTCCGCGCTCCTGACGTGGTCGACTGTTCGGATCCAAAACAAAGTCAGCACTTGCACTCGTCCAACCACGCTGGCCTTCTCTCGTACTTACGCCGCCGACGGTGCTTTGCTCGCCGGTGTCCTTGTCGTCCTCGACATTCACCCTGGATCCGCCCGAGCTTCCATCACCAGAACCCGACTCGCCCTCGAGATCCTCCCACGGATCCGTCTCTCCTCCAGCTCCCGCTCCAACCGCCGCCGCCGCCGTCGCTGCGGCTCGACTCGATGGCCTTGTGGGCCTGGAGGCGTTGGAAGAGGCATCTTCGCCCGTGAGACTGCCGCCCACGTCGGTCTCTTCCTCGGTCTCCTCGTCGAGCCGATCGAGCACCCTGCGCGAGAGCTGGATCTCGGACAGCTCCTCGGGCGAGATGGGCGACGTGGGATCCACAATGTCCATCAGCCCTTCGCCGACCATGACGGTGCCGGCACTCGTACCCACTCCACTCGAACCGCCCATGCGCCTCGCCTCGAGCACATCGCGCATGCGCGACTGGCGGATCGCCTCGGCCAGATCCGCCGCATCCTTGGCCTCGAGGCTCTCGAGCGAGCGCAGCCTCATCTCTTCTTGGACGTCGTCGTCAGCGGCCAGCCGTATATCCTCTTCGTCAAACTCCTCGGTCTTGATGCGCGGCACATCGTATTCGCGCTTGAAGCGTCGTCGCGTCTCGGTCTCGGTCTCGGTCTCGTCTTCGTCGGACCGCAGCTCGTCCCTGCGACCAAAGCGTCTCTCGAACGACGTCGACTCTTCACCAGACGGCGTGTCCATCTCGGCCTTGCCGCTCGTGTCGCCGTTGGCGTCGTCGTCATCACCGCCGCCGCGACGACGCGCGCCGCCGTATCGCGAGGGCTTGTCCTGCTGAAAGTGCTCTTCGGTGTCGAGCGAGACGTGCTCGACGGTCATGGAGCTGGTGTAGATGGCGGCGACGGCCCAGAGCGTGAGCGCCGTGGCCATCTCGAAGCTGAGGAAGAGCGTGGTGAAGGTGAAGAACGAGAGGAGCGGGAAGTGGTACATGAAGAAGCGCAGACCGGTGAGGTGGGCGTCGAAGCGCAGGCTTGCGCTGTACGTCTGCAGCTCTCCGCGGCTCGAGTGCGATCCGACGGCGAGCGGCACCACCTTGCCGTTGCCTGGCAGCGTGTGGATGCCGGCGAGCGTGTTGTGGTTGCCGCCGTACATCCAGAACCTGTCGGCGTCCGCCCTGCCGACGCTGAGCTGACCGTGGGTGACCTTGCGATCGGCGCGCGGATCGGGCGGGGTGGACGAGAGCGGTGGCGCGTACGACGACGGACGCAGCACGGCACGGCGAAGTAGCGGGATGCGGAGCAGCTGCGCGTTGGCGGGCGCGGACGACGCAGGACTACTGCGCGACACGAGCTGCGAAAGCGACGAGACGGCGCGAATGGGAGCGGCGGAATACGTGAGGAGCGTAGGCTTGGACACGTGAAACACGGAGCGATCCGCCTTGCTCTTGAGGTCGAGGTCGACCATGAAGTTGCCCAGATCGAGGTTGGCCTGGTTGAGCGGGACAGATAGCTCGAGGGTGACGTCGTAGGCCTGGTCCTGAGCGAAGAACTCGCCGGTGATGTCGGTGGAAGGCTTGGAGGAGGACGAGGAGACGACGGGCTCGCGCAGCTGGCTCGCGGAAGCGGAGGGAGCAAAGTCGAGATGAGCAAACGGAGGACGGTCGTGGCCATACTGGAGCCAGATTTCCTTGCGCAGTCCGACGTCAGGCACCCAGGCGCGGTAGAAGCCGATGTAGCTGACAATGGCAGCGCCAAGAGCGAACCAAAAGATGGTTGCGAGCACACCAAGGCGCACTACGATGCGATGGGTCTTGGGCGAGAGAATGATGTCGCGCGTTGCCCTAAGCAGCTGCGAGACGGGAGCCAGCAAAAGTCGGTCAACGAGGAGAGAAGGCCACTGCTGGACGGGAGGCAGCGAGGCGATCCAGTTGGCGAGATCGACGAGCGGCGGCAGCAGTGGCGGCTCGGGCACGGGCTGCGATGTCCACATGGGCGTGCTTGCCGAGTAGGTGCGTGGTGGATGCTGAGGAGCGCCTTGCTGTTGCTGTTGCTGTTGCTGCTGTTGTTGCTGTTGCTGGTACTGACGCCATTGCTGTTCTTGCTGCTGTTGCTGCTGGTGCGAAGAGATGCGTTGATAGCGGGTATTGAGGTCGGACGAGGTCCTGCGCCCCTGCGCTGGATTGGAGTACGACATGCTGGAAGAGGGAGCGACTCAGCCCGGTGGTGACTGGTGGAGAGGAAGCAAGGCGGCCTCCTTGCAGCACCGACTGGTTTGGCTTGGCTCGGGCTCAGCCTCAGCAGCACCGAACCAACTTCAGGAACTGCGCACGGCCGAGCGTGAAACCGACGCGTCGAAAAGCAGCTGCTTCGAAGCCGACTTCTCCACATTTCACGGTTATCGCCAAGATTCCAAATGTTGGACAAAATGTTGGACATCGTCGGCCTCACATCTGGAAATTCGGACCTTCGCAGGTGTTGGTCTCTGAGCCACTCCGCCCGTTCAAAGCACAGGGTCCCGGCGCTGTCACCCCCTGTCAGCGGTGTTTCGTCCTGGCTTGCCGTCGTCGAGTGACGTGCAACGATGCTCGCATATGCTGCTCCATCGTACGCCGCCTTCCACTATGCCTTCCTCAGCGCTCTGGCAGCGCCCTACCCGGCCAATGACCCTGCATCGTACGTCAATACGCTCATCGGCACGCTAGGCGGCGGCCACGTCTTCGCTGGCCCCTCGACGCCGTTTGGCAGCATCAAGCCCGGCCTGGATTCGGACATCGGCGACAACCAGGCCGGGTTCGTCTCGGACGCGGGCGCGGCGATCTTTGGCATCAGCGCGCTGCACGATGATGGCACGGGCGGCAGACCGTCGTTGGGCATGTCGTCGCTCCTGCCGCAGTACTGCCAGCTCGACACGCACGAGGAGGACTCTGGATGCAAGTGGACACGCAATGCGCGTAGGACGCACCTTGCCGGGCGGAAGAGCTTCAGCAGTGCGCCAGGGGAGTTTCATGCTTCGCTCGAATCGCTGATTGGCGTCAGCTTGGCGGCGGCGGATCATGCGGCAGTCTATCACTTTGACTATACCAAGACGCTCGAGCGTGGTTCCTGGCCGGTGGACAAGCGGGGGACAGCGAAAGAGAGGCAGAGGCGCGCGAATAATATGGAGCCCGTGCTGGTGTTCGACTACACGACCGATCTTTCGAATAGTGGCGGGGGCACGCCCAACTCGCTGCGCATCGAGACGGTTGATCTACCGTCCACGCCGGGCGGGAAGGCGCAAGTGATCACGCGCATTCGTTCGAGCGCAACGTTTTCGCCCTCGTTTGGCGTGGGCAACTTCCAGGTGTATACGTGCCTCGATGTGCCGCTGGTGCGATCGTCGGGCGTGTACCAATCGACTGTCTCCACGCCAGGTGCCACCGAGCTTACCGACATCTACGACGAGGCGGGTGTGATTCTTACGCTCGACCGCGACGCCCTCGCTGCTGCGCCGTACCGAGGAGTGTTGCCCGTCCGTATGGGTATCAGCTGGGTCTCTACCGATTCCGCCTGCGCCTTTGCGGTCGATGAGATCCCAGCCTTCCCTTCGACGCGCTCGCTCACCGCCGTGGCCGCACAGACGCGCACCAAGTGGAACCGGCTGCTGAGCCAAACGCTCTCCGTCTCGCACGAGGGCGTGAGCGACGACGACCTCACGCTCTTCTACTCGTCGCTCTACCGCTCCTTCCTCTCGCCCAACAACGTCACCGGCGACAATCCCCGCTTCAGCACGTCCAAGCCGTCGTTCGACTCGCTCTACTGCATCTGGGATAGTGCACGCACGATTCATCCTCTCTGGACACTGCTTGCACCCAAGGCACAGGCCGACGTGCTCCAGGCGATCGTCGAGATTCAGAGGAACGAAGGGTGGCTGCCCGACTGCAGGATGTCGACGAGCAAAGGGTATACACAGGGTGGGAGCAATGCAGAGATGATGCTCAGCGACTCGTATGTCAAAGGTATCCTTGGCGACGATGTGCAGTTTTGGAACGACGCGCTGCAGGCCATGCTCAAGGATGCACAGGTCGAGCCGGCGTCGTGGGGGCTCGTGGGCAGGGGAGGTATTGCAGCACGTGCCAAGCTCGGCTATGTACCCCGCGGCGAGTGGGGATCTCCAAGTGCTGCAGGTGCAACTCCGGGTCGAACGGCTTCAAGAACAATCGAGTATGCGTACAACGACTTTAGCATCGCGCTCGTCTCTGCCGGGTTGAGACGCAGGGATCTGTACGACACGTATACGCGGCTGTCGAACGATACGTTCAACCTGTGGAATACGAGCATCGTGTCGGATGGGTTTTCGGGCTTCCTGCAGGCGCGCGAGGAGGACGGTTCTTGGGCGTACCAGGATCCACGACGCTGTTCGCCGGCACTCGAACCGATGGCTTGCTTCTTGGACCGTGGCGAGGGGCACGATTTCTACGAGGCGAGTAGTTGGCAGTACTCGCTGTTTGCACCGCACGACATGGCCACCGTCGTATCGCTCATGGGGGGACACCGACGGTACATTGAGCGATTCGACCACATGTGGGCCTCCGGCTATGCGGATATCGCAGACGAACCCGGATTCCTCGCCGCCTACTCGGCCAACTTTGCGCGCGGCGGATACAGCCATACTGTCGACACAGTTATACGGCTACTGCGCGCGCAGTTCAATACAACCACCGCAGGGTTACCCGGCAACGACGATGTGGGCGCCATGGGGAGTTTGGTCGTATGGACCTATCTCGGCTTTTTTCCGGTCGCCGGAACGGGCGTGTATTTGCTAGGAACACCGCTGCTGAGTGCGTATGCGGTGACCAGCGATATCACGGGCAAGACGTTCAGGCTGGAAACCAAGGGCTTTGACGCAGCAAAGCGAAACAAATACATCGTCAGCGCCAGGTTGGATGGTAAGCCGTATACCAAAAACTGGCTGTGCCACACAGTGTTTGCCCAGGGCGCCACACTCGAGCTCACACTGGGCGATACTCCAAGCGCCACATTTGCGACCGCCGACCACGATCTGCCTCCCAGCCTGTCCACCGGTGGCTACGCATACGACTCGAACCCTCTTGGCTGCTAAACCTCCCCCATCCCAAGAGAAGTCTGTCTGCGACGGAGAAAAGTGGGTCATGTGGTGGAACATTGCACAGCAAGCGGTGGGTGTGTGTGTGTGATTAGGACGATTCGGAGCCCGAGGAGGCGGCGTCGGTCTTGTCGTTCTTGGTGTCGTTTATGAGGCCGAGGTCCATGATGGAGGAGGTGGCGCGCACCTCGCCCTTTTCGCGTGCGGCGTGTGCATCTTTGGTCTGGCGCGCGATCCAGGTGTCTTTGATCTCCTTTGCGCGCGCGATCTCCTTGGTGTGATGCAGACACTCGAGGTAGTCCTCCTTGGCGCCGATGCAGTCCGACGGCGTATCCGCCTGCACGTAGCACTTTTGGAACTCCTGCCAGAACGCAAAGCAGCGCGGCCTACCGCCCTTGAAGCTGAATCCAGACTATCGCCCAAAGTCGACAGAGTGCATCGATTCCACGGTGAAGCAGAGCAGAGGATTGGGCTCGAGTGGGTCAGCAATCGAAGCGCAAACGGACGTGCTAGTTGGGTACTTACGGCCATTCTGTGTGTACGAGGTGTCGAGTGGGTGCACGACGGGTGGGGGTAAGGTGGTGTAGAGGACCGTCAGGCGGTGTGTTGCGGTGGTGTCGACGGTGGTGGTGACCAGCGGTGGAGTGGAAGCAGGTGAGGCAAGGAGGGCAGCGACGTGTTGCAGGTCCGCTACCTTGAATTCGCAGCGGCGCGCTTCGGATCCGTCGCTGCGATCACAATTTTGCACTGTTACACCCTAAAGTCTCACAGTTGAAATCGGTCGCGAATTCTTCGCACGGGCCTCTCCACCCAACCACCCCCTTCTCACGCCAATTGCACGCCAACCACACACATGAACCCCGTCGATGGCAACACCATCTGTCATTTTCACAGCTTGTGGAGCGGTATGGACCGCAACTAGGGCTGCATGAACGGTGCCATGTAGTACTTTTCGTAGCCGTGTTGCTTGCCCGCCTCGTCGATCTGCTTCAGCTCGTCCTCGTCGAGGTGCAGCTGGGCGTCGTTGTTCGAGTCGAGCTGGTCGAGCAGCTCGTTGGCGCGCGACTCCTTGCTGGTCGTAGTCGTAATGATTCCCTCCGAACGCTGGAGCGCCCAGCGGAGCAGCACGGCTGCGGTGGTGCGCTTGTCGTTCTTTCCCGCGATGGCGGTGAGCGCCTTGTTCAGCGGACCATCCTCGGGGAGCGTCGACTTGTAGAACGGTGCGAGCGCGGCGTAGGTCATCGTCACAATGCCGTGCTTCTTCTGGAGCGCCATCAGCTTTGTGTACTCTGCGTTTGCGTAGAGGTAGGGGTGGAACTCGATCTGGTTGATGTCCGGGGTGCTGAGGCCGGCGTCGAGCAGCTGCTGGATGTCCGAGGCGAGCCAGTTGCTCACGCCGATGCTCTTGGTCAGCCCGGCAGCCTTGATCTTCTCGAGCTGCCTCCAGGCATCCACGTTGGAAGGCAAGCCGTCCTTGCCGCGCGGCGGGAAGTGGAGCAGGTACGAGTCGAGATAGTCGACTTGGAGCTTGCGCATCTCCTCCTTGACTGCCGACTGCAGATCCGCCATGCCGTCCTTGCCCACTTTCGTGAGCACGTAGATGTCCTCGCGCTTTAGCCCGGACGACTTGAGGAAGGTCTGGATGCCTTCGCCGGCGGATTCCTCGTTGGCGTACACCTCGGCACCGTCGACGAAGCGGAAGCCGGCATTGAGCGCCATGGTCACCTGCTTGGCAGCGGCGGACTGGTACAGCGCTGTGCCCGTACCAAAGGCGAGGCGCGGCAGCTCAACGCCCGAAGGAAGACGCACAGTAGGGATAGGCATGGTCAGAAATCGCTAGATATAGAGCAGGAGGGTGTGACAGAGTGGTGGATGGTGGACAAGCGACGTAGCACTGGTCACGGCGGGGTCTTTATTGCATGGTGGGGAGCACCGTCTCCCGGCGGGACGAGCGTCGATGTTGGCCGGCTTGCCGCTGTGAGCTGCGACATCGATGCCGACACAGGAGCAGTGTGGCGTCATGCCTCATCGCGGAGATACGCCGTGTGGCCGCGGTTGGGCCAACGGCAACCTTCGATACCCGGCAATGCAATGTCCACTCTCCTCCCGATTTCGCACGGATCGGTCGTGGCACTGGTACTGTCAGCGTGACTCAGCCTCTCCACCCAGCGTTTTCGGCGTGCGAAGCCTTGCAGACCAACACCTCTTCGGCTGCTGAGCACGACCAGACCCTGGTCTTGACGCCGGTCGATGATGTGTATCCTCCACCATCACCGTCGACAACCTCCGCCGTTCGCTTCACCAACATGTCGGGGCAGACGCTCAACGATCTGATTGCGACGGTCTTCTTGCGCGCGTCGGACCCGCCTCCGCCTCCCCCGCCTCAGCAGTTTGACACGCGCGCACCCGAGACTGCCTCCTCCTCGTCGTCATCCGCTGCGCAGAGGGATCCTGCCGAGCAGACGCTGTCGCTGCTTTCGCGCGCGCAGCAGCTCTCCGACTCTATCGGCGTTGTATCGTCGAACGACGCGCTGCGCGATATCTCCACCTCGTCGCTGCGCACGCTCTTCCTGCCCTCGCTCGAGGCGGAGCTGCACCAGGCCGTCCGCACAGGTATCGACCACGCTTCGCGCAAACGTCGTCTTGCACAGAGCCAAACCGCTGCGGCAAGATTTCTCAACAGGACGGTGAGGCTTGGGGTGGTACCGCCCAGCACCAAGCAGTTGCTCGGTTGGACGTTGGGCGGTGTACCCCCCTCAGAGTTGGTGGGCATGGGGATTGATACGGGTGCGTGGGGGGGTGGGAGTGCGCCGCATGTTAGGGAAGCCAAGATCGCGGTGTTTAAGCTCGAACGTGCGCTCAAGCAGAATCTCGAAGAGTTCCGACAGGCGTACCGCTCCAAAACGGCGGGAGATAGGGTTCCGGCGGATGTGGTGTATGATCTGGTCTTTCCGATGGTGCGCGCGGAGGATGACGATGAAGACGACGATGCGGATAACGAGACGAGCGCTACGACGGCGCCGGGAGGCATTGGGTCCGTTCGACAGTATCTGCTTGCACTGCTCAATCTGCACGTGCTGCGTGCTGCCCAACTCGTCACGTCAGCAAGCCAGGAGCTCGAGCTGCTTCGAAACATGCCTCCCCCACCTCCCGTCGATACACCATCCGTGCCGACAGACGCCGAGTGGAGACTCGACAGGTCAAGAACAGGACTGGCTACAAGTGGTCCACTCATGGCTCCGTCCGGAAAGGTGTTGCGTCCGTTTACGATCACAAAGTCCCGAGAACAGGCGGCGAAGGAGGTGTTTCGTCCGGGTCACAGGTTGCCCACCATGTCCATCGACGAGTATCTCGAGGAGGAAGAACGCCGTGGCAACATTATCCAGGGTGGTGGTCAGGCTTCGTACGACGCTCCAACTTCGACGGAAGAGCGTGCCAGACGCATGGAAAACGATGGCACCAAGGATGCAGACGACGCAGAGGAGGAACAGCGCCAAAAGGATATCCACTGGGACACCTTCACAGAGCACAACAAACGCGGCGCTGGAAACACCATGAATCGAGGCTAAAACTGCCCGCTTCCCTAGCCTGGTCTCGAGATCATCCATGTGAAGATTACTGCAAATGCATTACTTGCTTTCAGACATCCTTGTGGGTGCGCGTTTGTAGGAGTGCACGAAGTTCATGTGCCGAGGCCACTTCGCCGCGATTGTGAAAGACGGCGGCAAACGCTTCGAGCACGGGTGCGCTGCGCGCGTCGTCGTTGCCGAGGCTCGCCGAGGTGGTGCGCAGCATCTTCCACAGCGTGTCGGTGGAGATCCAGTCCGAGTGCGAGTCGAGCAGCTGCACAAACAGCCTCAGACTCTCGCTCGACGGATGCAGCGCCGGGAAGCGTCGATGCAGCCGCGAAAAGTGCCGCAGGAAGCGCTCCAGCATGCCCGCGCGCGACGGGACCGACCTTCCGGTCGCCGACACGACGCGGACGTGCTGTGCGGCTTGCAGCAGCGTGTGAACGATGCGCTCCTGCATCGCCTCGTCCGGCTGCGTAGCCAGCAGTGTCGAAGCGTGGCGGTAGGCCTGCAGCAGTTCACCGCGCTTGATGTGGCAGCGCACCACAGCCAGACGCGCCGCCTCGCTCAGGTCGAGCAAGCCTCCCAGCCCCGAAGCGTGCATGAAGTGCAGGTCCGACTTGATCAGCTCGAGCCGCCGTGTGCGCGCGTGGCAGATGATGCGCGACGACATCGTGCGCAGCGTTGGCCCGCCCAAGTGGCGCAATGTGTTGATGTCGCGCCACAATTCGGCGTCCACCATCGAACACACGTGGATCGACGGGTCTGGCTCGTCGTCAGCTTGTGTGCGGCCGATCGACACCGTGTCTGCCGCTGCATCGCTGTTCGTGAGAATGGGCGCGTTGCCGTACACCGTCATGAGCGCATCGTACATGTCCGCTGTGCGTTGCTCTGGGTCGAGCGTGCGAAGCACCTCGTACGCTGCGTTCGCACCCTTGGCGTTCTGTGCGCACAGCATCCACATGCACTCCTCCACCATCATGGTCGACAGCACCCGCGGCACAGGAGTGGCCTCGATGCGCAAGCGTGAGAAGCCACCTGCAGCCCTAAGCTCGTCGCCTTGACATTTGCCTGCACGCTTCGTAGCCAGGTCGATCTGCTCGCGGCGCTGGGCGGCACGCACCAAGCGCACCACGCGATCATGCGCATGCGTCACGCAGAGCAGCTTGAACACGCGATTGAGCGTCTTGCGTTTGAATGCCACGCCATCGACCATGAGGTTCATCATGGCGTCGGTCACCGCACACACCGCCGGCCGTGTGACGATGACCAAAGATGGATGTGCAGCCGGCTGGGCAGCGTCGTGGTCGTCGGCAGCGGGGTTGGCTCGATCTCGGTCGACAAGAGACGACGAAATGCGAAAGTTGAGGACGAGCTGTTCCACCAAGTGACGCGACTGGGAAGGTCTGAGACGAGTGTCGCCGGCGACGACGGCTGCCTGGTGGGTCATACGGGCTGCTGTGAGGTAGTCGCAGCATCGGAAGACGGCGTCTTCCTGCATGCGACGCAGCACACCCCGCATTGGACCTGAGGGAACGGCAGGATTGGCTTGCGGCATGGGACACCACGTGAAGTAGAGGTCCCAGATGCGGCGAGGATCTAGGCCTTGGTGGATGCAGAATGTCATGATGTGGCAGCACACCTGCTCGCGGTCCTGCGCGCCCAGATCGCCCAGCTCGGCGGCAAGCGCGGGCATGGAGAACTCGCCCGAATGCGTGAGAACTCGCAGCCGAGCTTCAAACGCATCTCGTTTGGATGTTGGTAAGCTGTCGATGTAGGATGGCGGTATCAATGTGTTGGGCCTCGATGCAGTATTGTTGTCGGGAAGTTGTAATGTGGCAGCATGATCTGCTGGGACTTGCTGCGTGGCTGGTGTGAAGAAGTTGTTGTCGGCAAGCGTCTGGAGGTCGTTGCGCGCGTTGGAAGCGAGCAATTGGGGAGGTATTGGTGGCGCGGAGCTTGGTGGTTTCCCTCTATGCGAATGCCGTGTTGTATGTGCATGTGTGTCGTATGAACGGTTTGCTGCTCTAGCAGACTCGGCAGATTGCCAGTAGTCGGTAGTGGTGGCCGAAAGCTGTTCATGTCGGTAGTCGTCGAGCGCTGCCTCGAAATGAAGCTCTTCAAGCGGCACTTCGGACGCCTTGTTGCGCCCATGCGAAGAGCAGAAGCACCGCGAAGGTCCGGCGACACCTAGGTCCACAGATTGGTGTGGGGCGTGTGACTGAACAGGAGCGGCTCTGGCAGCCTTCACAGCACCACCGCCGTTCGCTGTCGCCGATTTGGACTGGGTGCAGACGCTTCTCGAGAGCTGGCTCGAGGAGACCGACCTCGCCTGAAGGCGCAGCGTCTGGAAGGCGGAGCTAAGGGACATGCCCGGTCATTTCTTGCTTCCATGCACCGAGACCGCCGCCGAGTGTACTCTGTTCGGGTTTTGCTGCCAGTGCGAGTAGTGATGCGCACTGAAGTGTCGGAGCCAGCTTCTCCTCTGCAGCAATGTAGGTGTGCTGGAGTGTAGTTGTGAGTGGTCAGAGTTGAAGGACCATTACCGCGCGCGAATGTCGGGGGGTGTTGCGGTCAGAATGCGATGATGCGGTCTTAGATCTACGCCCTGGTTTGGCTTAGCCGCGAGTACGCTGTGACAGCTCGACGGGATGAGGGGCTGCGAAGGTGGCAGAGGTGTCGATACAAGAATGTAGCTCGACGTCAAACGTGACTGCAGCCGGCTTTCTGCCACTTTGCAGAGCTCACGCGCCGTTCCAAAAAGGCACACCTCGACCCCACTTCTCGGAAGTCGGGATTTCCACCCACCACCCGCACGAGACAAGATGGAATTTCTGAGATGGCGGATCCGAAAATTTTGCATTTGGCGCGGCCTGGACTTGCCGCAGCAGTTGCGACTCTGCGAAGGTGCGAATTTACCACACTGAGGCGCTCGCGACCTGCACCTCTGGCCTTCTCCACCATCACTCTATCGATCGTCGTTCGACCTTTAAACTTCCTTTCAATCCACTCTCTGAGGTGATAGGTAGGCCGAACTCTTCAACGCCCTACTCGCAACAACTCTTTTCTCTTTCACCACCAACACCAACCAAAACTTTCAGCCAAAATGGGTGGAATGCCTCGTGCTACCAAGGAGGCTTGGTTCGAGAAGCTCACCGAGCTGCTCGAGAAGTACCCCTCGATCTTCATCGTCAACATCGACAATGTCAGCTCGCAGCAGATGCACCAGATCCGTCAGTCGCTCCGCGGCAAGGGTGTTGTGCTGATGGGCAAGAACACCATGGCGCGTCGTGCTCTGCGCATGCTCGTTGGTGACAACCCGGACTACGAGCGTCTGCTGCCCCACCTCAAGGGCAACATCGGTTTCGTCTTCACCTCGGGTGACCTCAAGGACGTCCGTGACCTCATCCTGTCCAACCGTGTTGCTGCTCCTGCCCGTGCTGGTGCCTACGCTCCCGAGGACATCTTCGTCAAGGCCGGCAACACCGGTATGGAGCCCGGTAAGACCTCGTTCTTCCAGGCCCTCGGTGTCCCCACCAAGATCGCCCGTGGTACCATCGAGATCGTCTCGGACGTCAAGGTCGTCGATGCCGGCAACCGTGTCGGTACCTCGGAGGCTACGCTGCTCAACATGCTCAACATCTCGCCCTTCACGTACGGTATGACGGTCGTGCAGATCTACGACCAGGGCCAGTGCTTCGAGTCGAGCGTGCTCGACGTTTCCGAGGACGAGCTGGTGGACCGCTTCGTGCTGGGTATCAAGCAGATCGCCTGCATCTCGCTTGCGCTCAACTACCCCACCATCGCCTCGGTCATGCACTCGCTCGTCAACGGCTACAAGAACCTCATCGCCGTCTCGCTCGCCACCGACTTCGAGTTCGAGGGCTCCAAGAAGGCCAAGGAGTACCTTGCCAACCCCGAGGCTTTCGCCGCCGCCGCCCCCGTCGCTGCCGCTGCCGACTCGAGCGCCGCCGCCCCCGCCGCCAAGGAGGAGGAGGAGGAGAAGGAGGAGTCCGACGACGACATGGGCTTCGGTCTCTTCGACTAAGCGTGCAACATTGCGTTGTCTCCACCCCCGTCTCTCACCCCCAAAAGTCGAGTTGCTGGCATCAATGTGATCTTGCATCGGCCGCCACTCTTCCCTCTTTTCTGCCCCTTTGGCGTCTCACTTGCCTCTGCGAAATGAGAATGTCTTTGCGACAGAAAACTTGATGTGCGTGCATACGAACGGTTGAACCTTTTGAACGACGAGATTGTGAGACTGTGAGAATTGGTAGGATGAGGGTTTTGAAGAGGAGGACTTGTAGAAGTCCATGCGTCTCTAGGTGATTCGGAAGGCGGCGGATTCGCGGTCGAAGCATTCGCGGCACCTGACCTCTCCGTGCGCATTGACCTTTGCGCCGCTATCGAGTTTCTTTCCGCAAGTCTTGGGCTGGCTGCGATAAGACCACACGTCCTTAGCTGGGGGAGGGGTACCTCTGCAGACGAGGCACGCTTTATGCCACTGCGTCCCCCGTGGGCCAAGTACCGATTCGAGCGAGGACAGTTTGTCCCCACAAAACGCACAGCACTGCATCCCTCCGAACTTGCGGTCCGTGCTAAGGGTGAGAGGGTTGCCGGAGGCAGAGGAGAGAGCTGACATGCGCGAGAATATCCCAGCCGCCGGATTTGCGCCTCGAGGCGTGGTGAGGATGGTGGATCGTGTCGGTGGTGCTGCTCCTGCGGTGGGTTGGAATCGTCGACCTTCACCACTACCACTACCGGGGTTGTTGGGTGCGGGAAGAACGGTTGGACGAGGGATGGGTTTATCGCGAAGAGAGGTGGCAGGTGAAGGAACTGGGCTGGGTTTCAGTTCACGCTGGTGAGTTGCATGGCTTCGACCCGCGTTCGGATCCAAACTTGCCCGATAGCTCCTCTGCCCCCCCTCGCCCTCGGTCTCTGCACCGCGTTGGACGATGCGCAGCTGGACGGTAGGCGAGCAGTGTGGATGCGCATACGCCTTCAGTCCGGGCGCATGTGGTGCATACCCTTCGTCGACACGCACGAAGGTCTTGCTCCCATCAATTGTGTCGGAACATACCGCACAGCGGAAGCAGTCGGCATGCAGGTGCACCTCTTCCGGCAGGGTAACCATAACAACCTCGTCCGTGGCGTGGTGCAAGGGCAGTTGCCCACACGCTGCACAGCGCACACTGCCCTCGGCCGGCTCGAGCGCATCCGCACGCGAGTGTTTCTCGCCCTCCAGCGGCTCGGTAAGCTCGACATTGCGGAGAGAGTTGAGTGGACGCGGAAAGCCCGTACCGACGGATGCTACGGGGGCGGCAGGACTACCAGGCACCTTGCAGCCGGTCTTTTCTGCGTCTGCACCCACCGCGGGCGAGGTGGGCGACGTCGTGCGCCAGTCAGGTCGCTTGACGGGGCTTACGCTGCGGCTGCGCGAGTCGCGTCGATGGACGCGCTCCGCATCCACGCCGAACGACGGCTGGAACGCAGCGAGGTTGAGGCCGTCGCGGAACTGCGCCGTAAGCGGACGTGGCTTGGGCGGGCTACCGCTCAAGCTCCCCGATCTTGACATGCCCACTGTATTCGCGGCGCCAAAAACACCCTGCGCAGCGGCGGGAGACACGGGTGCATCGAGCGAGCTCTTGGACGACGACGACGACTGGAGCAACGAAGTGTTGGATCCCGAACGACTCGCCGCCATGCGCGGGGAAGCTACCGTCTGCTGGCCGAGCTTTTTCGTCAGCTCGGCGATGGTCGCCCCCATGGCGCCGTTCCTATTGGCGGTGCGGCTGAGCCTACGCACATCCGGCAGAGCCTCAGTACGCTGTGGAGCAGGTTCGGCGAAGGGCGCACGTCGTGGACGATCAAAGCATCCTTCGCACGTCGGTTTACCGTCCATGCCAACAAGCACCTCGACACCGTCCTGGGTGCGCTTATCGCACGTCGAGCACTTCCAGCATCTTCCGTGCCAGATACCGGTGGTGGACTTGACGTACTTGCCGTCTTCTTTGGTGGATCCGAGCACGTCGCGGTCACACGCTGCACAGGCGCCGAGGCTGTACCGCCGCGCGTAGCAGTCTCGACAATAGTATGCGGCGTCGGGAGAGGGGAGCGAGGCGGGTGCGGCGTAGAGCGTCGAGTCGCGTGCGAAGACGGCTGCGCAGTCGGCGCACGCCCACCGATTGCGCGACTCGCTCGGCTCGACGAGCGAGCCGCACACCTTGGACAGCACACCGTCGGAGCCCTTGAGGACGGGCGCGGTGTAGTCCTGACTTTCCCGCCTCGGCGCATCGTCGGTGAGTGCGGGGCTTAGCCTGGTAGAGTCGTGCGCAGCGCTGCGCGTATCGGGCTTGGGGCCAGAAGTGCGCAGGTCACGAGAGATGCGCGAGGGCATACCGAATCCCAAGGCTGGGTCGAAACTCGCGCGCTTGGGCGAGAGCGGTGGCTGATCATGCGTGTATTCGTCGAGATCGTCGGCTGCAGCGAGACCGGACCTGGCGTTGACGTATCGACTTGCCCAATGGTCGACCTTTTTCGCTGCGGGGAGTGCCTGGATCGAGGAAATGCGAGGTTCCTTGCTGGTGCCGCCACACCTGCTGCAGCGCACCTTGCCCGAGATCGGGTCGCCGCAGCGCTGACAGAAGCCCAGACGCTGGGAGGAAGCATCACGTCCCGCAGCGACAACCGCGGCGCTCGACATTGTGCATGGACGGAAGTGGTGGAGCTGTGGCTCTTTCAGGTGGGCGCGCGCGGTTGCCCTTTATAAGGAGGGGCCACGTAGACGATAGCTCAACCACTGTAGGCGTGCGTTGGTCGTAGGATGGGGAGATGAAGCAGCGGCAAGTGGTGGTGGCTGGGACTGAGGAGGAGCGCAAGGGCCAAAGGCAGTGCGCACCGAGGCTGGCCAGCAAAGCCAGGTGCGAAGCCCCTTTTTTGGCTGAAACGCGCACGCCCCGCCCAAAAAAAGGTGCGTTCAGCCTCCACAACAACACCTCGGCCGCCCCACCAACGCGTCTCGCTCAGCCCCGCCCACTCGACAGCCCCACGTGCTGCTGCTCCTGGCTCCCAGCTCGAGAGAGATCTTCTCAAAAAAAACCATACGCCTCACTCACACACCTCTGGCAGAAACGACAGTGTGCTCTGTTGATTTATTTACATGTCTGCATTCGAGGCAAAACCGCCCAAGCTAGGGTGTGAGACAGTCTACTGCTCGCCGTAGCCCTGCGGGTTGTTGCTCTGCCATCGCCAGAGGTCCTGCGCCATGTCGTCGAGCGAGCGCGTCGCCTTGAAGCCGAGCTCCTTTTCGGCGAGGCTGGGGTCGGCGGTGAGGTCGGGCACGTCGCCCGTGCGGCGGTCGACGATGGTGTGAGGGAATTCGTAGCCCGAGACCTTCCTCATGGCGTCGACCATGTTGAGCACCGACATGCCGACGCCCTTGCCCAGGTTGAAGGCGCGGTACTTGCCGTGCGTCTCGGTCTTGTCGGCGGCAAAGATGTCGTCGCGCTCGAGCGCCTCGACGGCGTTGACGTGACCGCCGGCGAGGTCCTCGATGTGGATGTAGTCGCGCACGCACGTGCCGTCCGGGGTGGGGTAGTCGTTGCCAAACACCTTGAGGCCACCCTCGCGGTACTTGCCCACGGCCATCTGGGCGAGCAGAGGCAGAAGGTTGCCCGGCTTGCCGCGCGGGTCCTCGCCGATCTTGCCCGACTTGTGCGCGCCGGCGGGGTTGAAGTAGCGCAGGCCGATGGCGCGGAACTCGGGGTAGGCGTCGCACACGTCGCGGATGATGATCTCGCTCATCCACTTTGTGCGGCCGTAGACCGACTCGGGAGCGAGGCGCGTCGACTCGGGGATGGGCACCTTGGGGGGCGTACCGTACACGGTGGCCGAGGAGCTGTACACGAGACGGTTGCAGCCGTTGTCGTGCATGACCTTGAGCAGGTTGACGAGGCCGCCGACGTTGACGTCGTAGTAGTCGATGGGGATCTCGGAGCTCTCGCCGACGGCCTTGAGCGCGGCGCAGAGGATGACGCCCCAGATCTTGTCGTCGCCCTTGTAGGCGTCAAACACCTTGCGGATGTCGTCCTTGCTGCGGAGGTCGCCCTTGAAGACGTCCACCTTGCAGTCGTCCTTGTCCTGCTGCGAGGCACCCGCGGGGAGCTCGTCGATGGCGATCTGTTCGAGACGCTTGCAGGCGGCGGGGAATGCATTGTGGTAGTTGTCCAGCACTGTCGAGCAAAGAGGGAGGAGGATGGTGAGCATGTAGCCATGATCAAACGCAAATACGACGACGAGCCACCAACTTACCAGTCACGCGGTACTTGCGGGTGAGCAGGGTGACGAGGGCGACGTGCGAGCCGATGTAGCCGGCACCACCGGGGATGAGGATCCTGGGCTTCGAGGAAGGCATGTTGGAGTGTGTTTGCGATGCGAGTGTTGATCGGTGGTGGATGTGGTGATGGTCGGGAGGGAAGCGAAACGAAGCGAAGCTTTGGGGAGGATGCTGTTCCGAAGTGCGATCAATGGCTCGAGGCGCGGGCGCAGACGCTTCTTCGGCGACGGGAAGAATGAATGACTAAAATGACACGGCACCAGCCGGGCGACAGCAGGCGACAGCAGGCGACAGCACAGACGCGGTCGCCACAAGGCCGATGCGCCCAATGCACCTCCTCTCCCGCAACGCATCCAATTCCGAAGAAGTGCGCGTTTTGGCTTTTTCTTTTTCGACACGCGCCTGCTGCTCCAACACTCTCTCTGCGCAAAGGGTCGGCGGTGAGCGTCGGAAAGCCGTGGCTCAGCTGCTCAGTGGTTCTCAGCTGCTGCTCCGCTCGGCGGCTCGGCGTAAGGCACAGCCCATGCGGCCCGTCGATCCTTTCGGTCCGCTCTTTTGAATCGGGGATGCCCATTTCCATCGGGTGCGCACTCTACATCCTCATCCATAGCCACGGAAACACACACACACTCTCTCTCTCTCTCATCCTCTTTGTGTGTTAATGGGTGCAGGGTTGAATCGCGTACGTTGTCTAGTGCGCTCAAAAGACTGCCCAACTCAAAAGACTGACTGGAAGTAGTGTATCGATTGGACTCGCGTTTGGTCGGCATCGAGCGTGCTCTGCCGCTGCTTTGACGTGCGAAGAGCGACGAGCGCCGACCCGACAGTACAGAAGTGTTTGCTAGCAACACAGATGACGGCGCTGCGCATTGCGGGCTCAGCATGACCGGACAATGTGTGGGGCCGGCCAAGTCCGTGAGAAACCTACGAAATCCGACCTGCGTCTCCACCGCAGCCGAGGCCAATTCAGATTGCCGGTGCCCCCCGCCATTGTTTCCCGTGCGCTCTCATCATCTCTGCTTCCACCCATCGCTCTCATCGGGGCTGTGCAGACTAGTCCCGATCAGGGCTTATGCACAGTATGACAGCAGCGCTCGGGCGACATACACGGCTGGCGTGCTCGTTCTACCGCGGTGGCACGTCCAAAGGCCTGCTGTGGTCCACCTCAATCCTCGCACCTTTTGCGCCTTTGGTGCGCGACCGTATCATCTGCCATGCCATGGGCTCGCCCGATCCCGACAAACGTCAGATCGACGGCCTAGGTGGGGGGATCAGCTCGCTTTCCAAGACTGCCGTTGTGGGCGCACCGGATTCAAAGCTTTCCAAGCGGCTCCAATCGAGGGGGGAAGCGTTTGCGGGTGTGGATTTCGCCGACGACGAACAACTTGCTTCTCGCCGCGAGGGAGGGTGGGATCTGGTGTATCGTTTTGGCCAAGTACCCGTTGAAAAGGCGACCGAGGTGGATTGGACAAGCACGTGCGGCAATCTCGTTTCGGCCGTGGCACTCTTCGGCCTGCACGAAGGACACGTGAAGCAGGCTAGGATCGCAGAGGCTTTCCAAGAGGTGGTGGGCAGGCAGCCGAGGTTGGGCGATGGATTCGCTTTTCCAGCACGGCTGTTGGTGGCTTGTTCGGGGCAGATCGTGCGTGCCAATGTGCCAGTCACTCTGCATGCTGTCGGGGGAGAGACGATGTGGTGGCCAGACTTGGAAGGCGATGTAAGCATATCGGGCGTTCCAGGAACCGCACCGGGCATCCTCATCGAGACTCCTCTTGGTGAGGATTTGCTACCGACGGGAAACCAGTCCGATACGGTTTCAGTTGACGGGGCCGAGTACCGCGTGTCGGTGATCAACGCCGGCCTGCCCACGATCTTTATTGCGTCCGACTCGCTTGGCTCCGTACTGGACCCGGAACAACTTGCTGTGCTATCACCAGCGCAACTGGATGCCAATGTAGCCCTGATGGCGCTTTTGGATAGGCTGCGCGTGGCAGCAGCACAGCTAACACCGTGGTTGAGCAAGACACTCAGTCCGTCGGCACCCAAGATCTGCATCGTCCATCCCACCCCCCCACAGGGCTACTCCACGACCGGGGGTGAAAAGGTCGCAAAGGAGCATATGGATCTGCTTATCCGCGCAGTCAGCGTGGGCAATCTGCATCGAACCGTCCCGGCAACCTGTCTGTCGGCACTCGCTGCCGCAAGAGCGTTCCCGGAGTCGACCATCGAACAATCCATCCACGCCAAGACAACGGAAGGGCAGGGGGGGATTCTTTCCATTCGCGTAGGTCAGCCGGCTGGAGTCTCCGAGGCAAGCGTCAAGGTCCGCCCTGCGTCAGCGCATGAACAGCGCAGGGGCCTCAAGAGTGTGCCCGAGTCGATTGTGTACTATCGCACCGCGCGCAGAATCATCCAGGGCCTTGTAGACGTTCCCCCCTCCATTCTGCAATCCTAGCACAAGGCTCATACAGGCATACTTGGATCAACACTGTCATTCCGATATCTAGGCTGCAGATTCTATCCAACGACCTTTCTGTACAGTCGTAGCACATTCCAGCCAACGATGAACGGGATGCCCCAGCAAGCTGCGTCGCCGATCTCGCGCAAGCTGCGCAGCTCAGCCGGCAGCACCACATACTTTGCGCCTGGCTGCGTTGCGTCCACCTTGCTTGCTGACACCGCCTGCGTGAACTCGCCGCCGACAAAGTCGCCTTGCGCGTAGAAGCGGTGCATGAGTTGGTCCTTTTCCGTCCACCTTGCGCGCAGCCACGACTCGAACGCCGTCCTCTCCGCATCACTCGACTCGGCCGGCGCATCATTGGCACCCAACGGCGGTGTGTCGGTCTGTGCTGTTGCCACATCCGCTACCGAAGGCGCGTTGGATGACGTGTCGCCACTGACGGGGTGGGTGATTCGCGTGAGGGTCAAGTGCAGGTGGATCGCAGGCGGCGGTACGCCCTGCATGAAGATCGAGCGTAGCGTGTAGTAGTCCTGTCCATACCCCGCAGGTGGCACACCCGGATAGCCGATGGTGAAATCCACAAGCCACAGATCATCCATCTGCTTGGCGAGCGTTCGCAGGCAGAAAAAGAGCCCCGTCGACCGCGGGAGCAGCACGTTTTCGAGATCCTTGATGCCCATCTTTTCCGCAAACTTGGCCGACACCGGTCGCGTATTACCCGACACCAACGTTCCCTCTGGAAAGATGAGCAGCAGCAACTTCTTGGCCGTCCCCGTAGCCGAAGGCTTCTCGCCCGAAGTATGGTTTTCAGAAGCCACTTGGCCTAGTTGTTTGGCGAGTTGCGCCTGGTCGCTCGCCCAGTTGCGCTTGAGAAAGATGAAGCGGTAGAACTGCATGCCCCAGCCGATGAAGGGGATCCACTTGAGCGAGTCCTTGAGGATGATGAGGATGCTGTCTGCAAGATCGGCGTAGTACGCCAGACACCACAGATACAGCCAGTCGGTATACACCTGGTGGTTCGACATCCACACCGACCGACTCGGCAGGTCGAACGACACTACACGACCAGTGCGCTTGTCGCGGTGCACAAACGGCTCGGGGTCGATGTAGCCGCCCTTGCCGTCGCCGATGGAGATGACCAGCTGCGTGCGGCCGAAGAACTGCGAGATGACGAGCAGCGCACGGCTGAACGCGAGCTTCGAGTAGGCGATGTGCGAGCGGTAGATGGGTTGTGTGCGTGGGTGGAGAGAGAGCGGCCACGAGAGGAGCTGGAAGAAGTGCGCCGACACGATGCAGAAGTTGAAGACGAGCGCGAAGAGGATCGTCTGCACGAGTGTCGACTTGGGAGCGCGTTGGGCGATGGGCACTGTGTATGGCGCGGCGATGCCCGTCTTGGCGCGCACCTCGTCTTTCGACGCAGCAGCAACGTCAGCTGGCATGGTGTGCAGGGTCTAGAGGGCGGGTGGCGGAGAGAATGAGCCCACGAGTGATGGAGCTGAGACGTTGCTCAGATGATGGTGGATGTCAGAAAGGGCTGAGCAGGACCCTTGGCTCAGTGACTTCACTGCGCCTCGGCTCGAGCATTCCGAGACGGGCAACGCGTCCGTGCTCAGCTGCCGTGGATTCCTCCACTCTGGCGAAAAAGCATGAAAGTGTTAAGACCTCTGCTCGCCCAGCTGGTCTTTTGCTGCTGCTCTGCGCTCTCACTCGACAGAAGCGTCATGCCTAGCCTCAGCTGCAATGAAGCTGTCAGGCAACACAACTGGGCCGTCTCTCGATGCTTCCGCGATTCCATGTCAATTCGGGGCACGTCTGTATTACCGGTTGCAGCAAGACGGGCACGTTGGAACTCTAACGCAAACTGGTTCCCTCGCCGAGGTAGAAGGTTCTGCCCACCGAACCATCGCCGACCTTTCCGAGGCCTGGTCCTGTTTTCGCCTCGACCACCTTTTCTACCTTGCCGGCATCGAGGCCGACGGCACGGGCGATGCGCGAGCCGAAGCTGCTTCCTGGTCCGCGCACAGCATCGCGTGCGGCGGCGGCGGCGCTGGACTCGTCGCGCAGCGAGACGCCCTGCGTGTTGATGACGCCCGTTTTGATGCCACCTGTCGCTGCAACCTGCGCTTGCAACGGCGCGCCCACGGATGCATTCGCGCTTTCCGACGATCCCAGCTTGGTCACCATGTTCTTGGCCGAAACAATCCCGTTGGAAAACAGCTCGTAGTAGTCGGCGTTCGCCAGCGTGCTGACCGCACCAATGAGATGTTCCTGTTCAGCCCCACAGATAGAGTTGTCAGTAACGTTTCACCGTGGCTTGGTCCTTTGGACGAGTGGGGGGAACTTACGTTCCATCGAGCCTTGATCTCCTCGGTGACCGTCGGACGCACGGGCGCGACGTATGCGGGCTTGAGCTGCTCGCGCGAGACGCGCTGCTTGCCCTCCTTGTCCCAGTTGTCCGGGTCAATGTCGTTGAGCTGCAGTTGGATGCGGTTGAGCGCTACGGCGGTGTCGTGCGTGCGCACAGCGATCGTGTGTCGGAAGGTGTAGAGCAGCGAGGTAGCCACAAAGATGCCGCCTAATGGCGCAAGCACAAGGCGTGTTGCTGCCATGCTGATCGTTGCTCCAGACAAAATGGGCGGAGGAGGAGGAGATGCGTGCAGCAACGTCTCGAAGCAGTCACAGAGTGTGCAGGTGGAGGGTCGAGCGAGGTGGATCTGCTGCGACCGTCCCGAAATCGCCTCTCGGGTGGGATCGCGGTGTCGCTTTGCAACTGGGCCTCGTGATCGAGCCGGATCCAAAAATTCAACTGCAAACACGCAGTCCCAATCAAACTTTGACGTCCGTAGTTGCAGTCGTGATAAGATCAGAATTGAATGACTCGAGGCTCCGCGTCGGATCTCGGGCTCCACCTGTCGAGAGAGTCAAGAAGAAGCGGGCACAGTCAGAGCTCTTCCTCCCACCATTCCTTGCGCTTGGACTCCGAGCGTGAAGCAACGCTGTTCGCATTCCTCTCGACAGCCTTACGCTCTTGGGCGCGCGCACCACCTTCCCACTTGGCACCTTTTGCGTCGGTACGCTTTCGACCGCAGTCTGCGTGGGCGCTCCTCGGGCTGCAACTCGGCATGGCGTTCAATCCGGTGGCCATGCTGGCCGAACGCACGTGTGCGCCCATCTACAACGCCATCGACACTGGCAACAACACGCTCGCAGTGCGTCATGCCGATCGCATCCTGCATACGCAGCCCGAACTGGCGCTGGCGTCGGCGCTCAAGGCTCTTGCGCTCGTGCGCTCGGCAAAGCGCGACGAGGCCAACACGATCTGCACGCAGCTCATCGCCCGCGGTCTTCCCAAGGGGCACGAGAATGCGCTCACACCACTCACATGGTGTTTGGGTCGGCTCGGTCGGCGGCAGGACGAAGTGGCGCTGCTCGAGACGGCGGTGAAGAACAATCCGAACGACGAGGATCTTGCGCGCCAGACGTTCCTGGCGCTCATCAAGTGTCAGTCATTTCAAAAGGCACAGCAGCTGTCGCTCAAGATGCACAAGTCGTTTGCACAGCGCAAGCAGGGGAAAGGCCGGTTTGCGGACGAGTACTTTTGGTGGTCCATCCTGTCGTATGTGCTGCTGGCGCGCGATGCCAAGGCACCAGGAGCAGCGCTCGCACTGCCGCTCAGCCAGCGGATGATCGAAAAGCAGATCGAGACGAAACCGCTCGGCCTCAACGACGAGGAGGCGCTCTGCCTCCAGCTGCAGGTGCTCGTCCGACAGGGCAAAAAGGCGGAAGCTTTCGAGCTGGTGGCTACCGAGGGCTCGGTGGGACATGCGCTGTGCGACCGCAACCTTAGTCTGGAGTTCACGCGCACCGATCTGGCCAGGGAGCTGAACAAGTGGCAGTACGTCGAGCAGAGCTGCTGGGCGCGGATCGACGGCGGCAGTCGAAACTGGGCGCACTTTAGCGGATTCCTGGATGCAGCCGAGAAGCGAGGGAAGGACGAGCTGATGGCGGCGCACAAAAAGATCAATGTGCTGCTGAGCGTCAAGGGCGCGGTCAAAGATCGTAGCGTTCGACTGGCCGAGCTCGAGGTGTGGCGCAAACGCATGCAGGTCGAGCCAGAAGTTGAGGCGCAGCTGTATGCCAAGGTGGTGGCGTACTTTGACACGTTTGGCACCAAGGCGTGCTGCCACGAAGACCTGCTTCCGTACCTGGGTGCGCTATCGAGCGACTCTCGCAGCAAGCTCAGTGCAGTGCTCAAGGAGAAGACCAAGCCGCTGTCGGTCAAGACCGAGGCGGAGCTGCGGACGTACATCTCGATCGCCAAGATCACGCGCGCGGTGCAGACGGCAAGCGGTCTGAGCGAAGAATCCGAGGCTGCGCTCGCGGCGGAGCTGGTGGCACGGTACGTGGACGGGCTTTCGGTGGGCAAGGATCTGCCGGAAACCGAGATGCAGCCGGCGGATGACATTGCGTTGCTTGCAGTGCAGGCGCTTCTGTCGGCATACCGCCTTTCCGGTGGCAAGCTGGTGTACCTGTTCCAGGTGATTGGGCTGCTCGAATTCGGGCTCACCAAGAGCAGCAAGGGCTACCAGTTGCGCATGCTGCTCATTCGAAGCTACACGCTGGCGGGCGCGTTGGACCGGGCCTTGATCCACTACGGCCTGCTGGGCCTCAAGAGCGTGCAGGCGGATACGCTGTCGCACCTGGTCAGCGAGCGATGCTCTGCCTTTTCCGCCACGGGCAGGAACGCAAAGGCGGCCGACGAGGGGACATACAAGATGGCCGTGCGAACGCTCTCGACGGCGCAGGCGATCTACGAGGAGAATGCGAATTCGACGCCCGAGATGATCGGCAAGGCGCTCGAGCACGGCATCTACTCGCGCGTCGAGGAGTTCGTCCAGTTTGGCGAGGCGCTCGAGCGGTCGTTGCAGCGCCAGGTGGTGCGGCTCGAGGAGGCGAGATCGCATCTGCACAGGCGCGGCAACTTTGCAGACGACGAGCAGCGATCGACGTTTGGAGCGGCTATTAGCAACAGCGTGGCGAGCGTCCGGGCGGATTTGAAGGCGGGTACGAGTGACCAGCGCGACTATTCGGTGCTGGTCAACTACCAGCCCATGGCAACGCCGAGTGTGGAGGAGCTCACGCAGGTGGGGCCACGACAGGACGCAGGATGGGTGCGCAGCATTGCACTTACGCTAGCAGACGATGAAGGAGGAGCAGGAATCAAGGATGAAGATTTGGTTGCGCTGACGGAGCGCGAGAAGGCGCTGGTGGAGCTCGTGGCCGCGGCGCGCAATGGGTCGTTCGAGGCAAGCCGGCTACTCGAGCTGCTCGAGGCGGCCAAGACGACCACACGCACCGTAGTGGACGTGGTTGGCGGCGGAGCGGGTGGTGCCGAGCGGATGGTGCGACCGGTGGATGTGGTGCACGAGGTGGGTCTGGCGCTCGAGGCGGTGTACCACACCGAGGCGCTGCTCGACGCCGAATCCAAGGCGGCATGCCAGACGCACCTGGCCGAACTTGCGACGCTCGTCAACCACCTCACGCGGTCGACGCAGGTACTGACCAAGCCAGCGGTGCTCGAGCAAGGGCTGGCTGCCGTGGGCGCCGAGCGTGTCGCGCAGCTGATGCAGTCGACGCGCGACAATGTGGCACGCTGCTGGACCAAGGTGTTCGCCAACCTGCGCGACGCCCTGCGTGATGCGCTGTGACATGGTTCTCATTGCAATAGCAGCCACACCATATCCTTATCACATTGAGCCGGAGTGGCTTGGACCTCGAACCTCGGGACGAAAGCGGGGAGTCGGCGCGGGAGGGCAGGCCGAGACGCGTGTGGATGCTGGCGTGACGCGGCGCGGCGCGACAAAGGGGAAAATTGAACCAAAAAAAAAGCTCAAAATTGGGGATTTTTGGTGCTTCTCGAAATCTTTTCCGCTGCGCCTTTGCATGCAGCAGTGCAGCAGAGGTGCATCAAAAAGTGCAGCCGCATGCATTCGAAAAAGAGTGACAGCGCGCGCGTCGAGTTGTGCAGTTGAGCAGCTCTCTCTCTCTCTCCCTTTCTCCCTTTCTCCCTTTCTCGCTCGGCTTTCAGCTCTCGGGCCCTGCTTGGCCCTGCTTGGCCCTGCTTTGCCCCGCGCTGCCGAGCCAGAGTAGAGCCAGTGGACGCACGCACGCATGCACACGCTCCTCCTTGCTCCTTGCTCCTTGCTCCTTGCTCCTTGCTCTCTAGCCACCACCACCACCACGATATCCATATCCGCGGGTCTAGGCGTGCTCCATCTGCCAACGCGGCACGATCTTCCTTTGCAATGGCCGCTGTCGCGCCCGCCACCTCGCTCCTCAACTCCTACGCGAGTCCACCCAACGCCGATGCCAGCATGTCCAACACCCGCAAGATCTTCGGCCGCTCTCGCAAGCATGCACAACCGAGCAACACCCAGCTCAATACGGCCTCCTACGATATGACCGACGAAAAGGTGTTTAGCAGCCACGACTCCAATCTCTCCACCTCGGCGCTCAGCTCCGCCAGCACCGCGTCGCGCACCTCGCGCTTCTTTCGTCGATTCGCACGTCGTAAACCCCCGCCGGTGCCGTCGCTCCCGCCTGCGCTCGTGCTCGATCTCGACGCAGGCACCGCCGCACCGCGCGCTTCGGACACCGCAAACCCCATCGTCACGCGCCGTTCCGACGCAGCAGGCCAGCCTAGCGCCGCCGCAGCCATCATCGCCGAGTCCAACGCAGCCTATGCTGCGGCCGAGACGCGGCCCAAGCCAAAGGGTCTGCAGCGCAAACGCATGCTCGACGCCATGGCCAACGCCAGGCTCGACGTTCACAACGCCCGGGATCTCGTGCGCATGTGTGGCGTCCACATCCGCGAGCGCGGTCTCGACACCCCGGGCCTCTTTAGGCCGTTTCGCATCGCCGAATCGCACGACCAGCTGCTCCACATGATCCAGCTCTTCCTCCTCTCCGTCGACCCGTCCACCTACATGGCTGTCTTTCCCATCCTCCCCGACAACGCCCTCGATAGTTTCGGTCGCAACGCCCCCGCACCCGCCGCGGACCACCACGCCAAGGCGAGCGTGGCGCGCGACGAGCTCGACAAGGAGCTGCGCTACGCTGCGCCACACGACGTCGTCGCCGTCATGAAGTGGGGACTGCGACATTTGCGGTTGCGCTGCGCGGACTTTGACTCCAAGGACGCCGACGAGTGGTACGAGGTCTTTGCGGCTGCCGAGCGCGCAGCTGCGTACCCGGCACGCGCAATTGCCGACCTGCTCCATCCCAAGCTGCCCATCGCCACCGCAGAGCTGCTCAGCGAGACGCTCGACCTCATGGCGTCCGTAGCCGCCCACTCGAGCACCAACCACATGCCTGCCGCTCAGATCTGCAAGGTGCTTGGGTTCTGGCTCTTTGGCCGCATCGGCGTCGCGCATCCGCCACCCACCGTTGACGAGCTTGTCGACGCCGTGAATCGCGCCGCGGGCGTCGCGGAGCATCTGCTGCTTGCGCACATTCGCTCCCAGGCCGCCGTCACTTTCTCCATGCCGCTCAGGCTGACCGAGCTCGTGCAGAGCTATCCGCACGTGCGCCCGGGCGCGCAGTGTCCTTCGCTGCCAGCGGTGTTTGCGGCGCGCGCCGTGCCCACGCTGCGCATCGACCTACGATCGGACAACATGGTGGTGTCGCAGTCCAAGCCGCGCACGCCTTCGGCTACGCTCGCAGACGCGCTCGATGCACAGGCGGCCTATACGATCCAGGGCGAGCACGGAGAGCTGTGGGCAGCGGTCATGATGCAGCTCGACCACCAGGACGCCAGCACCAATGCGAGCCGGCTGCTCATCGATGAGCATGTGCGCATCCTAGGTCTGGTGGACAAGGAGCTGGCCGTGGGCGAGGAGGATACTAATGCGAGCCTTGCGAGTGCTGCTGCCGCAGCAGCCACACCGCACGCCGTCCTGGCCGACGATAAGAAAGTCGAAGCCCAGATTAAGGCGGCCCGGAGGCGGTCGCAGTCGCTGTCGGATCTGCGCACCAACCTGGGCATGGTGGGGGTGGCGCAGCTGGCGCCGCTGCCTGAGAACGTGCCGCGCAGCAGCACGGGTACTGCGACGCCACGCACTTCGGACGTCAAACTGGGCACGCCGCGCCGCAAGCCCGTGCCGCTGGTGGATACCAAGTTGCTGCAAGAGGCCGAGGCGGTCGAGGTGGTTGCCGACAACGCTGCGCCAGGCGCACGTGTGAGCGACGAGGTGTTCAGTGGCGGGCTCGAGCCGTCTGCTTCGTGGCGCTCGTTTTCCGAGGAAGGGTTCGGTGGGATGAGTACGGCGTCGTCGGAGCTCTCGCTGTCCGAATTTGATCTCCGCCCAGTGTCGGCGACGCTTCCCTCGCGACGAAGCCAGCGCGGGCTGCATCGCGTGCGCTCTTCGGCATCCGGTGGATCCCGACGGCGCACGGTGCTTCCACCCGTCGAGCTGGCACGCGCGCAGGTGCAGGCGCGGCATACCGTCACGGCGGCTAGGATGGTGGAGCACGATACGGCGCTGGCGATTGTATGGCAGGACCAGCTGCTGGATGCATCGCCCTGCTGCTCGTTGCCCGCCATGCTGTTTGTGCAGCTGAACAAGGCGACGGGCGCGGCGGTGGCAGCGGTGCAGGATGCGAATGAAGCTGACGTGCCGAGGTATCCGGGCGATACGCCGTGGCTGTTGGTGGTCGAGACGATCATTCCGCCAAGACCGCCTACACCGCCCGCGGTGGAGAAGACAGGCTGGCGGTTGGACGATGCAGCTTCGACTAGCGATCGCAGGAGCATCTTAGCGCCCAGCATGCGCAGTGTCAAGATGCGTCTGCGTCGCGTCAGCACCATCATCGGTAACGGCGTCGCGGGCACGCGCAAGAAACACATCGACACCGCATAACTTGGACCACAGATCTCCACCGCTCACACGTATACCCCGCGCGTCCTTCACACCGTCACGAATGCTCAATCTTATCCTTGCATGCTGGGGGGATCCAAGCGAGACCTGAAAAATTGCACAGTGTGTGGGTGGAGACTAGCACTGCTTGGAGTAGCCTTTGGCACGGTGACCCGAGCCGTGCGGCAGACCACCGCGGTGCTTATCGTGAGCCGGGTTGGGATGACCGGTGGACCTGGCAGCATCCTTCTCGGCGGTGGTGCCGACGGGAGGAGAGACGTGCTTGGAGGTGAGTTGGGCGAGCTTGCGGAATCCTCCGTCGCCGGCATCCTTTTGGAGCGACTCGGTGATGGAGATAATATCATACACCAGCTGTTCGATCATGCTTTCCGAGAGGTTCTCGCGCACGACTACACGCAGGATGTCGATATCCTCCAGATCCGGCGACAGATTGTAGTTGGGAACGATCCATCCCTTTGCCCTTAGGAGGGTCTGCATCCAGCGCTGTTCGAGGTCCGGGTTTCGTTCGCGGAACGACTGCGACCAGCGGAAGGAGACGACGGGTAGACCGGGTCGGTAGGCTTCGGCGGAATGTTCGTCCACGGCGCCTGGGTTCGAGGCGGGTTGGTGGATTTCGGAAAGCACCTCGTAGTATCCGCTCCTTTCGAGCGCGCGTGCGAGCAGACGCGCGTTTTGGAGGTCGGCCTGCATAACGCGTCGGTAGCCGTTGAATCCGAGGTTGATAAAGTTGAACAGCTGCCCGATGACTGGATGCGCAGGACGCGAGAAGTTGAGTCCAAACGAGTACTCGACCGAGCCTAGATAGTGGAGCTCAAACACCAGCTCCTTGGGAACCAGATCGTTGGATCGGAACAGCACCCATCCCAAACCGGGATACACCATGCCGAACTTGTGACCGGACGTGTTGATGCTCTTGACGCGCGGGAGTTCGAACGACCACTTCAAATCGGGCGTAGCAAAAGGGGCCACCATTGCACCACTTGCTCCATCGACGTGGATGGGGATGTCGATGCCCGTGCGGGCCTGGTAGGCGTCGAGGAGCTTGCTCATGCCCTCGACGTCTTCGTAGTGGCCCGTGTAGGTGGATCCGAGGATGACGACGACGCAGATCGTGTTTTCGTCCACCATGTCAATCGCCTTGTTGATGTCGAGGCAGTACCTGCTCTCGTGCGACACAGGCACCAGACGCTCCTCGACATCGAAATAGCGCGCAAACTTTTCGATGGCCACCTGCGCATTGCTACCGAATACCATATTCGGTCCGGGCTCCTTGAAGCTCTTGCCCTGCTCCTTCATCCTGTGCTGCCAGCGCTTCTTGGCCGCCAGACACGCAAGCATGATCGCCTCGGACGATCCGGTGGTGGCAACACCCATGGCCGACTTGCGCTTGCCCTCAGAGTCGTACTCCTTGGGCGCCTTCCAGAGGTCGGCGAGCATCGAGATGCATCGTGCGTGCATCGCCATCGTGGCGGGATACTCGTCCTGGTCGCACATGTTGATCATCATGGTCTCGGTCATGAGCTTGGTCGCCTCGTCGGGCATCCAGGTGTGCACGAACGAGGCGAGGTTCAAAGTGGGCTTGCCGTCCAGCGAGAGGTCCGAGCTGAGCAGCTGGTATGTCGCCTCGGCCGAGGTGCCGTTCTCGGGGATCTTGTATTTGGGGATGGGCTCGGTGGTGTAGCGCCCGGCGTGTGCGCCCGAATGGAAGGCGTGCGACTTTTTTCCTCCCGCATGCTGGAGGAGGCCCAGGATCGGGTGGTCTGCAGCTTGCTGGATCAGCTCGTCCGCGTCAACGTGCTTGCTGAGGGACATCGTGCGTCAATTGCAGGGGTTGGAGCGATGGAGGATGGGATGGCGAGTTGGTGGGGAAGAGGTGCGGCTGCATGGAGTCGGGTTATATACGCACGGCGAGGATGGCAGCGAGCGATGCGCGCGAAGCGATCCATCGATGCAGCGAAGCAACCGCGTCAGCATCGCAGCCACCAACGGTTGCAGTCATCTGCGGCTGCCAAACGCGCAGGGTCCATGTTTGCGCTGGTGGATGGTCTGTGCTGTGCCGACGCCCCAATCGCACCTCGGCATCGCCCGCTCGATCCCGACGCTTTCCCACTCAGCTTAGCACGCGCTCTCTCGCCCTGCATCGTCACTCGCCCACAATGCAGCCCAGCAACAATGGCAGCTGCCGGAGAGCGTGCGAAAAAAAAATTCGGCGCAGGGACTTGCTGCGAAAAAGGTGGACGGGCATGACGCGCTCGTGCAGATGCTGACCCCGCCGCCGTGCCGAATCGCCGCTGGATTCCATGCAGCAATCCGTGCCGCCGGCTTCCCCGACATCCCTCCCTCTTGCCCACAGCAATTCCATTCGGCCGGCATCCCTTGCGTCCATTATGCGAGAGAGGCCAGACCTTCTGTCACCCGGACTCGGCCAGAAGGCTGCCATGGGTAACGTGCGCTGGGCAAATCATGGCTGAATATTCCACCGCTTTTCGTGGCCCTCTTTTTGACGCCTCCTTTTTTTGGCAGTTTGGATTTCTATTCCCTATCGTAAATTTGAACCGCAAGCACTGTTCGGGCTTCTTCCCGCACTGCCCCGCACGCTGAAATGACAAGACAAGCTCAGACAAAGCCACATGCCCGACAGGAGCAGATGGGTATCGGTCCGATTCCATGAATAGACGCAGTAACGACGGAGCAGAGATCAATGTAGAAAGAGATAGAGAGAGCGAGAGAATAGGATCGACCCGTTGACGAGGGCTATAATCAAGCCGAATAATAGCATGGCGTCTGCCTCGACAGGTTCGAACGTATCGCAAGGACGATGGTCAGAGCAGCATGGCGGCGCCGAGGACGGCGGCAGCTGCGAGTGCGAGCATCTGCAAAGCAGCCGAGTTTCCCGACATGCCCACTGCAGCGTTTGACGATCCTAGACTACCAAGGCCCATTGATCCGGACGACGAAGCAGCTGAGCCGGCAGCGGTGCTTGTCGCCCTTCCCCTCGCCGAACTAGTCACCGTGCGTGGGACAGCCGAGCTTGCCCCGCCGTTCCCCCCAAGTGCAGCGTATGCTGAGCTGGCACCTGCAGCAGCGAGCGACGAGATGTACACCGAGTCGAGCGTGGTGTACGTTGCCAGAGCGGGGGTTCCTGCCGGCTGCGTGACGGGCGAGTTCTGCGTCTCGGTCACGACGCCGTTGCCGCCCGCGGTGGAGCACGAGCCAAACTGCACACACGCACTCTGCGCATTGTTGGTGGTGAGTGGTGGTGCGGCCTGTGCAGCCACCGCTGCAGCGCTTACAGCCACGAGAAGCAGTGTAGGGGCGAGTCGGGCCATTGAAGATGCGAAAGAGGATGGAGATGGTGGTGAGAAAAGGTGGATGGCAGGAGAGTTGCGAGAGTGCCCAATCCGGGGCAGCAGCTGCGGGGGAACTCTCTGCAGGCGAGGTTGTTCTCTTTGGAGCCATCCCTCGCAGAGGAGCCAAATTCAACTTCCGCAAATCAAATGCCCTTTTTTGAGAGCACGCCGGGGTAATCGACGCTGCATGAGCCGCCGCTGCAACGCCCAACTGCCAAATTGGGCGGCGATCCAACCCTCGGCGGCTTTCACACCGCCATGCCCAGCCAACGGTGCCTGGATCGGGCGCAAGATCCCGATCCCACCCTCCCCTCTTCCCCCTCCGGCTCCGGCGTAGATGTATGGCGACGGCTCCCTTTCGCCAAGTGGCATTCCAGAGCAAGTCTTGTGATTGGTTTGGGATGATCAAATGCGCGGCTTGAACCTTGGTCTGCGCAAGAGGTGAAACCTTAACTTCGCTCGAGCTTATCTGCCGCCGTGCGTGTAGATGCCCTTCCAAAACTGGCGATGAGACAAACCTGTGACTACACCACCTCTTGCTTCGAACCCTTGACGCACAACCACACATACGGACAATCCGCAACATGGGTGCAGCAGCTATAGCCGGTCTGGTGTTGGGGCTGCTCTTTGGCGCCGCAGCACTGCTGTCAGGCATCCTCGCCTGTGCCACACGCACCGAAGCCGAATCGCTCCCCCTTCACAACGCCAAACCGGAGGCCAAACCCGAAGCCAAGGCGAAAAACGAACAGCCAAAAGCGGACAAGCCCAAGGACGATAAAGCCAAGGACGATAAAGCCAAGGACGACAAGAAAGACAACCAGCCGAACCAGCCGAAGCAGGACAAGAAGGATGCGAAGGACGCCAAGGACAAGGATGGCAAGGCGGAGGAATGGTCGGGCGCCAAGTTGTGGCAGGAGTACGTGGCCAAGGCGGGCCACGACGCAGGCAAGCCGCAGTACGTCGTGTTCGATCCCAAGAGCGGCAAGATCGAGCTCAAGCCTGCGCCTGCCAACGATGCGCCGTTCCTCAAGGTGCACGCCGACGGCAAGGTCGAGCTCGTCCAGCCCAGTCAACCGGCAAAGGGCAAGGAGGCGCAGAAGGGCGCCGAAAAGGCGGATGACAAGAAGCAGGAGGCCAAGAAGGACGACAAGAAGGACGACAAGAAGGACGACAAGAAGGACGACAAGAAGGACGAGAAGAGGAAGCAAGATGACAAAAAGGCGGAGGAGAAGAAGCCAGACAACAAGAAGCAGGACGAAAAGAAGCAAGACGAGAAGAAGGCGGAAGAGAAAAAGCCAGACGACAAGAAAGCGGACGACAAGAACAAGGGCAAAGAGGCGGCCAAGCCTGGCGATTCTTCGGGGGGTGGAGCGAACAAGGAGCAGCCGGGCTCTAGTGGTGCTGCGGCTGCCACCGAATCGGGTAAACTGACGGTGCAGGGTATGATTGAGCTGAGCCAGATCCTGCAAGCGCTCGGCATCATCCCCACCTCCTCAAAGCGCGAGTACTGCGCATGTGCCGATTGCACACGCAGCAACGGCACCGACCGACCTCGTCGTCACAAATGCAGCCATACGTACCAGTAAGTCACCCCCCACTCTCTCCTCGTTGCTCCCCCACACGCACTGGCTGATACGTGGCAAAGCAGGTGTGAAGATACGCAGTGGGATTCGTCGAGCGATCACTTTGGTAAGTTCCCCCCCTCCCTCCTTCGCCACACGATCCCGACTAACGAGTATTTGGTTGCAGCTTCATTCCGACCTGCAGGGTATCGTCGACACTACGCCACGCACCGTTAAGAATGCATGTCATTTTCTACTGTGCCAAAAACTTCCACAGCGCCTGTGCATCCTTGTAGTCGTGATGGACGATGGTCATGAGCCATCGGTCGTTGGTGATGCTGTCGATGAGCTGACGACTAGCCGAGGTTTTCAGGAACAACATGGCCCACTCATTCCAGATGCCAAATGCCTCTTCGCGCCACGCCTCGAAGCTATCCCGCTCGATGATGGTCGATTGGACAATCTCCTTGCCCGGAAAAACGGCCCAGGTAACCGTATTCGCCTCCCCCTCGGCCAGATTCGAGACAAAGTCGCCGCGGGTGTTGCCGGCAAAGTAGGTGTACTGCGCATGCGGACCCATGGCATCAATCGCCTCCACCAACGCATCCTTGTCGCTCCCAGACATGAAGAGCTCCACGAATGCTTTTTGAAAGATAAATCCACCCGCGGGGCCGAATCCCACAACGGGGTCGGTGGAAGGTGCACCGTCAATAGCCGGTTGAGATCCAACCGACCACCACCCTTTACCTGCGTCGCGAGTGGCGCCGAGTCGGTTGAGCGCAAGAAGATGGTCGCGGATCTGGAGGGTTTCGTTCATAAGTGGCGCATCGCACCACGGAATGCATGCGATCTTTTCCTCGAGATACGACGCAAAGATCGTCGAAATGTCCGACAGCGTCACGGGGTGACCCCAGATACGCAGTGCGTCGGCAGCGGGAACTTTGAGGCTGACGCCGTATCCGTCCATCTCGCCGAATGCCGGACTGCGCGAATCACCGTAGCGGCCGTTGGGGAATTCGTCCCAGGTGGTGGTCTCGGGCACCTGGTACGAGCTGGACGTGCGCGCCAGCGTGCGCTTCAACGCCTCCTGCGTGGTCACCTTAAAGTCGCGCGGCGTATTAGCACCCGTGCGGTCCGAGAGCATCTGGTTCTTGGTGCGCTCCAGATGCAGATGCGCAGGCACCACACTCAGCCGCACATCCGCCTCGCCAAGCGCACCCACATCGGTCTTCCACCCCAGCCCGTCCAGGATGCGCTCGATGCTCTTTTCCAGGTTGAGCGAGCACAGATGGAATCCTCGTACATCGGACTCGAGAAAGATGCGTCCGATCATGTGGATGCTCAGCGCCACGCCGTACTCCTTGACCGCCGCATCGTCGGCCTTGATGGGCTCGAGCGCCTCGAGCACGAGCGGTGGGATCTGCACCTTGCACAGGTTGGTCATGCGTCGGAAGCTCTGATAGTTTTGAATCGGCATGATGCCCGGTAGGATGGGGATGGTGATGCCCAGTGCGCGCGCGTCCTTGTACCACGCCAGGAAGCGGTCCACATCGTAGAACAGCTGCGTCACAATGTACTGCGCGCCCGCATCCTGCTTTTGCTTGAGGAACGCCAGATCGCGCTGCACGTCGCGGTCGACATAGTCGGCATGACCCTCGGGATAGCCCGCTACGCCGATGCAGAAGTGGTCGCCGTGCGAGTCTCGGATGTAGCGTACCAGGTCCGTAGCGTGCTGGAAGCGCTCGTCGGCAGCCACCCAGTACTCCTCGCCGCGCGGCGGATCGCCACGAAGCGCAAGGATGTTGCGAATCCCCAGCCGCTTGGCAGCGAGCAGCGTCTCGTCCAAACTGGCCTTCTGGACATTGGTGCAGGTGAGATGCAGACAGACATCGCATGCATCGGCGCTTTCATGCTGCCACTCCTCACCTGCCTCCGAACCATTCTGACCGTTGGGGGAGAGGAGCGGGGTGGCAGGGTCGAGTCTGCCCTTCTGTATCCTGCCTGCGAGCTCGAGCGACTTTTCGACCGTGGTGCCGCCAGCGCCCCAGGTGACGTGGATCCAGCTCGGGTCGAGGTTGGCGCGCATGCGTGCAATGCGGCTGTACAAGTTGGCCAAACCCTGGGTGGTCTTTGGCGGGAAGAACTCGAACGACCAGAAGGGCGCATCGCGCGCGTTGGCCTGCTGGATCTTGGCGGTGATGTGCGCCGGGTTGGGCGCCGCAGCTGCATGCGCACCCGGCGTGGAGTTTGAGCTGCTGGCCGCCATGCTGGACTCGGGCATGGTTCCCAGACTGGCAACGCAAGATGGTGGCTGAGCGACACTCGACCCGAGTGCACGCGAGCAGACCATGTGATGGTGCGCACTCCGACTTCCGAGGCGAGCCTTTCTTCGTGGAAATTTTTGTTCAGATGTTAGATTGAGACGAGTTGATTCGCGGAAGTCCGCCGCAGAAGAAAGGGTGACGTCGTGGCTTGGGCGCTAATGTGGGTCGAACGCACTAGCCCGCAGTCAGCTGGCGGGGGCGCCGCTTGCTATTGTGTTGGACACCGGTCCGGCCCGGCATGGCCTTGGACGTTGGCGCAAGGCTTGTGCAGAGTGAAAGGCCGTCGTGTTGGGTGCGCTGGTCATGACGAAGTGGATGCGTCGACGCTGCACTTGGCTTCTTGGCTTTTTCTGGGCGTGAGAGGTGGAAAAGGAGTGAATGCGGTCAAGCTGGGCAGCGGCTGCAGCTTCCACTCGGCACGGCGCGAGGCGAGGCGTGGACCCTCTTCTGCTGCAGCTGCTCCATTTCGACTGGATTTCGCACCTAAAATCGCTGTGACGCGCCCCACCGCCCCACCGCCCCACCTCAGCCTCCACCTAGCTCAGGCTGGGATTGGGCTGCCGTGCTGCCGTGCTGCCGTGTGGTGCCGCGAAAGCCTGGCTTTGCCTCCAGACGACGACCGGCACGCACCCGCAAAGGTGGACAGACAGACAGTCAGCCTTGGAGGCTCGAGTTCCGATCTGCTGTGCCGTGCCGAAGCCGCCTCCACAGCCGCATTCCTCTTGCTTTCGCTCGCACTCGCACTTCCACGCCCCGCCTCGACCGTCGACGCTGCTCAGAATGCCATCCACGCCTTGATTTCTCTCTCCACCATCCTCGTCGACACCACCGCCGCACCATGCCCATCTGCGGCTCCTCACACATCCGCAGGGAGGCCGCCGAAAAGGCGCACCTCTCCGCCAGCTCCCAGATCGGCTCTGCACAGGATGCGCGTCCACAGGCCACACAGCCCACCATCACTTCCGCCGTAGCAGCCGATCCCACCTTACCACCCACAGACGCAGCAAAGTACCTCTTCCCCGTCCCCTCCGCAGCCAAACGAGGCATCATCCGCTTCAAGATCAAGGAGCAGCTCGAAGAAGGCAGAGGAAAGCACTGGGTCTGGGACAAGGGCGCCGTACACCAAGGCAACCGCGAGCCAGACGACGACGAGCTCGATCACGTCCGTCAACGCTATGGCTACAAGAAGCCCGAACAAGGCGGCCCTTCCCGCCTCTACCTCATGGTCCTCGCAGACTGCCTCCTCCCGCTCCCACGCAACCCCATGTCTGGCGTCGTATCGCCCCCGCTCCTCGCAACCACAGGCATCGTCCCGCTCTCCATCTTCTCCACCGGCCCCGACATCATCGGCCACTACTACGACTGCATCGTAGCTGCGAGGCGCGAAGTCATCCTCCTCACCAACTACTGGCAGGGCGGCAAAAACGTAGACCGCATCGCAGACGCCCTCCGCGAACTCAACAGGCGCGTCCTCAAGCGTCGCAAGGCACGTGCTCTCGAAGCCAGGCGCAACGGCCGCAACACCCCGGCAGAGGCTGCTCCCAATCCAGCGCACACGCCCCAAATCGAAAAGGCCGCCAAGCAGCAGGACGACCTCCTCGAAAAGCAGGGCGCCCCCGGCTCCATGGCTCGTGCCGGCAAGGACGACTCCACGTTGCTAGACGACGACGACGACGACGACGACCAACACGATCTCGACTCCATCCAGCTCGGCCCTCCCACCCCAGAGGAACGCGTCGTCGTCAAGCTCATGTGGGATCGCGGCCCTCAGACCCTCGCTGACCTCTTCCGCCTACGCAAGCCCGTGCCCCCCAACATGTGGAAGTCCAACGGCCTCCCCACAGAGAGCGACATCCCCAACCTCAACGTCGAGATCCTCAACTACCACCGCCCCCTTATGGGCACCTTCCACGCAAAGCTCCTCATCGTCGATCGTCAAGTCGCCCTGATCAACTCCAACAACATCCAGGACCGCCCCAACATCGAGGCGTGCATCCGCCTCGAAGGCGACATTGTCAACTCGGTCTACGACCACGCCCTCATCAGCTGGGGGAACCGCCTCCAGCCTCCACTCCCCTGCCTCACACAGCCCGCACCCGTCGCACCCTCCCCCGCCGCCTTCATGTCCGGCGACCAGAGCTCCCTCCCTTCCATCACCGTCGAGAAGCTCAAGCAGCTCGCCCTCAACGTCCGTCAGCGCCTCCACGACGAGGACACCGCCACCGAAGTAGAGAAGGAGAGGAGCCTCCAGAGCCCCATCACCTTCCACTTTGGCGACGTCGTGGACCAGATGAGGCGCAGGGACAGCTTCGGCACCAAAGCAGGCGCCTCCCCTGTCCGCTCCTCCTCGGCCGACCAACGCGTCGACAGCGACAAGGCCGCCCGCAACGCTGGCGCTCTCTGGGCCCAAAAGGTGCTCGGCGAGCGCTTCTCCCACTTTCAGAGCGCAGCCACCACCAAGGACAAGCCCGACACGGCTGCTGCTGCTGCGTCTCCGCTCGAAAAGTCGGATACCGCCTCGCCCTCGCAGCCCCGCAAGCATTTCGCCGATGTCGTCGAGGCGCTCATGATGAAAGAGGGCCACAAGCCGCCCGCCTGGGCGGAGGGCGCGCTCGAGGTGTTTGGTCTCGGTCAAAGCAGTTCCAAAAACGTCGCTCAGGAGGTGCGTCGCAATCCGCGCCCAAAGACCACCCTCGCTTCGGGCGCCAACATCCCCACCGCCGTTGCAGAAGAGGACTACACCGAGCACCATGACTGGCGCAGATCCATCGAGGTCGACGAGGAGAGCCTCGACGACGGCGTCGAACAAGCCCGCAGCCACACCGCAGTCGATAGCACCTCCTCACCCAAGCCCGCCCTCAGCAGCCTCGCAAGCGACGACAATACGACTTCCAAGGATCCAGCTTCAAACGGTGACGCAGCAGCTCCACTCAAGATCGCCATCCCTGCCGAAGAGAGCGCTTCACCCGCTCCTGCCGCTCCTGCCGCAGCACCGCCCATCAACAACGACATCCTCAACACCAAGCCCGATGCCGACACAAACCCCGCAAAGCAGAACAAGCGCGACGAGGGCGTGCCCGGCTCGGTGGGCTACCGCAACGTGCACCGTCGCACGCTCTCGCAGATCTCCAAGTCGTCGGCTGCCGAACGGCTGAGCGCCATCACCAAGTCGCTCGACTTTGCCAACAACTCGAAAGTGCAGGGCGAGATCCGGGCGGAGAATCTGTCGGACGAGAAGCTGGAGGCGCTCAACGACGTGCTCGACTTTCAGCCGTACATCTTCCACAAGCCGCACGAGCCTGTGCCGATGGCGCTGGTCAATCGACGTCCGCACGGTACGCCCGGCCACTCGGACATCCGCAATCCGCAAGATGCGGCGTGGCTGGCCGGGTTCCGGTATGCCAAGAAGCACGTCCTCATCCAGTCGCCCACGCTCAACGCTTCGCCGATCAAGGCTGCCGTTCTGGCGGCTGTGCGTCGACACGTTACGGTGGAATTGTGGCTCGACTTGGGCTTTAACGACAAGTCCGAGTCGATGCCGTTTCAGGGCGGGACGAATGAGCAGGTTGTGACTGGATTTTACCGGCAGTTGAGGCGGGAGGGGAAGGGGGACGAAAAGTATCTCGAGGTGTATTGGTATACGGGCAAGGATATGACGCGTCCGTTGAATGCTGTTCGCAAGCAGCGCAATTGTCACGTCAAGTTTGCGGCGTTTGATGGGCATGTGGCGGTGCTGGGGTCGGGCAATCAGGATACGCAGTCGTGGTTCCACTCGCAGGAGATCAACGTCATGGTTGATTCGAAGCAGATTGTGGACGAGTGGATGGCGGCGTTGACGCGGAATCAGAGCACAAAGCTGTATGGTATGGTCGACCAGAGAGATGGCATTTGGCGCGGTAGGGATGGGCAGGAACTCGTCGATACCGGAAAGGATACAGCGAGCAAGGATAAGGAGCGCACACCAACCCCCCCGCCGGCCGTGGCGGAATAGACAAGCGTTGCTATGGACATCTCCCAGTCGGCAACCACGCCCGAGATGGCAAAGTAGCCGCCATACCCCCCCAAACTCTTGGCCCTTGATTTGATTGTTCTTTCACTACGCTCTCTACCCTTTTTTGGTCTGTCAATCGTCGATACCAGCCACGCTGCACACACTCGCTCTCGTTGTTTAATCTCAAAGCGTGCATTATGTTGCTTGCCCTTGGCGGCGTGCTTGCTTTAAGAAAGCGCGTTGAGGCTGCCAACGTTGAGGCGCAGTGGCCCAGCGAGCCGCACTCCGGTACCGGTGAACGCAGCTCCTTAGCCAGCAGACGAGGCCAAGCAGACTCAACACCTCCTCCGGTCTTGTTCTGCACGCCCGCAACCTACAAGCCTTGATCTGGATCTTTGTCGGTAGGCGGTGCGGAGTTGATGTGGCATAGTTTGGCAGCGTTCCTCGGATCTTCCAGGGTTCTTTTGTCGTCAGACTTGACAGCTCCACTGCTTGCCCTGCAGCTTCTTGCAGCGAGCGTCGCTCCGGCTCAGTTTGTTGGGGGATCGTTATCGGCCCTTCCGATCCGCCGAATCGATCCGCAACCTTCCTACTCTCACTTCAGGCTCCTCTCCACCACGCCTTGACTTTGGAGCATCGACAGAGGTACTATTCGAACTAGCTGAAATTTTGGCTACAAGGATACAACGACTCGGAGACTACATCTGGGGCATGTCCGGGGCGGTATCTTCGTTCATACCCGCATCGGGAGCCTGGACGCCCGGGCCCGCACCTCCACCGGGCTGCCTTCCGCGCTTGGCACTCACCACGTCGTCGACCCTGAGCAGCAAGGATGCCGACTCGATGGCGGTCTTGAGCGTCTGGATCTTGACCGCTGCCGACTCGTAGAGACCGTACTCCTTCATCTCGACCACGTTGCCCGTCTCGCCGTCGACGCCGTACGAGTGCTCGCCGTTGGCGTGCTTGGCACGCAGCGTGGTGAGCGTCTTGATCGCATTGCCGCCACAGTTCTGGATGAGCGTGCGCGGGATCACCTCCATCGCATCCGACACCGCCCGGATCGGCCCCACCTCCACTCCCTCGAGCTCCTTGGCGTATTCGGAAAGTCCATAGGCAATCGCCATCTCGGTGGCACCTCCACCGGGCGAAAGCAGCGGGTTGAATACGACATTGCGCGCCACCGCCATGGCATCCGCCAGGTTGCGGTCGATCTCGTTGAGGATGTCCTTGGACGGACCGCGCAGCAGGATCGTGCACGCCTTGGGCTCGCGACACTGCTCGAGGAAGGTGAAGTACTCGTCGCCGAGCTTTTCAATGTGGAAGAGGCCGCAGCGCGTGCCGATGTCGGCATCGCGCAGGTCGTCGACGCGGTTGACAATCACGGCGCCCGTGGCGCGCGCGATGCGGTTGTTGTCAGTCTTGCGCACGCGGCGGATGCAGGTGATGTTGGCCTTGAGCAGGAAGTGCTGCGCCAGATCCGACACGCCCTTCTCGGTAAAGACGAGGTCGGGCTTGAACTCGATGATCTTTTCGCACATGGACTGGATCTGCTGCTCCTCGATCTCGAGGATCTTGTTCCAGTCCTCCTCGCGCGTGATCTCGATGTTGGTCTGCGACTCGCCCTTCTTGTACTCGAGCGGACAGTCGAGCAGCATGATGCGCGGATTCTCGATGCGGCGGCGCATCTTGGGATGCGTGACGTCCTTGTTGAGCATGACGCCGTCGAGCACGCGGCACTCCTCGATGGTGCCGCCGGGCACCTTTTCGACGCGCGCGTAGCGCTTGATGTCCACCGTCTTGGTCGGATCCGCAGCAGCCGACGAGCCGGCGGCACCGTCGACCATGGCTACGGTGCGCACCGCCTTGAGCGCCAGCTTGCACATGTGCTCCGACCAGCGCGACACAAACTTGGTGCCGATGGACGTCTTGATGAGCGCCAGCATCTCCTTGTCGTTGGCCACGTCGACGGGCACCGAAATCTGCTCGACGATCTCGAGTGCGCGTGCGAGCGCCTTCTTGAACGCCGAGATGATGACGACCGGGTGGATGCCGCGCTCGAGCTGCGGCAGCGACTGTGCCAGGATCTCGCCCGCCAGGATGATGACGCTCGTGGTGCCGTCGCCCACCTCTTCGTCCTGCGTGCGGCTGAGTTCGATCATCGACTTGGCAGCCGGGTGCGCCACCTCAACCTCGCGCAGGATGGCGTTGCCGTCGTTGGTGAGCAGGATGCCGCCCATGGGGTCGAGGATCATCTTGAGCATGGCCTTGGGGCCCAGGCAGGTGCGGATCACGTCGGCTACGGTCTTGGCGGCGGTGATGTTGGAGATCTGCGCCTTGCGACCGGTCTGGCGCTCGGGCCCAGTGTTCATCACGAACACGGGCTGTTGTCCGGACATGGTTGCGGTGCTTTGCGTTGCTCACGGGTGTCGAGGTGATGGAGTGTTGCGAAAGAGTGGTGCGAGCAGCGGGTGTCGGTTGGTGTCACTTTTTGCGCACCTGCCGCGCCGACTCTGAAGCAACTGTGCACTGCAGCACCAGCAACAGCGCCCTCCCCTTGGACGGCGCGCGCGCCGCTTTCGACTGCTGCGCGTTGCTCTTTGCCTTCTTCCAGCTTCTTCTCAAAAGCGAGCCGCCGCGACCGACGCCCTTTTTTCGAGGCGCATCGGGTGGCGATTTTCGAGATCTTCCCGATTCCACTCATGCGGTTGGCACAGCAGCCCGGCACCCGTGACTGCTGTGGGTTGGTGCAGATTACAGTGGCCGGCATCTCGAGTTGTGCCCGAACCTTGTCACAGGTGTGGGAGCTGTGCTGGACGAGCACGAGATGAGGTCGACCCACCAATGTCGACTTTGAATCCGTGCTACGCTGCTGAGCATGTCGAGGAACAGACTCGAGGCGGTGCGCCGAGTCGGTCCGAGTTTGTGCGACTCGGCCAACGAGGGTCAAAAAGTGAAATTCGCCTCGGGCTCTTGGCAGCACAGCACGGCACGGCAAAGCACAGCGCAAAGCAGCACAGCACAGTCCAACGCACGCCCGCTCCCACACGCATGTTCGCACGCACGTCCGCACGCACGCACCAACCGAAAAGAAAGAGGCACCAAAGCGCTCTCTTCTGCGCTCTCTCACTTGTGGCTCCAACTTCCCCGCGCCGGGACCGCTCCCATCGATCCTTCTCAATCCATCCATCCCACTCATCCGCCCACCTCCCCCCGCCATAGACGCTGAAAGCGAGCATGGCGATCTTCGGCCTCAAGTCACGCAAGTCGCATTCATCCGTCATCTCGAGCGTCTCCAAGCACGAGCCACCGCGCACATCCAACACCGATATCCTCGAGGCTGCCGACGTCGTAGGTGACAGCCCCGACTTTGGCCAGGTCGCACACAGCCGTCGTGCCACCAACAACACTGTCGACTCGTCCTCCTCCTCGCTCCGCTCCCGCAACTCGACCAGCATGAAGAAGTTCTTTGGAAGCACGCGCAGGAAGGGCTCCCAGAGCATCGACGCCGGTGCACCGCCCTCGCACGCCGCCAAGTCGTCCGACTACTTTGGCTCCAACAACACCAAGCGCGCCAGCCAGATCAGCCTCGTCAACAAGCCCACAGTCGCCGCCACTTCGCCCCCCGTCATCACGCCCGGCGCCATCGCGCCTTCGCTCAGCTCGCCCACAGGCGACACGAGCTCCTTTGCCGAGGCGGTGGGCGCAGGCGTCTCGGGTGGTCTCGCCTCGCCCTCGTCTCCTACCGGCGCCCCGCGTCCGTCCGAACTGTTTGCCGGTAAGGGCGTACAGTGGAACCAGATCGACCTCACCTCGCGCGACCTCACCAAACCCACCGACGCCGCCTCCACCAACATCGACATGCAAAAGTTCCTCAAGGAGCGTCGCCAGTGGATCCCCACCTTCAAGGACTCGGACAACGTCGAGGAGGATGCCGTCAACCTCCCAAAGTCGCTCGACCAGTTCTCGTTTGGCGACGCTCCCCAAGTCGCAAAGTCGTCCGCAGGCGGCCTCAAGAGCCTCAAAGACCTCGAAGACACGCACAAGCGCAAGGCCGCCCTGCTTGAAAAGACGCCACTCGCGACCACCGCAAACGGGACCATCTTTGAGGAAGCCGCCACCACCAGCCCCTCGGCACTCGCAGGCCCTTCCACCGCTCCCACCCTGCCGCCCGCGCCTGCACCGCCGTCGCGCAACCAGTCCTTCCGCACTTCGTCCTTTGTCGACAACTCCACACGCAAGTCCAACAGCATCTCGCGCAAGCCCGCACCCTCGCTTGGCACGAGCACTGACACCGCTGGCCCTGCTACTGCTGCTGCCGCCGCTTCGCGCGACATTCCGCAGCGCAGAAGCTCGGTGCGCAAGGATCTGTCTGAGCTGGGCGGAGTCACTGCTGCCAAGGAGCCATCGGAAACGGTCGACCCTGCGGTTGCGGCAGCAGCTGCCACTGACAGCACTAGTCAAGCAGTCGAACCGCCGCAACCCGTCAATGGCCGCGTGGATCAGATCAAGGAGCAGGCCGCAGCTACAGAGGCTGCACCGACCTCGAGTACAGCCAACGGCAGCGTGCGCGCCTCGATCGACACGGCTGGCTTCGTCACGCCTGCCGAATCGCAGACGCACGACACCCAGTCGGCGGCCGCAGAGAGGCTGCGCGCTGCGCAAGCCGGGTCCATCCAGCCAGCTTCGGCCATCGCCGGCGACGCCTCGCACGATTCAGCCGCCACGGCTGGGCCCGCTTCGGCCATGCAAACCGACACCCCGCCGCGGCCGCCCAAGAACGGTCAGCGCACACCCTCGCGCCAGAGCAGCAAAGACCCCATCAACGCGAGCCCCACCAAGCCTCCCAGCTCCACCTTTGCCCAGGTCAAGGAGCAGATTGCGCAGGCCGCGCCGTCGTTGCAGAACGTTGTGCCCGGTACGGGCGCTGCCACCACGCCTGCCGCGCAGCAGTGAGAGTCGCAGCCCACACAATCATGTCATTCGTTTGCCACTCGTCTCAGACGTAATTCAATACCCCCATCGCCAGTATCCACACCGCTTGCCAATGTGAACGAGGCAAAGTTGCGAGCAGAGAGAGAGAGGGCTGAGGGAGGACTTCGGGAGACGGAGAGGAGTGGAGAAAAAAACGCCCCGAGCCAGGGTCCTTTTCCAAAAAAAAGAGTGTCTTGGACGTGTTCTTCTTGTTTGCACACGCACACCACAGCATCATGGCGGACTTTTACATTCGGTCGGCGACGGCACTGGATCGCGTGCTGCGCGACGAGTGTTCGGTCAAGGCGGCAGCCTCGGTGCATGCCGACTCTGGGCGTGTGCTGGCGCTGCTCATCAATGCGTTGGCGTACCGTTCGGCGCTTCTAGCTGCGCTCGACGCAGCCAGGGTGCTCAAGCTCGAAGCCAAGGTGTTCACCATCCTTGCTCCGCCACCAAAGAGCAAGAACGACAAGCCCAAACAGAAGCAAAAGGCGGATAAGAAAGAGCTCAAAGAGGTTGCGTCGGCCGAGGCGATGTGTTTGGTGCTCTGTCACGATCTGCTTTTCCAGTCGCGCGGGATTCAAGCCAGCAAGACATGGCCACCCAAGGTGGCGCTGGAAAAGTACCGGTCTTCGCTGCATTCGGCGCTGGTCAAGATGCAGATCCGACAGGGCAAAGCTCGGATCCAGGATCTGCGGTCGGGTGCGCTGTACCACGAGATGACGGCACGCATGCCGAGGTGGATCCGCATCAACAGTCTGCGTGCCACGCGCGACGAGGTGCTCGCCTGGCTGGCCGAACACAGCTATACCCAGGTCGAGACGGATGGGATCGGTGGAGTCAAGGAGTTTGCGGTGTCGAGGCATGTGCAGGGGTTGTTGGCGTTCCATCCCAAGGCGACAAGTGCATTGTTGCAGACGGAAATGTACCGCGACAATTGGATTGTCATGCAGGATCTAGCGTCGTGCTTTCCGGCGTATATCCTCGATCCACCAGCGGACGCACAGGTGGTGGATGCAACCAGCGCACCCGGCAACAAGACCTCGCATCTGTCCGCCATCATGTTCGCCAAGTCTTCGCGACGCATCGGCCAGAGCGAGGGAAAGGTGGTTGCATTCGAACGCGACGCTGTGCGATACAAGACGCTCGTCAAGCGTCTAGCTGCCGTAGGAGCCCTGGCCAAAGACGGAACTACGGGAAACGTGGTTCCCGAACGCAGGGACTTTCTCACCACCAACCCAACGGACTTTGGCGAGGTGACGCATATGCTGCTGGATCCGAGCTGCAGCGGAAGCGGAATCGTCAACCGACTCGACTTTCTCAAGGAAGACGACGACGTCGATGAGCTCGAAGATACGGTTGCTGCCGAGACGGGCGAGACCAAGTTGCAGCGTAGACTGCGCCAGTTGGGCGAGTTTCAGCTGCTCATGATCCGGCATGCGTTCAAATTCCCCGCGCTGCGCAAGGTGGTCTACTCGACGTGCTCCGTACATGCGCAGGAAAACGAAAGCGTCGTCATCCGTGCTCTGCACTCGGAAGAGGCCGACAAGTTCGGCTGGAGATTGGCACCCCGCTCAGAAGTCATTCCCACCTGGCCCGTCAGGGGCGATCCGGATGCGTGTGGCGAAGAGAAGGACGTGGCGGAAAACGTCATCAGGTGCATTCCGGGAGGCAAGGGAGAGGGGGACAAGCCACATGTAGAGGCGTGCAATGGCTTCTTTGTCGCCTGCTTCGTCAAGCATGCACCAACAAAGAGACCACTGGAAGAAGAGCAAGACGCGGCACCGACGGGCAACTCGGCCAACCGCAAGAAAAAGCTCCAGAAACGACGCCAGAAACAGCGCCTCGCACAACAAGCCTAGCCACCTCACACCCGACCCTTGGAAAACAGCTAACGATGGCATTCAGAAGCTTGTTATTTCTCTCTCAAACAGGAGATCGACTCAAGGAAGAAAGTGGATGGGGGGGAATGGACGCGTCTAGTTGGACGACGACGAGATGAAGAACCACTTGTCGATGCTGGCGTCGATGGGCGCGGGCGGCTGCGGGTTGGCCTTGGGCACCGAGGTGACGGCGGCGTCGTTGGCACCCACGAAACCCTTGGAGCCCTGGACGGACGAGTTGGTGAGGCTGATGTCGCCAGCGTCGGCCTGGCCCGAGATGAGGCGCTTCCAGGCCTCGTTGCACTCGTGCACGATCTCGGTGGCGTACTTGCGGTTCTTGGCCTCGCCAGAGAAGGCGAACTGGTTCTCGGGCTTGCCGTCGGGGATCTTGTAGATGCGGAACCACTCGTTGGTGGCGCGGATGAGGCCGGGCAGGTGGCGCTCGACGTCCTCAATGTCGTTGAGCTTGGGGGCGAGCGGGTCGTTGATGTCGATGACAATCACCTTCCAGTCGGTCTCGCCCTCGTCGAGGAGCGCCATGACGCCGAGCACCTTGACCTGCTTGATCTGGCCGGTGTAGCCCACCTGCTCGCCGATCTCGCACACGTCGAGCGGGTCGTTGTCGCCCTTGGCCTTGGTGTCCGGATGCGTGTGGTGCGGGTCCTCCCACGTCTGCGGGAAGGCGCCGTAGTTCCAGATGTAGCCCTTGTGCGGGAAGCAGTTGCGCACAAAGCGCAGCTTGCCCTTCTTGGTGTCCTGCTTGAAGGCGTTGAAGTTCTCCTCCTTGCTGATCTCCACCTTGGCGTTGGTCCAGCGCGGGATCTCGACAATCATGTTGAGCACCGTCTTGCTCTCGTCGGCGAACAGCGGCACATCGTGGAACGGCGACGCGGGCAGGCCCGTCTTGGCGTTCTCGAGGAAGACGCGGTAGTCGAGCGTGTTGGGCGAACCCACGGCGCGCGTCTTGTAGTCCTGGGCGGAAGCCATGGTGTGGAGACTGTTGGACAGCTGGCGAGCGGTCTGCGAAAGTCGACGGATGGAGGTGCTGGCACGAACAGGCGACGGCATATACCCCAAAGCGGATAGGTATACGGCAGAGGTTGTTCGAAGAATGTGGTGGTCGAGAGAGATTCTTGGGTGGCACTCGCTCGTGATTCTTCCAGATTCCACCGGATTGCGCTCTCGCACGTTTGCCGCTGTTGCTGCCGCCTCCGCCGCCTAAGTTATCGATCGAGGCGCTGCTGTGTTGCAGTGCGCTGTGATAGGCTCCTGTTCCGGCTCCACATGCGCAGCTGCTCCCGACTTCTTCCAGCTCTGCCTCCTCTCCCTCTCTCTCAAAAACTGCCCCGCCCAACATTCGTTGCCCCGTGCCTTTTTGGCCCCACTTTGCCGCAATTTCAAGTCGTGGGGAAGATTCAACTACAAGTTTCTTCTATTTGCCATTTCAAAGCTGATCTTGGCGGTGCTCCGATGGCGCCATTTGTCCCGATTAGCTACTCAGATCGCCCCGATCTGGCTTTGGATCTGGCTTTGACGTACCTTCCTCTCCTGCTCAGCCTTCAAGTTGCAGCATAGGATGACACTCGATCGTCAGCCCCTTACCTCCAAGATGCAAGCGAAGCAGACATACCGCTTTCCACTTGACTGACGAGCAAAGCTCATGAAACGACCATGTCAGTCGACGTGGCGGACAGAGCAGGCGTTTGGGAAACAAACGACTTGCATTTCGGGACATGCGTAACGACAGTAAAGCAACAAACGAGCGGCAGCGGCATCGTTCTCAAGATTAGAGGACCATAGCAAAGGATAACAAAAAAGGACTCCGTAAAACAACGAGACGATCAGCCATACAGCTGCCAGTCGAACTTGGCCGTGCTGCCCCACACCTGGCCGCACCCGGCATACTGGTTGGACTGCAGCGAGATGGTGTCGAGCGTCGACGCGGCACCCGAAGCGTCGGCCGATCCCAGACGCAAGACGCGCGCAGACTGGCTGCTGGTGCCTACAGTCTGCCACGGGGCGTAGTTGGCCGTGTTGGGGTTTCCGCTTCGCATGAACGTCACCCAGCGTGCCTGCACCTCCTGCACCACTGCGCGCTCCGATGCATCCACCTGGCTAGGGTCGGCAAACACCAGACGAATATCGTCCTCGTGGCAGACCTTGCCCTGCGCACAGTAGTCGTTGTCCTCGTTCGTCGGGTAGGCGATGCCGCGCTCGAATAGGCCCACGTACACCTGGCCCGCAGCGGCGTAGCGTCGCGCATTGTTCCAAGCGGCGCATGTAAACATACCCTGCGTCAGCACGGTCTCGAGGTTTCGCCTCAGACCGTCCTGCGCGCTCGAGTAGAGCTTGGCCTGCACCGGTGCTGGGTACGCCGACACATTGGTGGCCATCGAGTATGGCGTTGAGGTGTCGAGCACGTCCCCACGACCGCCGTTGAACATTTGCCCAAGCAGCTGCTGGCGTGACAGCGACATCGGCCACGCGCGCATCTCGGCTGAGTCGTAATTCGTACCCGTCGGAAGCAAAAGATTGCCAATCACAGAGCCGGCCTCGTTCTCGACGTTGGTCACGATCATCGGCTTGGACGCCACAGCCGCCGGGTTCGCCTCGAATGGCGTTCCCGTCAGCTGGCCCACGAAGGGCCGCCACACCTCGGACACCGCAACGGCGTCGTCGATGCTCTGCGCAGCTTGCACCGTCTGCATGCTCGCATCCAGCACGTCGCCGGCCGACATGGCACGCAGGCACGCCACGTCCGAGCAGCTCGTCTGCCCCATGGCGTACCGGCTCACCGCGTCGCTGGTGCTGGCGGTCTGCGTGCCAAAGTTGGCGGGGTCCGAGTGCAGGATGGCCTTGTGGAACAGGCTTGTTGCCGAGGGAGTCGAGAGGAGCGTGCGGATCAGATGCGCTCCACTGCTCTGTCCGGCGAGCGTGATGCTCGAGGCATCGCCGCCAAACGCAGCGACATTGTCGTGCACAAACTTGAGTGCCTGGATGGCATCGCGCACGCCCTGGTTGCCGCTCAGCTTCCCGCTCGGTCCGACTTGCGATTCGTCCGTAAACTGCTCGGGCGCAAAGAAGCCAAACATACCCAGGCGGTACTGGATCGTGACGACAACCACGTTATTTTGCGCAGCCAGGTACGAGGCATCGAGGCCCGGGGCCGTAGATGAACCCGCAATGAAGCTGCCACCATGCACCCACACGAGCACGGGCAACGGACCCGCCGTCGACGGCTTGGGGCGGAAGATGTTGAGGTAGAGGCAGTCTTCGCTGATGTCGGCGGCCTCGATCCCATATCGCGAATCCGGCTGCTGCATGCATGCCTTTGGCAGCTGTGTTGCATCGTACACCGCAGTATGATTCGGCAGAGCCGTGAGAGGTTGCGGCGCCGCGAACCGCAGCTCATCCACGGGAGGCTGCGCGTACGGGAGCGTGAATCGCTGCGAGCCATACGCGGTATTGGTGCCCAGGACCGAGCCGAGTGCGAGATTGACCTGCAGTGGGCTCGAGAGGCTGCACCGGCGGTCAGCTCGGCAGGTGAGCACGGGCGCACCCGCGCACATGTGGGCGCACGTGACGAAGCTGCACACCAGGCAGATCAGAGAGCTTAGCAGTGTCATCTTGAGGAAGAACGGTGAGGGAGGGTCTGGATGATGGATGAGACACAAGCTCGGAGTGGACGGCTTCTTATAGACATAGGGACGAGGAGGGCGCCGTTTCATCGAGGACGCCAACATTGAATGAAGTGCCAAGTTTGGCACCGCGGAGCCAACGGAACAAAGGGACGTTAAGGTTCGTCTCGAGCTGCACGCCGCACGATGCATGTCGATCCCCACCAGCGTACCACCGCCAGCAAGCCAGCGTCAAATCGCCCAGCTTTCCTCCGTCCAACGCTTCCTGCCCTCTCGTGCTTGCTAGCATCGTTGCGCGTGACGTTCAGATTGTAGGGCGAGAGACGACAAAGGGCCTGCATTGCTCGACGGTTGTCTGGCTTCTCTCGGCAATGCAGGTACGCTGGAGGGGTCTGAGCGCTTAGCTCTGCATGACGGCGCTTCGGAGTGCCAAGATCCACCGTATGCACGGCAAGAACAAAGGGCTCCGGCACGACGTTTGCCACGCGACACATCTTCCGGCGGTGGTGTTCCGGCCTGTCAAGCTGAATCCCCTTTGTTTGCCGCGGCAGAAGCTCCAGTCCCTTTCATGTAGCCATGGCTGCATCATTTCCGGACCGCAGCAGGACAAAGGGACGCAGATGCACGTACACCGGGCTCCGACTCCGCCCGCCTGCATCGCCCACGCCATCTCTCATGCGGACCCAGACGCTCGGATCTCGTCGCTGCCACCCAGACGCAAAGCACAGGCCGCATACCTCGCGCCACACGCACACGGCCATCGGAGCATTCTCGACATTTCCGTGCCAATCACGGCGCACGCAACGCGGATGCGCACTATACTTCGCCAAAGTCGCCGTGGCCGGTGGACTTTGCATGCTCGACCGCCTGCTTCTCGCCCGTGAGCTTGGTGCCGCACGTCTTGCACTTGAGGCTGAAGCTGGCGGTGTCGGTGTAGTATCTGCGCTGCTTGAGCTGCTGTGCGAGTTGTTTCGCCGCCGCTAGAACGGGGTCCTCATCCACCTCGACGCCCACTGCGCTCAGGTTCGGAAAGACCGTCGTGCCCCTATCCAACGCCGCACCTGGATGGTCTATAAGAGCGACTGCATCGTAGTGGATGCCAGAGTAGATGACGATGCCGCGGTTCTCAAAGTTCTTGTCCTCGCCGAACCGGTGGATGGCGCCAGAAGCGACGTCGACCGAGGTGAGTTCGACGCCGAAATGCTCGGCGAGGATGCTGAGTTCGATGGCGCCACCCCAGGTTTGTGGCTTGAGGATCTTGGAGATGTAGGCCTCGCGCGGCTGGCCGAGCACGATATCCGGATACGCAGACGGATTGGAGCGAATCGCATCGGCGACGGTCGACCGAAGGCCGGAGCAGAGATCCGCCCCGAGTCGCTGCTCGAACAGAAAGCCGATCGAGTTGAACAGACACGAGTTGTCGTCCGGCACAACTTTGAGCGCAAGGTAGCCCTGGCCGGAAGAAAGGGGCACCGAGACGGATCCATCGGTCACTTTGTTGCTGGGCGTACTCGAGCTTGCAGATGCTGATGTACCGGGCGTGCGCGCGGTAAGGCCATCGTTGAGGGTTCGTGCACCGAGTCCGTACGAGCGCGAACCTGTTGCTGTTGACACGATGGGTTGTGGACCTCCCATTCGTCCGAACGAAGAGGTCGCAGCCGATTCCGACGCACCTGCAGATGCGGCTGTTGCAGCCCCACTTCCGCTACGACGTGCTACAGTCACCTGTTCACCCTTTCTGATACCGACCAAATCCGAGCTCACGGGTGTATCGCCACTGAGCCCCGCGAGAGCGAGCGGCTTGGGAGGATAGCCAATCTTGAGCTCCTGGTCCGCTGGCGCGATGCCGCTCTCGGCCTGGATGTACGCCTGCAGTGCCGACAGCGTGGTTGTGTCGTCGAGCGCGAACGAGCTCGTGCCCTCTGGGTGGCGGATGCGGATCATGACGAGCTGGCGGTGGGCGGTAAGTGATGGCTGCTGTACGACATGCACAGCGTGTACAAGATGCAGGTCGTTGCCGCACCGGTGTTGGTCTTGCACCGTCAAAGCCTCCACACGACACAACGCTTCGTTGACGCATCCCTCTGCCGAATTTTTTGGGCTTGTGTTAGACTCGTCAGCCCCGCCTTCACTCTTCTCATTATTGGCATGCTCAGTCCATTCACCTTGGCTTGCCTTGGACACACACACACAGCTGCTCAGACATTGGGGCGGATGAGCGGTAAATCCATGCACAAGCGATCTATAGGCAATGATGTTTGCTGGCGAGCTTACGACGACGACGAGCTCATGCCAACGACCATGCCGTTCTTCATGGTGACGGAGCCCGTGAGCGCCAGGTCGGCGACGCGCGAGCTCTTGCCCACCCAGATCTGGTACGTGCCGTCGACCACGCGGAACTCCTGCCTGACCACGTCCCACACCGAAAAGTCGCGCTTGCTCAGCTTGAACGTGGCGGTCTTGGACGCGTTGGGCTCGAGATCCCTGACCTTGTCAAAGCCTCGCAGCTGTCGAACCGGCGCCTCGGCCTCGTCGGGATAGCCAACATAGAGCTGAGCCACCTCGTCGCCCTTCATGGCGCCGACGTTCTTGACTTCGGCGGTGACCTCGACGAGGTACTGGAACAGAGATGCTGCGCCACCGGGCATCTTTTCGCTCTTGGACTGCACCATGCTGGGCGCATAGCAGTTGTCGGCCGACTTTTGGATGGCGAGGTTCGCGTAGCTGTAGTTGGTGTACGAGATACCGTGGCCGAAGGGGATGAGGGGCTTGAGACCCATCTTGTCCCACGCGCGGTAGTCGATGTAGAGTCCTTCGGTGAAGTCGACCTGCGGGTCGCTCGCGGGACTGCCAACGATGCGTGGGTAGTGAACCGCATCGTCGTCGGCGAGCATCGAGTAGGGCATCTTGCCGGACGGGTTGACGTCGCCGTACAGCACGCGCGCAAGCGAATTGCCAGACTCCTGTCCAGGCAGGTGCGGCAGCACGAGCGCAGTGATGTTCGGGTGGTCGAACCAGTCGCTCATCAGCACGGGGCCGACGGTGTGCATGACGACGATCGTGTTGTTGCTCTGCGATGCCACGAGCTTGATCAGTTCGTCGCCATCGGCGTCCAGACGAAGCGAGTGGCGGTCGCTATCCTCGCCCGACCTCGCCTGGACAAAGACGAGCGAGGCGTCGGCAAGACCAGCCGCCTGCTTGATGAGCATCTGGTTCTGCTCGTCACCGACGTCGTTGAGGTTGGCCAGCACCGCGCCCTGGTTCTCGCGAGCCGCCTCCGAGATGCCAGCAAGCGGGTCGATGAGGTAGGGGAAGAAGCCAGCGCCAGATCCCCACCCAATCGCCTGCGTGCCGTTCGACGTCGCATTCGCAGGGCACAGCTGCGAACCAAGCCCGATCCACGACTGGCACGAGTTGAGCCCGTACGGGTTGGGACCGGCATCGCTGCCAAACACGGCGACGCGCGCCTGCTTGGCAAGCGGCAGACCGACAGTGTATCCCGTGTTGCCCTGCTGGCCCGGCTTGTGCGTAGCCTTGTTGTAGATGAGCGTCACCGCCTCCTCTGCCACCTCCTTGACGATCTTCCAGTGGTCGCCCTGCACGTTGCGGTGCTCGTTGACCACCGAGCCGTTGTAGAGCGTGTTCTGGTAGCCGTCCTTGTAGCTGACGGTGGGGTAGTCCTTGTCCTGTCCGTGCAGATACCACTGTGCGAGCAGGCGCACGATTCCGTCATTGATGCGCTCGATCTTGACCTCGCCTGCGTCGAGCGCGCGAACGAGGTCCGATCCGCCCACCAGATTCTTGTMCCCMCCCGTCATTCCGCCGGGCATCACCACGTCCGACCCGCCGTTGTACGTGTTGCTCGTGTTGAACGCCGCCGACCAGTCGGTCACCACAAAGCCCTGGAAGTCCAGCTCGTCCTTGAGGATCTCGTTGAGCACCTTGCTGGACTCGCAGCCCTGCGTTCCATTCAGACGATTGTACACGCACATGATGCCGCCGCTGCCGGCTCGGACGGCGTTCATGAATGGCCAGAGGTAGAGCTCGTGCAGTGTGCGGTCGTCGAGGTTGGCGCTGTAGGTGAGCGCGGTGTTGTTGTTCGGGTTGAGCGTGTACGGATCCGAAGCAGCATACAGCTGTCGGTACGTCTCCTGTTCGTACGCGAGGAAGTGCTTGGCGGTGGTGATCACACCTGCCGACTGGGTACCAGAGACGGTGTAGTAAGCAGCCTCGCCGTGAAGGTAGGGATCGGGTCCGAAGCCCTCCCAGTTCCTGCCCTGGTACGGCCCGCGGCCGAGCGGGCCACCCGTAACAGGGCCAAGGTGGACGTTGACGCCCTTGGCGACGAACTCTGCGCCGAGAGCTGCGGCGCGCTTGTACATGAGGTCTCGGTTCCACGTAGCTGCGGTCGTCACACCGGCGGGGAAGACGGTGACAAAGTCCGAGGCACGGAATCCGGCGGGACCATCCTGGAAGCAAAGCTCAGGGATGCCGAAGCGGTCAACACGGCCGAGCGTACCTTCGCAGCGACCGCCTGTAATGCCCGCGGTGAGATTGACCTTCTCGTCGAGCGTGAGCTGGTCGACGACGCTTCGCGCCTTGTCCACCGCCCATTCCCAGCCACCGTTGCCCGTGACTGGGTGGAAAGGGCTGTTGATGTCCGCCAGCTCAGGACCTCCGCGGTAGAAGGTGCCCGCAAGAGGAGCCTGTGCCAGCGCCGAATTCGCTTCCGAGCTGATGTTCCACGAGAGCGTCGAAGTGTCGGTCTGGTTGGATGAAGAGGCTTGGCGCGTCTGCATGAGCATCTTAAATTGCTCGAGCGGCGCGGCCTGTGCGCCCGTGTGGGCGGCGTAAACGCCGAGCACCAGCAGTGCCTTGACGCTTGCCTTCATAATGCCAAGTGGGCGCTTGCGTTAAGCGACAGGTGTCGGGCCGAAGCTTTCCAACAGCCAAGGCTTGTGGTTGGATGGCTCTTGGCGGGGTACGAGGGGACAGCTGAAGGGGGAGGAACGAAGAAGATCGTGGCTTGACGGTCCCGTGTGACAAGCGGAGTTGCGAACGTACTTATAGTGAGTCAAGTGTTCAGTGGAGAAGAAGAACTTTTGTGGGGCGGCTGCGGGGTTGTCGGCTGACAGTGGCCTTTCCTCTCGGCAGACGCGGAGGACAACAATGAGCACTGTCTGCGTCGAGGATGCCGGACTTGCCTGTTTGCAAGCGAGGGTCCGTTCGCGATGGAGTCAAAGGTCACCGGCTGGTCTTGGCAGCAGCTCGTCTGGGATCAATACGGCAGCCTGGCGGACAGAGGAGGCATAGGACGATGCTCGAAAGTCTCGCGAGAGGCAGCGGCACCGTCTCTTCCGTGCAGGCTTCAGAAGTGCTGTAGCGATTCCGCAACCAGGCCGCCACTCAGTCAACAACATTACACGCGTTGCACCCTGGGGGCAAACACAGCAAGCACGCTGCGTGTGCGTCTGACGTGCAGGATCGCATGTATTCATCCTGCCATTTTCGGCACACGACTACCGGTGATCCCCCAAGCTCACGGTCGCCGGTCTCAGATGGCCTCGAGCAACCTATGCGAGGATCCATGGCGGCATCGCAGCAACAAACGGACGACGCTGTACGCAAGCGCGGACGGCGTGGGGGCAAGCAAGAGATTTCCGAAGAATCGCAGGCCAGAAGACGCCGGGCATCTTGCATGGAAGCCTCCACGCCAGAAAAAAGCGGGGTCTCCCGCCGGACGTAGTGGGCGGAGACTCAAGTCGCACCGAAATGTGGAGAAAGCAAGCGTCGACCGAGTCGACCGGCATCTGTTGGATCCGCGGCGCTGCGACAAGCGAGCCGATTTGCAGCTCGCTAAGCGCAAGCGACACGGTGTGCAGCTCCGCATTTCCTTGCAGATGCGGGACTTCGAGCTTGCTTCGACGTCGAAAAGCGGTGCGGTGGTGCTCAGCGATCGTGCAACCGGAGAGGAAGAGGCGAAGCAGTGAAGAGAATTTGCTGCTGTGCATCAGTCTACATACGGGGTTCAGTACTGTGTTGTGCTTGTTTTTCGTACTCAGGTATCGTCTGGCCATTCTGAAACATGGCGAGCATTGTCGTAAGGTGTAGACGAAATAGCTCATTGATCTGCTACCGGACCGCTGTGGGCGTGTGTCTACGGAGTAGCAAGTCTGAATGTCGGAACGGAAACCAACATGATTGAGCAAAGGGTCCGATTGCCCGAACGACAGAAAAAGGTGGCCTCGAAAGGAGGCATCAAATATTCTTAGCGGAAATGCTTACAGTAGCTGGCGCAGCCGACATTATGTTCGACTCAGCGACTTTGTTGAAAGGCGAATCATCTACGAGAGCAGAGCGAGGAGTCTAGCGGGAATGTGCAGCAGGAAGTGGCACTGCTCAGATCAGCATTTGTCAGCAGTTGAGCATCGACATCCTCGCAACACAAGGCCCCGTCCTGCGAGCGCCACTCGGGCTACAGGCTCGACAACAATGCGAGGAGCTGGACCTCGCCGGTGCCTCTCCCCCATGCGACAGACCACTCGACTGGGAGGGGCTGACGTGACCGGTGCGTCTCTCACGATGGAGCTGAGAGTTCGCTACGGCGTTTGCCTTTGTTCACGTGGTCGATCAGCCTCCATCTGAACGGTCATGGACCGCCATTGTGATCGTTCCGAGCCACAGGACTACAGAAGACGGCCACGATCAGATCAGCATGTGCTCTACTATAGCTAGATCAGGAACAGCCAGTGACGAGATTGCCGAGATGTCCGAAACAAGCGCAGACCACTACCAAGAACTCCATGGCTTTAGCAACGTCTTCTTGCTCGGATCGAGCCAAGAGAAGTCCGGCCTGGTTGCTCCTCATCGAGCTACGCATGACCGTCGGGACGTGTGCTGGGTAGTAGGGCCAGCTCTGCTCCGTGCCGACGGCATCACAACTCGGCGCGACCAGGAGGTGTTGTGCACGCACTGGTATGAATCTGCTGTTTATGTTTTCAGCCGAGATGTGGCTTGCTTGCGTACGCAGATTCCCGCAGGCTTATTTGCCGTAGACTCCCTTGCAATAGGCGCGATGAGCTCAGACACTTGCAATGTGGCTTGGAAGCAGGAAGCTTCGTCGGCTACAATGGACGAAGCTGGCCAAGCGTCGACCATGACCGGCAACGTTGAGCGAGACGCTTGGGCCGCGTTGACCGGGCATGGCGCGTGGCCGCTGGGACGGACCGGCGAATCGACGCTGGGGCTACAGCGGGCTAGCATGATCCAATCTATCGGGCGGCAAATCGTCCTCAATGGTCCGTGCATCTGCATAGCAACGGAAAGAGCCGCTTGCAGCTCCATGCTCGCTGCCAACCCCGATTGTTTGCTCCTCCACCATGGCCGTACCTCCATTCATACGTCTGAAAAGCTCGAGTGGCAGGATCGGCTTCAACACAATCGGCTCGGGTGTTGGATGAGAATAAGCCGTGCGGGAGGCGACCTTTCGTCGGCGTATAGTGAGCGCCGAGAAGCGAGCAGGGGCTCAGTCGCGGAGTCCGAAAGCAGGTCACGCCAGGAGGCTCAGCCAAATGCCGTCCCGTGAAAAAGAGCCATTCTCGAGCAGAGGGGGGGCCCAGACGCGGGGCAAGCACTCGCTCTCGAGTTGAATCGCTGCCACCTCCGCAGGTTGACCGATCTGCCCTCGATCGCGGTACAGCGATGCCGGCACTGGCCGCACTGCGCCCTCTCGAGCGTTACAGTAAGATCGTCGGCAATCACCTACGCCGAGCAGTCGCGCACAGAGACAAGACCAACACATCCGGCCAACTTGGCAGCCCGGGTTGTTGGTTAAGCCGTGCTCAGATTGCTCCGATATTGATGACGGGGAGAATACACCGAAGCGGCGACGAGGTCCCCGATGCCGGCCACGATGACGCTAGACGACGACGATGTGGGCAATTCGGATTTGTGTGTGACCCGCGGGCAATGTCAGGCGCAGTTCATCGTCATGCCTACTGTGCAAGTGACGATGAGAGTACATTGCACAGCGCAAAGCGGGGCCGCAGATGAAGACGAGATGAGATGCGGGATGCAGGCCAGACCGGATCTTACGCGGCATCCACCCGCAACGCCGCATTGCTGAAAAGCACGAGCTCTCGCGCGAAAGGCCAGGCATGACTCCCTTTGTTGGTCAACGTGTGCGTTCCCAGACCAACGCGGGCAGGACGGCCAAAAGGATGCCGAGGCAGGGTTGACCGGTGACCCGCGCTCGGCTGGGTCGGTGCGATGGCTTGGTCGAGTCTCCCCGCGCACGACCATGTTCTCTAGGCATTTTTCTTGGCCGCGAACCCTGACGAGATCCCCGCACTCCGTCTGCGTCTCTACGCGTGCGGTGCAACACATGGCATCTCGTGTGGGCTTTTTTTTCGATTTTTTATTCTCTCGGCTCCAGCTGAGGGTTCCACAAGTTTTTTTTGCGAGAAACTGGATTTCCGGGGAAGTAAGCAGGCGGCTCAGCGGAGGACGGCGTGCCGAGCGTCGAAGAGCAGGCATGGAGAAGTAAGTGTCCTCGAGTCTCATGCGCCAGAGCGTACGTCCCCGGTCACTCGACCCTGCAGCCCCGGGCCCCCGCTTTTGCGAGTCGTGCGCGCCAACCAGGTTGACCGGTTGACAACTCGTCTCCACGATTCTGGGGGATCACGGTGTCGATGTTGAGCATGCACTGCAAGGCGTTGCCAGAAATCAACAAGCCAATCCTTGCTCAGCCTCATTTGCGTCGGTGCGGGTGTTGGTGGAGACGTGCAAATGGCGTGGCATCCCCTTTCCCGTCCATTTCGGTCTTGTCCGTCTTGCGCCCTTCATTTCAACGAGGATACAGCGTATGTGGCACGGAAAGGACGCCATCAATGGCCAGGAGCATGAACGGAAGCGCAAGCCTGTTGAAAGTTGCTCTGTGCGAGGGTGGCACAGGGAAAACCGAGCGAAGCGATGCGCGCGTGCGGCTGTCAGCTGTCCAGCCCCATTATTTTATTATTCTTTTATTTTATTATTAATTTTTTTTTATTTTACTCCTCCTTCAGCCATGTAGGGACTTGTCTCGGCCCAGGTGCATCACCATCGTCGCCCTCATCCTGCTTGTCTCCGGTCAGCTCGGCCGTCCCTGGCATCGCCGTTGGCTGTTTAGGTGCGCACGTCGGCCTTTCTGACCGTGCGCTTCAGGCACCAGCGCCCTGGGCGCTAATGGCCCGAAATGAACAATTGGCGTGCGACGCGTCGAAAAAAAGCCCCCACGCATCCCCGGATTTTCGCGGCTCAGGCACTCGGACCCTCTCACCGGCAACGATGGAGCCCCACCCTCTCCCCGACCTCGTCCTCCTCGTCCATCTCCTCGACCCGACCGACCGTCACCTTGCAAAAGTAGATATAGACCCCCATTCTCCCCCCGGCTCTTTACTGTCTGTCCGTCCGCTCACACTTCTCCGCCCATCCTCTTCCACTTCTCCGTCAAGAATCGGAGCAAGGCCAGGTCCCTGCCCACACACTCTTCCCTCTCGACCTCTCGCTTAAGACCCGGAGCATCACCATCATGGCTCCCACCGCCACCGGTGCTTCCAACCATGTCTCGCAGGCCCTTGCTGAGCACCGTCTCTCGATGGTCGGCGCCACTGGTGCCAAGGGCCTCATCAAGAACGCTCGTACCTTTGCCATCGCCGTCTTCGCCTCCATGGGCGGTCTGATCTACGGTTACAACCAGGGCATGTTCGGTCAGATCCTGAGCATGCACTCCTTCCAGGAGGCATCAGGCGTCAAGGGTATCACCAACCCTACCCTCGGTGGCTTCATCACTGCCATTCTCGAGCTCGGTGCCTTCGTCGGCGTGCTCATGAACGGTTACGTTTCGGACGCGTTCGGTCGACGAAAGTGCGTTCTCTTCGGTCTCGCATGGTTCCTTCTCGGCTGCATCATCCAGGCTTCCACCACCGGCGGCTCTTACGACTTCATCACCGCCGGCCGCGCCATTGTGGGCGTGGGAATCGGTTCACTCTCCATGATTGTGCCCCTTTACAATGCGGAACTTGCTCCCCCCGAGATCCGTGGTGCCCTCGTCGCCCTTCAGCAGCTTGCTATCGTCGCAGGAGTGATGATTAGCTTCTGGTTCACCTATGGCACCAACTTTATCGGTGGCACCGGTGCAGGACAGAGCCGCGCTGCATGGTTGATCCCCGTCACCGTCCAGATCCTCCCCGCCCTCATCCTCGGTGTCGGTATCTTCTGGCTTCCCGAGTCGCCACGTTGGCTCATCGACGTTGGCCGCGAGCAGGAGTCGCTTGCCATCATCGCTAGCCTTCGTCGCCTTCCCGAGTCGGACCTCCTCGTCCAGATGGAGTTCCTCGAGGTCAAGGCCCAGAAGCTCTTCGAGGACCGCGTCTCTGCGCACGACTACCCCGATCTCCAGGACGGCTCCCGATCTTCCAACTTCAAGCTCGGCCTTGCTGGTTACAAGTCGCTCTTCACCAACCCGGCCAACCTTCGAAGGACCCTCGTCGCCATCTTGATCATGCTCTTCCAGCAGTGGACGGGCATCAACTTCATCCTCTACTACGCCCCCTTCATCTTCAAGCAGATCGGCCTCTCGGGCAACACCATCTCGCTCCTTGCCTCTGGTGTTGTCGGTATCGTCCTCTTCCTCGCCACCATCCCTGCCGTCCTCTACATCGACTCCTGGGGACGCAAGCCCACGCTGCTTGCCGGCGCTATCATCATGGGTATCTGTCATCTGTCGGTTGCCATCATCATCGCTCGCTGCGGTGGCGACTGGCCCGCGCACCGTGCTGCCGGTTGGGTTGCTTGCGCCTTCGTCTGGATCTTTGCTGCTGGCTTCGGCTTCAGTTGGGGACCTTGCGGTTGGATCATCGTTGCCGAGGTCTTCCCTCTCGGTCTGCGTGCTAAGGGTGTCTCGATCGGTGCGGCTTCCAACTGGCTCAACAACTTTGCCGTCGCCATGTCGACGCCCGACTTCATCACCGCTGCCCCTTACGGTGTCTTCATCTTCCTCGGAGTCATCTGCTTTGTCTCGGTGGCTTACGTCAAGTTCTTCGTGCCCGAGACCAAGCTTAAGACGCTCGATGAGCTCGATGCCGTCTTTGGCGACAACTCGGGCAGGTCCCAGTGGGAGGCCGGCATCATGCTCCAGGCCCAGCGCGACGTTGGTCTGCTCCGCCTCGCCGGCATCGAGGAGCCCAAGGGTGTCCACGGAGACAACGTCTCGGATGACGTCGACGAGAAGGGCTCCGACATCCACTCTGATGGTGAGGTCAAGAAGGAGGGCCACACCGTCGTCTCCACCGCCTAGATAGGCATTCGCAAGGCGAAAATACCCCCCCTTTCTCAAACTTTGTCTCGCTCATCCGCGTGTCTCATGGTGTATGGATAGCACGTTCGGGACGTGCTCGGTTTAAGCCTTTTGTATCTCTTACCGTCTCGACCCGATGCTGCAATTGTGTTCTTTTACTTGGAGTCGTGCGGTGCCTTGGCGTGAACCTGAACCTAGACTATGCTATGATTGAGTTGAACAGTCGAGCGTCGATCCTCCCGCGCGATGGACGTAGGTGCAAGAGCAAACAATGTATGCCTCTCCATTGCCATCAAGCAGGACTGGAAGCATGTGAAAGGAATGCAACCTTGTTTGTGGAGTCGTCCAAGAGTGTTGGCAGATTCAAATGGAACAAGTCGCTCGTCAAGAGACAAGTTCAGGTGAGGGCTGATATCAGACTATACCAGTCGTCAATGTAGATGGCATGAATGCAAAATATGATAAGTGCAAGGGGATGTGAGCAGTCGAGGGTGGATTTGAAACTGCTTCGAGTCGTTGATGCTGGTGTAAAAGAAGTGCGAGGCGGCGTGATCGAGAAATCAGCTCCGGGCTAGACTTTTTCATGATGAGGCACGTGATGGCCGCCGTCCCAGCCATGGACGAGTAGGCGTTATCATCCTTCCAGGCAGTGTCGACGCAGGAAGCGACTGAGCAGACTATGAACATTGCCTGCTTCCATTGCTGAAAGATGCCGGTGTACGTCACGCAGACGTTCTTGAAGTCAGGGCTGCGGGCGGAACGAGCGTCAAAGAGCTGCTGGAAGCACTTGACGACATGTTCCGTGTCGGAGAGGGGAAAGAGGTTGCTGCAGACGAAGCAGCAGTATTGCTTGTGCTTGTCCCGCAGACATTCATTGTAGACGGCAAAGACGTCGGCCGGATCGCGGGGGTTGGCAATCTTATCTGCAGGGAACGACTTATGGCAAGATGGGCATAGGTGAGATGCGTCACTGAGAATCCAGTCCATCAAGGTTGAGTCGGGATCCTGACGAATGCTTTCGTCGTCAATTGAATGAGGTTTTTGAGCGATCGACGTCCAAGACAGCAGTTTGGCACTTGTAAGGGACAGTAGGCCCGCCAGCGATTGCTTGAAGGGACTACGGACACTGCTGTTGATGGTGCGGAAAGTCTGCACGAACCCGTGTGAGATGGCGCTGAGAATGCTGGCCTGGTCGCCACCAGACTACTCCTTCCCTTGGTGAAAGGCTGAGAGGAGAAGTGGGCCCTCTGTCACCGTTCGGGGTCAACGTCGGCAGGGTCTGGCAAGTGTGACACAGCACCATGGACATCAAGCACCTTTGGGACGTTGTCGGAGAAAGATGTTGGGTTTCCCGGCTCGCCCGGCCCTTTACCTGCACCGGGCGCTCCCACCGACTCATACGCGCCCTGGAGGCGTCGCTACATACACCTCCGCAGGGCTACGACGCACATACCTTCGGCTCACTCACTCAGCTTGATCTCATTCTCTCGCTTGCACGCGTTATAGATGGACCACCATCGCTCAGTCGTATCCCGACCAATACATCCGTTCGCGTTAATCACATCTGCCGTGCGTCGCCTCGTTCCAGTGTCCTGGTTCAACAGCTAGCACTGCAGGCTCCCAACAATCTAGAATGTGGGCAACGCCAAAGTACCCACGGTAGCTTAATCGAGCCTTGAGCGACTCCAGAGCCAGAGGAGAGGCACCACACCATCGAGCACATCAACCTATTAAAGCAGTATCGTGCTGCAGATACCTGCTCGGGTGGATCTCGTTTGAGCCCGGGTGCCGCAGCTAGCGCTCGCTCTTCGGTGTCCTCGTCTGCCTCCCGCCAATGTCCCGTCGCGCCTTCAGCTCCGCCACCTCTGGAACCTGCTGTGGCTGACCCAGCTCTTTCTGCTGGTCCTACTGCCCCGCCTCTCAACCCCGCCGTGACCCCGCTGTGCTCGACCCAGCTCTTTCTGCTGGTCCTGCTGCGCCTGGTAGCCAGCAACCTCTGGCTACAGGCAGTCGAGATCTGAGAAAGAGCGAGGATGCTATCTTTTCGCTTGTTGCGCTCGGGCTCAGCCAGCAGGTCTTCCCCAGGAAGCTTCGCCAAAATCTTCTCCGATCGTCAGATTGGCTTATCTTTGCTCAAGAAGAGCAACTTTGCCTACGTCTTCACGGTCAAGGACAGGTTGTCGACTGTCCTGTGTTCCTGCACCGCAGGACGCATGCTCGCGAACCAGAGACAGACAGCCCTCACAACTGCAATTCGCCTCACCATCCCTCCGACACAATTGTACGGGGTCAACATCACCGACAAATGCACGGGGCAGAGATGGTGTTCGTGGGTTCAAATGTTGGTGCGCGCGCTGTCGCTGCGGGTACTAGGCCGCAGATGAACCCAGGCAGCTAGAGCTGGAGGGGCTTGGTCGAAGAAGGAGTATCACCACTGTCGATAGCGCTGGAGGGCCCGCAGCGCTGTTGGTGGACGAACGGTAAGGCGGTGAAGCCAAGCCCAATAAGCAGGGGCTGAATCGCGCAAAGGCCTTGGTACGCCGGCCAACAAAATCTCATCACACGAGGGTGTTCCTGGACACGTCCACAAGGCAAAGGCGGTAATACGGGTGTGGTGCAGGCCTGTCGGACGCAGTTTCGTGACCGTGTGGGTCGTGTTGAGCTGCTAGAGAAACAAGGAATGGCAACAAAGCCGAGAGCGACCATCTCTCACAACGCAGCTGTTTGTCGGGCCTCTGGACCACGACCTCAGAGACAGCGGGTCGGCGGTCTTTGGGACAGTGCGCCAAACCAGTCAGACCGCGTTGCATTCTCAATTGCGAAGTAGGCGATAGGCTTTCGATGCCAGGCTAGAGACGACGCCGACGACTCGAGCAGTACGACTAGAAACGGCGCGAAACAGGGATGTGAAAAAGGTGAAGCTAAGCCGAGAGGGAGAGAGGCAGGGAGCGAGAAAAGAAGGCGAGAGAGGTGTCACGATCAGCTTCTGGTTCACTCATGGCACCGACTGTATCGGTGGCACTATAGGTGGTCAGAGCCATGTTGCATGGCTGATCCCTGTCATTTTCGAGCGTCAATGCGCTGCTTGAAGCAATGAACAGCAGGGTCCGAGTCAGCGGCTCGTTTGGATTTGTGCGGGTTGCTCGAGCGCGGGTTGCTCGAGTGCGGGACGTGCGCAATTTGACGGTTGGAAAGGCAAGGCGGAGAGGTCAAAAATGACCGCGCTCGGGCCGATGCGCGCTCAGGGTCCGCGTTGATCCAGGGTCCGCGATAGGAGCGCAGATTCGGAAGTGGGTGGCCGGTCCGCAACGGAGAACTTGACACCAAAGCGCCGGTGATGATAGCGCACGGAGCGGACAAGCCATCCGACTTTGCGGCGATAGAGCTGATGGAGGTGCGGAAGCAGAGTAAGGACAAGGCCGAGGTCGGAGCGACGCACGTCGGCGAGGGGCGATCCGACTATCTTTGCAGCAGGGTCGGTCAGGTGTGGCAATGCGCATGTGTGGGGTAGGCGAGCAGCTCGGATTCATGCCAATCCAAACGTGCCCGTCACCTTGTTGTCTGCAGCACCGAGTCGCATATATACCGGGATGTGTGGCATTGTAACATGCTTCTCCATCATCCCACCTACCCAACGACAAGATGCTGTTGAGCAAGTACCTCTCTCTCCTCGTCGCCGGTCTGGCAGCTGGCAGTAGCAGCACAGCCAAGCCTCTTCCTGGTATGGACGTTGGCCGCCCTCAAGTGGATGCTGGCATGCGCTCGCTGTTCGCATACTACAACGGGACGGATGGACGGTTTGATACGTCTGCGTCGTGGTGGTTGAGCGGCAATGCGCTGACTACGGTGCTGGAGTACATGGACAAGACGCATTCGCGCCGATACATGCCTCAGGTGCTCAACACGATCGAGCAGCAGAAGAAGCCGTTGCCGTGGTGGCCTTCTGGCGGCGGGATCTTTCGTGCGGATTCGACGGACGACACGGGATGGTGGGCGCTGGCGATGCTCAAGATGTACGACCTGACGCACGATGGCAAGTACCTCGAGTATGCGGTGTTGGATGCCGAATATCTGCAGAGCTTCCAGAGCGGTGCGTGTGGTGGGGGCATCATCTGGGACATTCCATCGCGCACGTACAAGAATGCGATCAGCAACGAGCTGTTCCTCTCGCTCGCTGCGGGTCTTGCCAACCGTCTGCCGGATGCCAAACAGAGGGGTAAATGGCAGGGTGTGGCCAAGGCGCAATACTCGTGGTTCGTGCAGTCGGGCATGATCAACAGTGTCAACCTGATCAACGACGGACTGACGGACGCGTGCAAGAACAACGCCGGCGTGGTATGGACGTACAACCAAGGCGTGATCCTCGGTGGACTGGTGGAGCTCTTCACGGCCGACGGACACAAGCGCGAGTACCTGGACCTTGCGACCAAGATCGCACGTGCCGTGACGTTGAGCAGCGCATTCAACAGCGATGGAGTGTTGGTCGAGTCGTGCGAGGGCGCCCAAAAGTGCAACACAGACCAGGATGCGTTCAAGGGCATCCTTGCGCGCAACCTCGACAAGCTCAACCGCCTCACTCCGGGCATGCCCTACACGGCGTACCTCAAGCGCCAGGCTGCGAGCGCGTACGCCAAGGCGAGAAACGCCACCGACTTTTACGGCGTCCAGTGGACGGGTCCCGTGGGGCAGGCCAATGTGGGCACGCAGGGCTCCGCCATGTCCCTGCTCGTTGCGGCGCTTTGAGTGCAGATTGCTGTAGGCTAGATTGATCGTGCGCAAAGAATGACACTGGTCGAATCGGGATCCGATGGGACGAAGAGATGATCGGCCGATGTACGGCCATGCCGAGTGGAATGGGCGAGCGTGCATAGACGCCGAAGTGACCGCGCGGTTCGAGGAGCTAAAGCACAAGGTCCGCCCCCTATCGAAGCGCGAAGTGCATAGGCGAGAGAGAGAGAGAGAGTCCCCTTTGAGGCAGGTTTGAGCGCGTAGAATCCAGCCAACCCTATTTAGGTCGAATATCCAACGGCGTCCTTTTTTCGGCAGCGCAAAGGCAGCGCAGGCACGGCACGGCACACCACGGCACAAAGCAGACGCAGGGTCGTGCGCGGTTCCTGGAACTCCGCCAGCATCCAAATGCGCTGCCGAGACAGGAGAGGGTGTTGGTCTCGGAAAGGGAAAAAGGTGCACCACAGCACAGCAGCACAGCCCAGCCCAAAGTGGACGGCCCCTTTTTTGATTTTCTACACCGTCACACCGCAGCCATACCGCCAACACGGCACACACTTCCAACGGCTACCTTAGCCAATGGCGTCTCTCGCAACCACGACCATCTCTCCTCTTCCAAAGCGCTCCTGCCGGTCAGAAAGCGCGATCACTCAGCTAGGCTTGCCGTCCGGACGAACTCGCCTTTAGCCTTTAGCCATACTTGCCGTCGTCGTCTTGGCCTTCCTCCACCACAACGACATCTGGCCGACTCCTTGCAGCTAGGCATTATTGGCCCACACGGCTGTCGGACGCGCTCTTCCTCTTTTAAGGGACCCTTCCTTCACTGCCAACCATGCCTTCCCCGTACGAATCACGATCACCAAGCACCGGTGCCGCTTATGAGCGTGTCGCCTCCAACAACTACGACAACAGCATGTCGCAGCAATATCCCCAGCACCAGTACGCTCAGCAGTACCCGCAGCAGTATCCGCAGTACTACCAGCGTCAGCAGTATCCCGAAGAGCCCTACGACGCCCCCACCCCAGCGCTGGCCGCTGACAGCTACTCGCCCGAGTACAGCATGGAGGACATGCGCAAGCCGCAATCCAACCGCTACTCGATCTCCTCTCAGCCAAGGGACTACGCCGACCCGGATGCAGGTTGGGTCGAAAAACGATCCTCGGGCGTTCCCATCACCTCCTACGCCGACACCTCCGACCCCGTCGGCCATCGCCGCAAGAAGATCTGGACCATCGCCGGCTCCGTCATCGCCGTCATCCTCATCATTGGCGTCGTCGTCGGCATCGTCGTAGCCAAGCACAAGAACTCCAACACCAGCGCTTCATCCTCTTCCTCCAAAACCAACAGCAACATCTCGAGCGACCCGTCCAAGTTCAAAAAGAATTCGGCGCTGCACAACAGCTTCTGGGGAATGTGCTACACGCCCTTCAACTCGCAGTACCAGTACGGCTGTGGTGTCGACCTCGCCTCGGTCATCGAGGACGTACAGACGCTCTCGCAGCTCACCTCGCGCGTGCGTCTGTACGGCGCAGACTGCAACGTCACCGCGCTCATGCTCGACGCCATTCAGCGCACAAAGACCAACCTCACCATCTACCCCGCCATCTACCTCGACCAGTCCGATCCCAACGACGCCGCCTGGACGCGCCAGGTGGACAACATCACCTTTGCCCTCGACAGCTTTGGCACCGACCACATTGGCGGCATCTCGGTCGGCAATGAGTACCTCCTCAACGGCGGCTCGGCGGCCAACCTGGTGGCGTACGTGCAGAGGTTCCGCACGCTCGCCGCGTCCAAGAGCTGGTCGTTCCCCGTCGGTACGGGCGATGCCGGTAGCATGTTTACCGCCACCGTAGCTGCGGGTGTCGACTACTTTATGGCCAACGTGCATGCGTGGTTTGCGGGCACTTTGGTGCAAGATGGCCCCGGCTGGACGTACGACTACTTTGAAACCAACGATGCGGCGGTTGCCGAGGCTGCACCCAACAAGCCTGCGGCGTACATTGCCGAGACCGGTTGGCCGTCGGGAGCGAACACTACACAGGCCGAGACGTACGTCAACGAGAACGGCCAGGTGACGGGCGCCAAGGCGGGTGTGGCGGAACTGCAGACGTTCCTGGATGGGTACGTGTGCGACGCCAACAAGAACGGCACGGGTTACTTTTGGTTCGAGCTCTACGACGAGGTGTGGAAGGACGCCCTGTACGGAGGCGTCGAGGCCCACTGGGGTCTGTTTGATAAGGATAAGAAGCTCAAGCAGATCACCATCCCCAACTGCAGTCACAACTAGCCCTTGAGGCAATGGACAATGTCGTGAAATGAAGCTTGCAGCAGTGTGCGATTGTGCGCTTTGACGTGTGTGTAGGGCAGGGATAAGGGTGACGAATAGGGAAGCTCACATGAAACGGTTGGAGTGCCAGAGAAGCTGTGTGTCGCTTGGTGCTGGGAGTATGGCTGTCGAGCAGTCGAAGATCAATGTTGATGGGAGAAGCGCTACACCGTCTGGCGGGCAGCAGGACAGTTTCAGAAAACCGCCAACTGCAGTTGGGAAAAAGAAATTGCGTCGAAGTCACATCGTGGAAAGGTGAGCGATGTGTTGAACAATGGGCGACGGGGAATTTCAGCGAACCTCTTGATTTTGGTCCTAGGCGCAGAGCGTAGACGCAGGTGAGGTAAGGCTAACGCAGTTGTAACTTTATTCGATGTGACTGCATGGTGTTTGCGGCACCGTGTATGCGGGCAACTGTTGGTTACGCAATCCACACGCGCGAGCACTGACGAGCGTGCGGAGGTGTGGCATTTTGCGAGGCTTGCCTGTAGTCGAGGGCGATTCACTCAGTGTCGGATCCAAGACGAGCGCACTCAATTCCACACCGAGCGCGCTCAGGACTCGAGTGCAGCTTGGTCTCAAAGGGATGTGCGGGAGCGGGCGTCTGTGCGGCCCGATTCCGACACAGCCCGCATCGATGTCACGCTCAAGGCCTCGGGTGTGTAGCTGGAGTGTGACAAAGATCGGCCTCAGCGACAGAGACGGCGCGTGCGGCAATCGAAGCTCGACGTGTCAAGAGTCTAGTCTGTGCGCTCCGACCCGCAGCGGACCATCCCACGCCGTGGTTCAGAGGAAAGCCATCGCGCACAATCGTCATCGCACGACTCCACACTCCTCATCAACAAGTGCAGCAATGCATAGAATTAAGCTCCGGATGTATGCGTGTAAATGCGATCTACTCGTCGCCTGGATTCTTGTATCTCCTAAGCGCGCGCTGTCTTGCTTCCGCATGCTCGACGATGGGCTTTGGATATCCGAGCTTCTCAAACTCGGCCTTGGAGAGTCTTGCGTACGGATCGTGGATGGCCTTGCCCTTGACCCCCTTCAACTCGGGTACAAAGTGTCGAATATAATCGCCCTGCGGATCGCTCTTCTCGCTCTGCGAGAGCGGATTGAAGATCCGAAAGTACGGCTGCGGATCGGTGCCCGTACTGGCACTCCACTGCCATCCGCCGTTGTTGGAGGCAAAGTCCTGGTCGATAAAGTTGAGCGAAAAGTGGCGTTCGCCCTCGCGCCAGTCGTGCAGCAGATGTTTGGTCAGAAACATGGCGGTGATCATGCGGCCGCGGTTGTGGATGTAGCCTTGTTGGATACACTGCCTCTGAGCAGCATCGACAATCGGATAGCCCGTACGACCTTCTTTCCACGCTTGCAGTGTGGAAGGATCGGTCTCCCACTTGACATCTTCGTACTTGGTGATAAAGGCATGACCCATGCAGACCTTGGGCCAGGCGGCGAGAACGTGGCCGTAAAAGTCGCGGAAGGAAATCTCGGTATTCCACATGGCCGCACCGCTGTCGCGACCAACGTGGAGCTTGCCTTTGGTGAGCGACTTGGTGCGTCGCAGACACTCGCGCGGGGAGACAAGGCCGGCGGCGAGGTACGGGCTGATTCGCGATGTGCCGTTCTCGTTCATCAGATTGCGGCCTTCGGCGTAGCGACCCAGGCGCGAATCTTTGGCGTTGCCACCCACGTCCTTGGTGCTCGGCTCCGTAGCAGGACGGTCGAGCGCAGTCTCGCCGCCCTTGCCCTGCATAAAGTTGTCGAGCACCTTGGCGGGCGCGCCGTCGTCGACAGGCCACAGCTTGGCCATGTACGTGCGGTCCTTGCACTCGAATCCGTCCAGCTCCTCGGGGATGCCGAATCCATCGCCGGCATTTTCCAGATCGAACAGTTTGCCGAGTTGCGCATCTTTGCGGATGGATGCATCGTTGGACTCTGGGTCGGGCGACTCTTCGATGAGCGACATGTCCTTGGAGATGGCCTCGGTCCACTTTCGATTCCACGGCGAAAAGACCGAGTAGGGTCGGCCGTCGTTGGTCAAAACGCGGCCGGGCGGGACGACGTAGCAGTCGTGCATCATGCTGAAGCTCACGCCCTGGTCGGCGGCGCGCTCGACCATGCCGATATCGCGCCACAGCTCGTCCACCTCGTACTCGATGTTGGCGGTGAGCTGCGAGGCGTTCCACTGTTTGCAGAGTTCCAACACCTTTTCTCCGACGTCGGTGCGCTTGCCCGCGTGCGTGTAGACGGCAAAGGGGATGTTGAGCTTGTCGAAGCTGCGCTGGAGCGCGGCGAGGGTGCGGAGGACAAAGTCGATGCGGCGCGGGCTGCGGTCGTGTGCGCGGTAGTCGGCGGGCGTGATGACAAAGAGCGCCACCAGGTTTCCACCCTTGGCCTTTCTGCGGCGGGCAGCGGCGAGGTGGGAGGCGTGGGCGAGCGCGCGGTTGTCGTGCATGCGCAGGTCGTGCATGCGCATCCAGTAGACTACGTTTTTGCCGTCGGCGGCATCGTTGGACTTGGACGGCGCATGCTTCTTGAGTGCATCCTCGAGGTCTTGGAGCGGCGTGCGGTTGTCCTTGCGACCTTTTGGAGCGGGGTTGAAGTCGCTGCGATGCCAGCCGTCGCCGGACTTGGCGTATGCGGAAGAGCCGTACTTGGTGTCCTTGCCCTTTTCGTCCTTGACGACGGCGCTCGAGCCGCTTTGCTTCTTGGCACGCTTGGTGGGCGGCTTGGAGGTGTCGCTCTCGTCCTCGTCCGGATATTCGGCGAGCTTGGGATCGAGCGCCTTTTCGTCCTCGTCGTGCTGCGCCTCGGCAGCGGGGGACTGCTGCTTGCGCTTCGAGGCTGCCATGGTGACGCTGCTGGGTCGTCTAGAGAGTGTGATGGGAGCGGGTCTTGTGAATGCGGGCGCGATGATGTGTGGTGTTTGGGTGCGAAACGAGCGTAGAAGAGGCAGCAGTGCCGATGGCCTGAAGCGCATGTAGAGTGAAGAGGAAGGAGGATGGTGGAAGCAAACAAGCACGAGGTGTGCGGCCCTGCAAGATGAGCACACCGACCGGCTTTGCTAAGCTCGACGTGCATCAGCTGCATTCCGCCTGTCAGAAAGGGCCTTGCCGAATGCAGTCGGTGTGGAGGTGGAATGCCAAATCGGTAGTTGGCATCGCCGATTAGCTTCGATCTGGAAAGGTCCGGCTCGGCTCCGTGAAAAGCAGCCTTATAATAAAACTTTTCCCCCACCGCACAGGGCGGGCAAAAGAGGTGGAAATGGGCGGCGTGGGTGTGTGCCTGAAGAAGCTGTGCCGAGAAGAAAGTTCATGGCGGCGGTGGGGTGGGAATCCCACTCGGACGTATGAACACACGGAGAGCGGCACTCCAGTCGAGGTCAAGTCAAGCGGCTGGTGGAGTGGGAGGGTGAAATTCATGGGCGATGGTGCTCACTCGCTCTTGCCTCTTCACCTCTTGTTGGTCACCCCTCGCAACTCGTTCTTCCTCGGCTTCGGTCTCGACCACCGGCACCTCTCTCTCTCTCTCTCTCTGTGAGCGCGCACAACATGGCCACCATCGCAGGCGGCATCAAGGTGTTCTCGGGCACCTCGCATCCCGAGCTCGCGCAGCTCATCGCCAAGCGTCTCGGGCAGCCGCTCGGCAAGGCGACCGTGACGCGCAACGAGTCGGGCGAGAGCATCGTGCGCATCGCCGAGTCGGTGCGCGAGCACGATGTCTACATCATCAACACCTCGTGCGTCTCGCCCACGCCCACGGGCGCCGCCGCCTCGCCCAACACCTCGCTCATGGAGCTGCTCATCATGATCCACGCGTGCAAGACCGCCTCGGCCAAGCGCATCACCGCCGTCATCCCGCACTTCTTCTACGCGCGACAGGACAAGAAGGACAAGTCGCGCGCGCCCATCACCGCCAAACTCATCGCCAACATGCTCGAAAACGCCGGATGCGACCACGTCATCACCATGGACCTCCATGCGTCGCAGATCCAGGGCTTCTTCGACGTGCCCGTGGACAATCTGTATGCCGAACCGGCGGCGCTGCAGTACATCCGCGAGATGGTCGACGTCAACAAGGCGGTCATCGTGTCGCCCGACGCCGGAGGTGCCAAGCGCGCCACCTCGCTCGCCGATCGTCTCGAGCTCGACTTTGCGCTCTTCCACAAGGAGCGCAAGCGCGCCAACGAGGTGTCGCGCATGGTGCTCGTGGGCAACGTAGAGGGCAAGGTCGCCATCCTTGTCGACGACATGGCCGACACGTGCGGTACGCTCGAGCTCGCCGCACAGCAGCTCATCGAGTACGGTGCCGAGCGCGTGCTCGCCATTGTCACGCACGGCATCCTGTCGGGACCTGCGCTGGAGCGCATCACCAACTCGCGCCTGGAAAAGCTCATTGTGACCAACACGCTTCCGCAGGCAGCCAACCGCGCGCGCTGTGCCAAGATCGAGGAGATCGACATCTCGCACGTGCTCGCCGAGACGATCCGACGCAGCCACTACGGCGAGAGCGTGTCGGTGCTGTTCAACCAGATCCCCTACGACACGGCGCAACCGTACCGCCACGACAACGACGACGAGATCCTGGCTGCCGCGGGCACGGGTGCGGGTGCGGGTGCGGGTGCGGCGTTTGTGGCGACGGCGAGTGGACAGGGAAGCGCAGGTAGCAGTCGTCCCCAGAGCAGGGGCATGAGTCCCAGCGCAAGCCGACAGTTCCATCCCAGCCCCTACACTCTGCCTGATCCGCCGGCGGCACACAACTTTTTTGCGCAACAGACGCCCAAACCCAGCCCCGCCGAGCCCAAATATGCCCCCTCGCCACTGGGTAAGAAGATCTAGGTCCGCCGTCACTCGTTGCAAATCCAGACTCCAGTCCAAAACACACGCTACCCTGAATGTGCATGCCAAGGCAAAGGGATATTACGAGGGGGGGAATAACATCAAACCAAGGGCCGAGCGAGCGAGTAAAGAATCAGGCATAGCCGTAGCCAGGTGGGGGAGGAGCGGCGTATTCGGCGTACTGGGACGAATGCTGTCTCTGCACCTGTTGCGGGTATGCTTGCTGGTGCTGGTGGGGATGGGCATCGTTCAAGTACGGTGGGGCGGGATTCTCGCTTCCACTCACGTTGAGATCGTTGCTGTATCTCCTACCCTGCATCCCCGCGGGCGAACCCGCTGCAGCCGCTGCGCCCAGGGCACTTGCTGCAGGCTGGTGCGAATTCGAGTTCCGCTTCTGAATATGCAACGGCTGAACCGCTTCGTTGTCGGGCGTAGTACCCACGTAGGCGCCGGGTACCATGGGAGCGTTGAGACTAGGTGGCTGCGGCAATGGGTTGGCATACTGCTCGTCCACCATGTTGGCTTGCGCCGAGGGATTGCGCGAAAAGCCGCGACGGAATGCAGCCGCCGTGACCTTCTTGCCCTCGGTACTGGCGCTGCCGCCCATGGGCTGCGAGAGTGCGCCGTAGGACGACATGCGCGCCTGGGCGGGAGGCGACGTGGGCCGACGCACCGCCTCCTGCATCGCGCGCGTGCTGCCGATCGACTGGAAGTACGCAGAGTCGTCCGTGTACGTCGTGGGCGACGCTACAGGCTGCGCGTTGGCTTTGGATCCGTTGAGCGGCGTTGCAGTGCGCACGGGCGGGAGAACGGGTGCGCCCAGCATCGCAGTCGCATTGCCCTCCGATGCAGCAGCGTTGGGGGCAGCGGAATAGCCATCGTAGGCATCCGAATGGTGACCCTCGGTCGAGGTGGCGCGTGCAGCAGCATTGTCCACATGCCCGCCCTGCGCACTCTGGTAGTCGGCGCTGTTGCGGTTCGAGCCGTACTGCTGCGCGCCCGGACCGGAGCCGTACGACTGGCTGGTCTGCATGAGGAATCCGCCATCCTGCACGTTGGGATCGCTGTGGCCGGGAACCGCGTTCAGGTCAGCGCCAGCCGTGGCAGCCATGGCCGCCGCCGCAGCCGCCGAGGCGGTCGACTGGTCGGCACGATCGTAGCTCGTCTGTGCCCACTCATTAGTAGCTTGGTCCGGCGTGGAGTGTTCAGGTGCGGCGCCCTCCTGTGCCCACTGCGAGCGCGACGCATGCGCGGCATAGATGGGCGTTCGTGCCACATCGTCGCCTCCAAGCACGCGGTTGTCGACGGGCGTGTATCCGTGGTCGACGCTGGCGTCGGCGCCGACGCCCTGCGCGTGCGGGTTGTTGAAGCTGTCGGCGTCCTGGTTGGCGTAGGAGCGCGAAGCATTAGCGGTAGAATCGGCGAGCGTCATGTCGCCAAAGCGCGGGATGCCAGCCGAGGGACCCGAGGGATTGAAGCCGACGTCGGCGATGCAGCGCGTGGCCTCCTGGAGGAGCGACTCGGTCTTTGCGAATCCGTAGTACTCTGCACGCGGCAAGCCGGGCTGTGTGGGGTGGAGCGGGATCTCGTCGAGCATGAGTTTGGAGATCTCTGCGATGATGGTGAGTTTCTCCGCCATCTCGAGCAGCGCGCCCGACTTGATGCCGAGCGACTCGCGGATGGTGCGTCGCTTAAAGTCGCCGATGGCGGCCTCCTCGTTCGTGACTTCGACATGCATGCCGTCCATCTCGGTGCGCATCTCCTTGAGCGATGCGGTGGTGCGCATGAGGTCCTTGTTCTCGGGCCCCATCTTGGCGAGCTTCTTTTCGATCTTCTCGATGTCGGAGCCGAGCGAGCGCTTGCGCGCCTTGAGGTCCGAGAGCGCCTCCTCGCGCGTGCGGATGGATTTGAAGTGGAGGCGAACGGTGGTGAGGTGCGAGTTGAGCCGGTTCTGCGAGGCGGTGTAGTGGTCGTAGAGCAGCGATAGTTTGCCCACGACGTCGTTGAGGTCGGGGCCCTCTTCTGCAGACCACGCCTTGATGGCTTCTGCATTCTTCTTGAAATCGGCGGCGGCCTTGGTGTTGGACTGGATGAAGTTCTTTTCGGAGATGATGATGTCCTGGAGCTGCCTGAGGTCCTGGTTGCCGAGCGCGGGCAGCTTGGAGGTGTGCGCCACGTGCTGCTGAGCCTTTTTGAGGAACGACATGGTGGGCGCCGTAGTGAAAGGGGTATGTGCGTGCGTGGGTGGAGTATGCTTGAGGAAGGGGGTATATGGGATCCTTGCTCGAGCCGTGGCGTGGTGGATGGGGATGGTGGAGGTTGGATGGGGAGCGGGGGGAGCGGTGAAAGCCGGCTTGGCATGGCATCACAGCAGGCCGGCCAGTCGAGGCTGTGCCAAATGAATCATTTTTACGGGCCGACAGAGTGAGGACAAAGTGGAGCCGATTCAGGGCGGATTTCGTGTTTCAGTCGGGCAGTCGAGCAGGTTAACTTATTTAGGGCGGCGCCGAGCCTCGATGACGCCAAGGTGCGGCGGTCGATTTTTGACGTTCAAAATGTTGGATCATTTGATCTCACACCCTTAAACAACAAAAGCCGGCCGGCCGGGCCAAGTGGAGTCGAAGTTGCCCCACAGCTCGACTGCCCCACACTCACGGCTCAGCCCAGAGCGATGGCTCGAGCGTCGCAGTCCGAGACAAAGAGAGCCGTGCCTCGTCCTCATCTTGACCTCGCCACCACCACCACACTGCACAATCGAATCGCATCAAGCACCGCCCATTCGTACCACCAAGACCAATCCATCCCGCAACACAATGTCCACCTCGCTCGCCGGTCGAGGCCTGCGCTCCGCCACCCGAGGCTGGTCCGCGCGCACCCTCGCCGCCCCTACGCTCGTAGCCTCGCGCTCGCTCATCGTCCCCTCGCGTCCCGTCTATGCAGACCAGAGCGCCTCCTCCTCCTCCTCTGCCGCCACCTCTGACCAGCAGCAGCAGCCCAACGCAGACGCCGCGCAGCCCAAGCAGAGCCTGCTCAAGTCGCTGCTGCACGGCTCGGACAAGGCCAAGGCCGAGGGCGTCACGACCCAATCCCACTCGATGCAAGTCGCACGCGGCAAGTACATCCACGAGATCCAGCGCCAGTCGGTGCTGCCCGGCCACGCGGACGCCTACCGTGCGCTCATCGCCGACTTTGCACCCAAGCTCGCCGCCAAGGGCCTGCCCATGCGCCTCACCGGCTCGTGGGAGGTCGTCGTCGGCGACCTCGAGACGTTCTACCACATCTGGGAGTACGACGGCTACGCCGGTTACGACAAGGCCGAGGCGGCGCTCCGACAAGACGCTGATTTCCAGCAGTACACAAAGCAGCTGCGACCGCTGCTCAGCAATCGATCCAACTGGCTCACCCAGGAGTTCAGCTTCTGGCCCTCGTCGCCCCCGCGCACCACCAACGGCCTCTACGAGTTGAGGACGTACCACCTCAAGCCCGGTCATCTGCTCGAGTGGGAACAGCACTGGAGGCGCGGCCTCGAGGCGCGTCGCAAGTTCGTAGAGCCCATCGGCGCGTGGTTCACCCAGATCGGAGGCCTCCACACCGTCTTCCACATCTGGGAGTATCCCTCGCTCGAAGAGCGCAAGCGCACCAGAGACCAGGCATGGCAGGTCGAGACCTGGAACGACACCGTCTCCCAGACCGTCAAACTCATCGACAAGATGCACGCACAGATCATGCGTCCACTCCCCTTCAGCCCGCTCAAGTAACGCCCCAGCCTCCAGTAGTACAACACTGCATGCAATCAATCTCGCCAACATTGTTCCATTTCGGCCACTTACGAGGAGGACGACGACTTGAAACGCGCCCAGGTGCTGCGTGCGGTCTGTGCGACGAGCTTCCACGTCTGCTCGACGTGGTGGCGCTGCGTCTGCGGGCTACCCACCACAAATCTGATGCAGAAGCCTACCTCGGGCAAGCTGGTCTGCGTGAGCACAAAGTGCGCCGACTGTGCCTCGAGGTCGTCCCAAAAGGCCTTGTTGAGCTGCTCCACATCACATCCTTCACCCTTCGGCTTCATCCTAAACACCACCAGAGCCCACCTCGGCTGCGCCACAATCTCCAACAGCCCCGGGTCGTCGGCGCGCAGCAGGCTTTCAAAGTGGTTGGCCAGCTGCATCGTCGTGCGCAGATGCTTGCGGAATCCTTCCAGGCCGTACGAGCGCAGCACGAACCACACCTTGAGGCTGCGGAAGCGACGGCCCAGCGAGATCTGCAGATTGCGCAGGTCCAGCACGTTGCCTGCATCCGCCTGCTTGGTGCGAAGGTACGTCGGAGTGATGCTGAGCGCGCGCGACAGATCTCCTCGATCCCGGACGTGCAGTGGCGAACAGTCGAACTGCACAAGTCCCCACTTGTGCAGGTTGGTGCTGAACGAGTCGACCGCAGCGCTGTTGATCGCATCCAGATGCATCTCCGCCCGCAGTTCGGGCAGCGACAGACAGACGCCCGCATAGGCGGCATCAATGTGAAGCCACAGCGTCGGGTGCTTTGCCACCACCTCGACGATCTCCGGCAGGTTGTCAATCGCCCCGGACGACGTGGTGCCGATCGTGGCGATGAGCATGAACGGTACGCGGCCCAGCGCGACATCTTCGGCAATGGCAGCAGCGAGTGTCGCGCCAGAGAGCGAGTAGGATGATTCGGCAGATACGGGCAGGGCGCGGAAGTCCAGACCGAGGATCAGCGCGGCTTTGGCAGCAATCGTGTGCGTCTGCGTCGTACCGTACATGACCAGGCGCGACGGAAGCCCGCCTCGCCACTTGGCCAAGCGTGTATTGGCTACGAGCGTAGCATCAGCGCCCACCTCTGCCGCACTCTGACCCGCGCTTGCGACGTCTTGATCCGCATCCAGACTGCCCACCCCATTCATGCCATTGTGCACAGTGGGCATGGGGTGCTGCGGCGTGAGACGGTCGATGCACCGCTCACGAGCCGCAATCGCCACCGTCAGCGCCACCTCGCTCGCCGAGCCCAAGATGATGCCTCCACCGGTGCCCGAGGTGGAGAGGAACGCCTCGTCGAGCCCGAGCATGCGACCGACCCAGTCGACCATCAGGATCTCGAGCTCCGTCACCGATGGCGACACGGACCAGTTGAAGCCGGGATTGCTGATGCTCGCGCAGTACAGATCGGCAAGCGCACCCTCGAAGCTCGCGTTGCACGGAAAGTAGCCGTAGAAGTTCGGATGTTGCCTTCACCCACCAATCACCAATTGTCAGCCTCGCGCTGCTTTGTCGTAGCAAAAGGGGCGTGGAGTGCTTACCAATGGGTGATGCCAGGCATGATGACGCTGTGGTAGTCGTTGTCGATGCGCTCCCACGCTTCGCCGATCTCGGGGGCGGAGGTTGGGATGGAGGCAGACAGGAATCCAGGCTGTACCTGCGCCGACACCGGCCTCTCGGCGAGCGAAGCATAGTAGTCGCAGATGCGGTCCACAGCGGCGTAGCCCGCCTTGCGGAAGCTGTCGACCAAACCAGCGCTATCGTCAGCATCCAGCGGTCCGATCTGCGAGTGATAGTCACGTACCCTTCGATGTCCATGATGCGTGAGCGAGATGCGCAGATAAAGGTCGAGTGAGATGCTAGAATGAGGTTGAGGGGAAAGCGGGTCGTGCCGTCGAGCACCGGAGCGAGTGGGTGCTGTTGGCGTGGGGGTGCCTTGGCGGTAGATAGCCGAGCGAAGAACCGACACTCGAAAATAGCCAAAATGTTGTCATATAGGGCATAACATCCAAGCTTTTTTTCCGCACCTGGCTTGGATCGCGCGGGGAAAAAGAAAAGGCGACCGCCGGCTGCAGCGGACAAACGCGTACCACAAGACGCCAACACAGCAACACGCCAACACGGGCCATCAACACCCATTGCGCCTACTCGGACATTGGATTCCACATTGTAGACAAGATCCCTTCGCGCCCTGACGGGGGCTCGGAGACGGTGGTGCAAGATTAAAGACAGATGGGTAGCGGGTGCACGCGCTCGTGCGATTCAGTCGAGGCGGGGCAGCGGGAAGACGGGGAGGATCTTCCAGCCCTCCTCGGCGAGCATGACGGAGAGCGCGGCGTAGAAGAGCATGATGCCGATGATGATGAAGATCGCACCGGAGGCCTTGGCGATGATGAACTTTTCCGCGCCGCCGATGTACGCAGCGCCGAGCAGGGCGAGTGCGACCGTGATGAGCAGCGCTGCACCTGCCACGGGGCCACTGGTGCGAGCCGAGGCGACAAAGATGAGGAAGATGGGGATGAGCGCGATAAAGTACACCATGGCCTCGGCCTTGTAGTACTCGGTGAGGCCAGCCGCACCGCCAGCAAGGTACGTCGCCTGGATACCCGTCCACGGCAGGAACTGCAGCGCCGTACCGCCCAGCAGGCCAGCGAGCGTACCAGAGATCGTCGCCAGGTACGTCGAGCCCTCGGCAAAGGCAAACATGCACGCAGCAAAGTTGCCAAACATTCCCAGAGGCAGCGCCATCGCCATGTCTAATCACGGAAAAAGAGAGAATGGTAAGAAGATGGGACTGAAAACAAGAATGTCCCGGCGCGGTTGGAAACTTACAGATGGAAGGGTTGGTGATGCTGCGGTTACGCACGAGGATGAATCCGAGCATCAGCACCGATGCGCCCGTAGCAATGCACACCAGCGGGAATGGGCTACACACACAACACAATACAATGTCAGCTTCTTGTCACTTTTTCACAAACGAGATCGCAATCGAGGCTTACTTTGCAATGCGGCGGTGATAGACGGGGAAGCCGGGCTGGGACGAGTCGACGTCGTGGCCACCAGCCGTGACGGTTCGCGTGAGCTTCTGGCCGCGCGAGGTGACAATGTGGTCGCTCGCATTGGGGTCTTCGGCCAGACCCCACTGCTCCTTGAGGTTCGGGTGCTTGTAGTTGTTGACAGCCATGGTGTTTGAGTTCAACGCAAGTGTCGAGCGAAAGGACAGATGGTGGAAGTAGCGAGTGGAGAGCAGCTACCGGACGATGGCGATGATGGTGGAGAGGTCGGAGGAGGTAAGATGGGGTCGAGCAATCTGCCGCACAGCCAAGAGCGGGGGGTGGGCGTGATGAACGAGCCAACAGGGACCATCAGCAATGCCAGCTGAGGCGGAATCGAGGAGCGTGGGAACGGTCAAGCACCGAGGACACCAGACGCGGCTGAACCAAAAAGGTCGTGACACACTACACCGAGTCGCATGGTGAGCCTAGCTTGCGTTTTTAGCACGCAGCGTGTGGTCTCGGCAAGGCAACATAAGGTGAGAGGGTGCTGCGCGAGGAACGGCATGTGAGGCTCTACTCGCGATGGGCTCGATGCGACGGACTGTGCGGGCAAACATGGCTTGCCAACGTGTTTGGAGTGACTTGAATGCAAGCGAGAATGTGCGGGGTAAGCGCAGAGGTTGCGATCGCGCCAGCCGCTTGTTGCGGAATGGATGGCCCCAAGCGCGCGCTGAGCATGCAAGGCGAGTACGGCGCAGATGCACGTCGATCTGACCACCATGCATGCCCGTACGCGCTACACCAAAATTACCCGTCGACGTGCAGCTGCTGCCGTTAGCCTACAGTCAGCTTAAAGCCGCTTGTTTTGCTTGGAGGGGGCTTGCAACGATCCGCACAGGTCTCACCGCTCGCATTGGGGTACGCGAGGCAGGACTGTAGCGTGCGCTTGGCAGGGTCCTCATTGTGCCACCGAGTCATCGCGCGCTTGGCCAGCATCAGAGCAATGTAGAACGATGCTCAGCGGCGGGGTCACATGAGGCCCAACCGCATCCCCCAACAATGGTGCACGAAGCGAGTCGCAGCGCTGCCCTCCTGATGCGTCGTACAATGTTTACAGCATGCCGTCGGAGTGTGCGATGGATGGGTTCGGCGACGTGTGTCCGGGGAGCGCAAGGTTGGTTGAAGCATGCCTGGTTGGGCGATTCTGGTCATTCGGCTCGCTCGGCATCGGCGCGCGGGGCGGAGATTGATTTGCATTCCGTCACACTGCCGTGCCGACTCTGTGCGATGAGGGCGAGAGAGTGGCCTTGTGCGACGTTACCCCGCATTTCTGACGCCTCGGCCGCGGCAATGCGCTTTTTACGCGCTTTTTCTCCGCGGTATCCGATGCGGACATACGGTGGGCATACGGTGGGACAACGGCACGCCTGCGTTCCCCGCTCGCATCCCTCGCCCAACTCGGCAGTCGCGCGCCACAACATCAACACGCACACGCTAGCGTGCATGGAAAAGACCTCGCTCCCTCTGGCTCGTGCACCCCCGCATTGCTCGCTTACCTTTGGGTCTGCCTCCCTGTGCAGCTTCGCCAACGGACGCATGTGTGTCATTCTTGCCCCGCGCTAGCCCTCTTGTTTTCGTGTGTCTCGCTCGCGACCGCACCAAAGCCGGTTTAACCGCAATGCTTGCCCCGCACTACTGTGTGAGCCCGAATCGGTGCACGCGCGCGGCAAGAGTGCATTGCTGTAGCATGGGAACGTGTGGTTGGGAGAGCTTTGCCAGGAGACACGATCGTCGTTGCTGTGCATCCACGCTGCACCTGTTTGTGAATTCGACCCTCATCTTGGTGGCCAGCATCGCTCATCTTTCCGAACCACCATCAACAACGCCCATTCCCCCTTTGTACACTCCTCTTCCTTGCTGAGCACACGATCATGTCGCAGGTTGACACCGCCAACGGTCACCAGATGACCGCCGCTGCTGCGCCGACCAACGGCACGGCATCCACCGTCTCGAACGGCGCCCACGCCAATGGTTACACCAACGGCAACGGCAACGGACACTCGTTTGAGGAAAAGGCGTACCCGCACCAGGCACCTCAGTACAACGGCGGCGGAACCCACGCCGGCCTCAGCCGAACCCTCACCCCGGGCGGTCACTATGCTGACGACGACCTGATCGCCATCGCAAACGCGCACCGCAAGATTGCCAACCCCCTTCCCCTCGGAGGTGAGTCTCAACAGTGCTCCCTGATTCCAGCCCAAGCAAGGCCTGAGCAGATTGACTGATACAAACTTTTTTGATTTGGCTTACGACAGTATTCGGATTCTCGACGACGACGCTGCTGTTGTCGCTGTTCAACGTGCAGGTGGCGGGTATCGAGGTGCCGAACGCTGTGCTCGGATACGCCATCTCGTACGGCGGCCTTGCGCAGTTCCTTGCCGGTCTGTGGGAGTTTGCTAGCGGCAACACGTTTGGTGCCACGGTCTTCTGCTCGTTCGGCATGTTCTGGTGGGGCTACTCGGTGATTCTCGTAAGTTGCACTTCCGCTCGTGAGGTAGAGCGAGACACTCTTCATGCTGACTCTTTTGTTTTTTTGCGTGACAAGATTCCGTTCTTCGGCTTCGTGGGCACGTACAACGGCCAGCCGGGCATCTACTCCAAGGGCTCGCCCTACGCCTCGGAGGAAGCGGCGGCTGTAGGCCTGTACCTCTGGATCTGGTTCGGTATCACCACCATCTACCTCGTAAGTTCCAACCTCCCCCAAACCCAAGCTTGAGGATAAGCACGAATGTGTACTGACAATGTCATTTGATTTGGGGGTCCCCATAGATCGCCTCGCTGCGTGGATCGGGAGCACTGTTCCTGCTCATCTTCCTGCTGTGGGTGACGTTCATCATGCTCGGATGCTTCTACTACACGGGCAACTCGGCATTCCAGACCGCCGGTGGCGCGTTTGGCATCGCGACCGGATTCTCGGGCTACTACCTCGGCATCGCGTCGTTCCTCACGCCCTACAACTCGTTCTTCACGCTCCCCGTCATTCCCTTCAACAAGAAGGAGTAAACGCCTCTTAGCCTCGCAACTCCCGACCGTCGAGTGTGCCGGTAGTGTGCTGTAGTTGGCACGCCCAGCCCCACGACGTGCGACACCTTGTGCCTCGTGCTTTAATCTATCGAATGTCATCCCGATCCCACAAACATGCGAGCGCTTGGAGGCGAAAGAAGAATCGTGTGCATGCTGGTCGGTACAAATACATGAGTGTGTGCGGGAGCGGTTCAAATGACGGTGTTGGAGAGTTCAATGTGGCGGGGCAACTTGACAAAGGTGTCGCAGCCGTGGCCGTAGAGCGAAACGAGGTCGAGCGCCGAGCCGTTCTTCCAGTACTCTGCATAGATCCTTGCCATGGGCAGACCGTAGCCCAAGCCTGCGAGCGTGCCGAGACCCGAGGCTAGGCCCATCTTGCCCATCTCTGCGAGCGCGTCGCCGCCGGTACCGCCGACGGCCTGCATGGCGTACGGCCCGCCGCCGCTCTCTTCGGCGTCTTCGAGCTCGGCGCTGGTGCCTGCGGTGGTGAAGGCGTAGCTAAAGACGTGCGGCAGATTCTGGGGCGAGATGCCGCCGCCCTGATCGCGGATGCGCAGCGAGACGTGATTGGCCGACTGCGCGATTGTCACAATGACAGGCGGCATGTCTGCGGTGGAGGAGGAGCCCGAGTGCTTGAAGAAGTTCTCGGTGGTGGCGCGGTAGGAGTTCTTGAGCAGCTCGGTCATGACGTACTCGAGGTGGACGGGCACACCGGTGTAGGTCACGTCGAGGTCGCCCTCGAGGATGAGCTGCGGAGCGGCGCCGAGCGTGCCATCGCACAGATCGCGTACAAAGGCGGCGCACATGCGCGTCATGCGTGCGGGGCTGAGCTGGGTCTCGATGATGCCGACGGCGGTGGGCGAGCCGTAGTCGTGGTGGACCTGGCTGCTGGTCCCCTCGGGCGGCAGATCTGGGTCGAGGCTGTGCGGCGATTGGGCGATGTTGTTGGTGGTCTTGGGAGCCACGTGGCGTAGATCATTGGATGTGGCGGACAGGGCGAGGTGCTGCTCTGCGATCATTCTGATGGCGATGCGCGAGTGGATGGCGGCATCGAGAAACGCCGAGATCTGGCGTGCGTCCATATACTTTCTGGACTCCTGGAAGCCCCTTGCAAGCGTGGGGATGTTCTGTGCGTGCGCGGCGACGAGATCCTCGATGACGGCGGTGAAGCGGCGGTTGTCGTCCTGGGTGTGTATGGGGCCGAACTTGACGAGCGTCTCGAAGCTCGAGGCGTACAGACGGGCGATGCGCGAGATGAACGGGTTGCTGCCTACGATGAAGGGGAGGGCACGAAATCCACCGACACGCCGCGCGAGGCGGATGGGCAGCTCGCGGTGGGTGTGCTGTGCCGAGGAGAGCAGCTGCTCGGGAGTGAGCGCCTGGCCAGGCTTGCCGCCCTGTGCCATGAGCTGGCGGAGCGTGAGTGGTGCTGGCTGGAGCGAGAGATAGTGGGTGAGCAGATCGGGCGAGGCGCCAAAGGTGGAGAAGGGCGAGGGCTGGATGGAGATGGACTCGCCGCCGACGAAGGGCTCTGGTGGCGGATAGTACCTCTTCTCGGCGGCGGCATGGTGGGACGACGAGAAGGTGCGCACCTGGCCCAGGGGACGGCGGAGCGCGCGGGCGGTGCGCAGCGCTGCGACCATGGCGTGGGGGGTTAGCGTGCCTGCTGCTGCGTGCGGCGTGGCTGTGTCGCTTGTTGGGTGTTGGTGTGCCGGTGGTTGTCGTAGGCGTAAGGATATGCTGTAGAGAGACGATAGCAAGGACCAGCTGCGGTGACCGGCTGAGTTGAGTAGAGCGTGGCCCGGAGGATATTATTATTGACCGAAGGTACGTGCGCCTCCCTTGCCCTATTCTCTCGTGCGAAACAAGCCTTGCCGACACGCGTGTAATTTACGCCACGCGCGTCTCCCAGTTGGAGGGTTTGAGATTTGATGTTCAGGGCCGAGTGAGGCGAAGCAGTGCGAGTGTTGGTTGGCGTCCACCTCCGACATCCGCACCGAGCCGAGTCGAGAGCCGTGCGAGCTTCCACTGCAGGTGCATTCTTGATTCCCTCCCTCATCAGCCTGGCATGCCGCCAAACACAACACCATCCTTTGCATTCGAGCCGGTCGAGCCGCTCCCCACCCCGGAAGCCGGCTCGTCCACCAGCCACTTTCGCGCATTCACCCGCGTGCCCCGCGTGCTCGAAGTACCCGATTCCGAGGGCGAGGGCGAGGGCGAGGGCGACGACCTCTCCTCTGACGACGACGGCGGCGACGACAACCAAGACGAGAACCGCGACCGACGCTCGCAAGCACGCACCGCTGCCTCGTCCAAATCCACGCTCGAAGCCGAGCACTTCCGCATTGGCGATGTGGTCTACCTGCCCTCATCCTACCAGGCTCCGCTCGCCGGCGTGCTCACCCACCTCTGGACCGACGCCTCGGAGCACGGCAAGATCTTCGGCGTGTGCCGCCTGCTCCACTGGCCAGAGTGGATGTCTACCATGGCAAAGAAGCGCATGGCCGGCATAACCAGCCGCCACGAGATCTACTACACACACAAGGCCACCTCGCTCACCAAGCGCCGCACAAAGACGAGCGAAAAGTCGGGCAAGGAGGGTGACACCTTCGAGGCCGGGCCCTCGCTCCACGACTACTCGTTCGACGTAGACGAGATCATCGCCAAGGTGCACATCCATCCCAGCCACGCAGAATGCGCCAAAGCCATCAAGGACAGCTCGGCGCTCTCGACGCTTTCCGCCAATCTCGACGACAATGCCGCCGGCACGCCACGCAAAAGCACGAGCAAGATCTCGACGCTGTACAAGAACAAGTCGTTCCCAACGCATCTGTTCTGCGAGCGTGCGGTCGATCCCAACAGAGAGCTGTTCTGGCGCATCGACTGGGCCAAGCTCGTCGGCAAGGGGATGCAGGGCGCAGGATGGGATCTCAAAGATGACTCCTCCGACGTGGCCACCTCCCAGGGTCAGGGCGTCAAGGACCTGGTCGAGCAGGCGCACAGAGACTCGAGTGCAGCTCATCCACCTTCACTCGCCGCAACACGGCTTCGCGAGCGCTCTTCCACGCCGTCCTCGGTGGCCTCAACTTCCGACCTAGCCTCCGCATCGGCGCGTAAGACATTGTCTGCATCCGGGCTCGACACCGACGCACCCAAGCGCAGACCCGGTCGGCCGCGCAAGGAAGACTCGCTCTCTGCCGGCGTCGCCGCGCCCAAACGCAAGTACACGCGCAAGAAGGCCTACTCGTCCGACTCGGACATTGCCTCCGACGACTCTTTCCAGAGCGGCAACGAGTTCGAGGCCGAGGACGACTTGTTGGTCAAAGCGAGGCACCTCGACACGCCCGAATCCTCCGACGCCGAAGGCTCGCAGTTCAGCGCCCCGCCCTCAGAAGACGACGACGACGATGACCACGACGACTTCGGCAAGACTTTCAACCTCACCCCGCGCAAGCGCGCCAAGATGCCAAAGGACGCGCCCATGACGCCCACCAAGCGACGCGTGCTCTCCACGCCCCAAAAGGCGCTGTACGGCCTAGCGAGCCCCGCCAAGGCGCAGGCGACGCCGCGGTCCAAAGCGCGCCTCATGGGCATCAAGGCACGCAGCCTGCCGCATCCCACGCTTCCTACGCGCCCGCCCAAGCTGTCGCTGCTGCCGAACCAAGAGGCGCTCACGCCGCACGAGCGCGCCAAGCGGCTGCTCCACGTCGGCGCCACGCCCGACCAGCTCCCGTGTCGCGAGGACCAGTACGAGGAAATCATGGCGTGCGTCGAAGACGCGGTGGAAGAAGGCATCGGTGGATGCGTCTATGTCTCGGGCGTACCAGGTACGGGCAAGACGGCCACAGTGCGCGAAGTCATCCGTGCGCTCACTGCGCGCGCCGAGCGCAACGAGATGAACCCCTTCTCGTTTGTCGAGATCAACGGCATGAAGCTCGCCGACGCCTCGCAGGCATACACGCTGCTGTGGTCGGCGATATCCGGTGGACAGCGTACGTCGCCCAAGACGGCACTGGGCCTGCTCAGCTCGCACTTTGCGCGTGTGGGCGCCAAGATGTCCGGCACGGGAGGCGCTGGAGTAGGTGCCGGCCCGGGAAGGGCGGCAACGGTGGTATTGATGGACGAGCTGGACCAGCTCGTAACCGCGAGGCAGGACGTCATGTACAACATGTTCAACTGGCCCAACACGCGCGGCTCGCGACTGGTGGTCATCGCGGTGGCCAACACGATGGACTTGCCCGAAAGAACGCTCAATGCCAAAGTCGCCAGTCGACTCGGCATGACGCGCATCACATTCATGCCGTATACGGATCGACAGCTCGTCGAGATCGTCAAGTCGAGGCTAGGCATCGATGCTGGCGACGAGGCGAGCGGATGTGCAGATGTGCTCAGCCTCGATGCCATCACGTACGTCTCGAAGCGCGTATCCAACGTATCGGGTGATGCGCGACGTATGCTCGACGTCTGCCGCCGCTCAATCGAGCTGGTGGAAGCAAAATCCGCCTCGACTTCGAGTGCGGTATCCAAGGTGACCATCCTGGACATGAAGTCGGTGCTCGACTCGATGGTCAAATCGGGCAAAGTATCGCACATCCTCTCGCTGCCGCTGCACGCCAAGATCGTGCTGCTCAGTGTGCTCAGCTGTCTGCGACGCTCCGGTCTCGCCGAGACCGAACTCGCCGATGTCGCCGCACACCACAAGGCCATCTGCAGAATGTTTGCCGTCAACCTCCCCGCCACGACGCCGGGAGAAGAAACCTCACTCAACTCGCCACTAGCCACACTCAGCTCGCTCGGACTGCTCATCTGTGTAGGCCAGGGCGCGGGCACGGGAAGAGCAGCAGGGTACGCCAGAGTCATGCTGGCGTGCCAGGAAGACGAGGTACGCCTGGCCTTCGAACATGATCCCGACGAACGACTGCGCAAGATGCTCTGACGTCACACTCGTCGACTCGAACGAGCTCGCAACTCAGTGATTGGCGTGCTCCCCCCACGTGTGCCGTGTGACCACAGCTTGAACGAGCGCTTCGAGTCGCAGGCGGGTAGAGATCGAGATGGTGCGGCGTTGAGAAACTTTGATTTGGGTGCAATGTGTGATGGTTGTGACTTTGTTATGCCTGCTCGTTGTTGGTGGTAGTGGTGGTGGCGGGAGCGAAGCGGCTGCTACGATTGCGGAGTAGACAGTAGTCTCCGTACACGTTGGCGCTTCCCGGCCAAGCTTTTGGCAGCCAAAAGGCGCGATGGAACGCCGCTGCCGCCTTGAGTGCGGCCCGCTTGAGCGCCGCATCGCGTGGGTCAGCAGCAGGGCGGCTGAACTCTGCGTCCAAGAAAGGTGTGCAGAAGACGCGGTCCCAGTCGGCCTGGACGGCGTATCGAGGCTCGAGCTCGGATTCATCGCCAGTAAGGCTGCGGTGGGGAAGGTCGAGGTCGACGAGGTAGTCGCACGAGTCGACGTCGACGTAGCGGTCAAGCTCCTGCTTGTTCATGTCGTTGAAGCCGGATTGAATGCGGCGCGTGGTCGAAGACCAAGGCCAAGCCCAGCCGAGCGACGCATCCAGCACGCGCGTCAGGGCATCGGTCGCGGGCGAGGGCGAGGCATGGGCAAAGTGCTTGGGCAGGATACCGCGGAACTCGCTACGTACCCACTCGACCTCGACCCCAGCGGGTACGAGGAAGTGCGTCGGGAAGCGATGCCACTCTTTACCGTAGCACAGACGCACCGGCTGCTGCAGGGTCGCCAGCGGAGAGAGGTCGATCGAGAGGTCGACGCTGACGCCCTTGTTCTCGGCGCCATAGCCGCGGTCGTTGTACTCCTTCTCCTCGGACGTGGCTACTGCGGGGAGACCGCGTGCGATGCGCTGCTGAATCGCCGGGCTGAGCGTGTCGGGGAACTTGTCGGCCACGAGGCGCGGGAGCTCGTAGCCTTCAAAGTGGAAGAGCACATCAAAGGGCGCGTGGTAGTGGTTGAGCTGGCCGACGGAGCGCAGTACGCCGAGCAGGATGCCTGCGGCGAGGAGAGTCGAGGTGATGGTGGTGAAGAGGCTCGACTTGGAAGCACGGTAGGGCGACTTGGTGACTTGCACGAAAGCAAGCTCAGCCAGCGTACGGATGAGGTAGAGCGAGACGGCAGCGTTGAGACAGAGCAGCGTGTAGGCTGGGTACATGAATCGCTCCTCCTTGTGTGCCTGAAGGCTGAGCAGCAGGAGCCAGACGTAGAACGGAGCGATGCGCAGCAGGGCGAGCGAAAAGAGGCTCGAGGGCTGCTCGACTGCCACGTTTCCCTTTTTGGAGGAGGTGTCCTCTGCGGGACGTCGGAAGCGCTTGGGGTCCACACGCGCGGTGACGAGCAGCAGCGGGAGCGAGAGAAGCGCGAGGGGTGCAAACACGTTGAAGTTGAGCACGAGGTTGTTGAGGTAAAAGGTGGGCGGTTCGGTGCCGTAGAGCTCGGGTCCTGCGCCGCGGGTGCGCGAGAAGAGGTTGTAGAGGATGGTGTTGAGCGGCACAAGAGACAGCCTGCCGTAGGCGAGAGAGTCGATAGCGAAGGCAGGAAGCGCAACTAGGGCGGCAAGAACAGCCGCGCCGATGGCGGTGGACCAGCGGGCCACGATCCAGTGCGAGTACTTGCCGGTGGCGACGGTGTCGTCGGCGCGCATGAAGAGCTGTTCGAGCACAAAGGGGAAGGCAAGGACGATGGCGAATGGCCAGCCGAGAAGCGCGCCTGCAGCGAAGGAGGAGGTGGCGAGGATGAGGCGCTCGGATCGGAAGGGTCGCTGGGAGGGCGTGTTGAGGACCGAGGCATCTGTGGAGGGCAGGCGAGCCGGGTAGAGGCAAGCGGAGAAGGCGAGCGTGGTGGCGTGCATGACGAAGGTGGAGGGAAGCAGGGCGACGGATGCCTCGTACATGCCTGCACTTGCGGCAAGCGCCACGAGGCAGTATCTTCCAACTCGTGCGCCAAAGACGTCTGCGACGGCCTTGTAGAATCTGGCGTCTACGAACGAGGACACAAAGGCGAGGAGCAGACGGACGGCGAAAAAGACCTGGCGCTTTCCTACGCCAAAGTGAGCGAGGGGCTTGGCAAGAGGGAGAAACTGTGCGACAAAAGCCCACGAGCGGATGGCGAATTGGGGCGAGTACTCCCAGGTCTGGAAAGGGAGGTTTGCATTTGCGTTGCCACGGTTGAAGACGAGGAGGTGGAGGGGCTCCCAGTAACCGAAGGACTCGTCGCAGTCCTTGATGACGGAGTACATTGCGGAGGAGACGCGGATGATGATGAGGAAGCGGAAAGCGGCCGAGATGGAGGGTGACCAGGCGGGCTTCTGGTGCATGCGGGCGTAGTCCTGGAAGAGGGCGTTGCGACGTGCGAGGAGGGTGTTGGCAGCGGCGGCATCCTTGGCAGCGGTGGCCTTGGCGAAGCTGGCGTTGCCCTGCTTCTGGAAGCGCAGGCCCTGGCCCTTGGGAACGTGAGGCGACGCCATCTTTACGAGCGCTCCGAGGATGAAGACGGAGGGAAGGGAGAGGTGGTGTGAAGGGAAGGGAAGGGAAGGGAAGGAGGACAAGGTTTGGCGGCGGTCTGTGCTGAAGAAGAAATGTCGGATTTGCTCTCTCTCTCTGTCTCTCTCTCTCTCTCTCTCTCTCTCTTTTTGCAGGTGCGCTCAATCCAACACGACAGCGCTTTATTCGAGAAAATCACGATTTTGAGCTCAAATTAGTAGTTGAAGAAGGACGTGAAGGCGATGGTGTTGCATCTCTCTAAGATTTACTGCCCGATGGCCTTGAGAAGCGCCGAGAGCAATCGGTGCTCAAAAATGCCCTCGACAAACTCTCCTTGTTCGGTGAACCATTCGCCGAGATGGCCCAGCGGCAAGGAAGCGTTCTTGCTGCCGAGCAACGATTTGCCCTTGTTGGACTTGCGCGTGTAGTGCAGGTGGAGAGTGTAGGCGGGTGGAGTGAGGAGCGGCTTTGCGTCGGGCGACTGCGGCGGCTTCTTGGTCGCCTTGGGTAGAGGTGGCGATTGGAGGACGATACGCTCTGTTTCGATGCGGTTGGAGAGCATCTTGCGTGTGCCGGTGAAGATGGTGTTGCCCTGGATGTACGAGTCGAGCATCTGGATGGCCGAGAGCACGGCATAGACGACGACCGCCACGCCGCAAGGGTACTTGTTGCGGCTCCACTCCTTTTCAACAAAGTAGGACCATATCGAGGTACCGATCATCACGGCCGAGGCGGTGAATCCGAGCGCCAGACGCAGATCGGCGTGGCGATGGCTCGGCTTGAATGGCGCATATCCGAGCTGCTTGGCGTGCGAGCCGTCGTCGACCTGGCGCGAGAGGATGCGCTCCACCGCCTCATCGCATGTGGACTTGAGCTCCGAGAGGTTTGAGTTGTCCACGACGATGCGATCGCTGTTCTTTGGCTTGGCCATTGTGCTGGATCCGAGGATGACGAGGGTGGTGATGGCGAGGTTTGCAGCGACACGCGCGTGCCATCGTCACTCAATCCAGGGTCCCCACCCTTTTGCCTTTCGAGGAGCGACGTGGAAGCCCTGGCCCAAAAAAATGGTCGTGATTTTGTGAGGTCGAAGCTATCGACATCTTCAATCTTTTATGGCATCAATCGGGCGTAGATTCACGATTCGCTCCTTCGCCACAGAGAGGCCGGCTGGAAAAATCGATATTCGGGCGCAAATTTGCAGATGCGAAGCCAAAGCGGCACTGGGGCCCTTTCTTCTTCTGGCTCGCCTCTGCCATGATGCGCACCGCGCGAAGAAAATCGGGTGCACCGCCAATCTTCCATTCCACTTGCAAGAGAGGCAGAGGGAGAGCAGAGGGAGCGAGCGAGCGAGCGAGCGAGCGAGCGAGCGAGGAGAGAGGGAGAATCCATCGCTGCAGTTGGTTGGCCAAAAGGGTGTCGTCCATCTCATCATCCTGACCACCAGCTACTCCAGCTTCTTCTCGCTACCTCTTCAGCACAGGTAGCCCATTCAAACCCATTTTCACACCCTGAACCACCCGTGGCCAGCCACTACTTCAGCCCATCATGCGTAAGTCTCAACTCCCTCCAGCCCGCGCGCGAACCAAGCTGACTCCTCCTCGTGTCCCGCACCCCGCTCATCAGCGCCTAAAAAGGGACAGAAGATGTCGCTCAACGACTTCTTGGCCGACGAGTCCACCGGCAAGACCTCCTGGGCAGACGAGATGGACGACCTCCCCATCGCTTCGGCTCCTCGCGACAACTCCTACCGCAGGGGCGGCGACTACCTCGCCTCCATGCCCGACCGTGTCGACCGCGACCGTGGCTTCGAGCGCCCCGAACGCAGCTACCCGCCCCGCGACGAGCTGCCCCTCCCCGACAAGCCCCCCTTCACCGCTTTCGTCGGAAACCTCTCCTTTGACGTCGTCGACGCAGACGTTGAGAACTTCTTCGCCCCCTCCCAGCTCGTCAGCGTACGCATCGTCACCGGTCACGACGGCAAGCCAAAGGGCTTCGGTTACGTCGAGTTCCAGTCCCAGGATGACCTCCGCGCCGCACTCGACAGGAGCGGCTCTCAGCTCGCCGCCAGAACCGTCCGCATCAGCGTCGCAGAGCCACCCAAGTCCGGCTTCGGCGGCGACCGCCCCATGCTCTCCAGCCAGGCCGACGACGCTTCCCAGTGGCGTCGCGCTGCGCCCCTCCCGCCCTCCGAGCCCCGCGGTGGCTTTGCCCCGCGCTCCGAACGCTCCGGCGTGCCTCCTCGCGCAGAGGGCTCCGGCTTCGACAACATGGACGTCAGTGGCGGCGTCCGCAGCGGCTTTGGCGCAAAGTTCCAGTCCGCACCTCCCGCCGCCTCCCGCCCGCCTCGCGACCCCGCCGCCGCCGCCGCCCCGCTCGAGCCTAGCCAGGCCGACCTCGCCAACCAGTGGAGGACGGGCAAGCCCGTCGAGGGCCGTTCGCCCGCCAACTCGCGTCGTCCCTCCGGCATGACCCCCGACGCAGACTCCCGTCGCCCCTCCTACCGTCGCAACGACGCAAACGACGTCGACGAACGCTTCTCCTCCCAGGAGCGCATGGGCTTCGGCTCCAAGTTCACCCCCGACCAGACTCCCCCCGAGAGCCCCGCAAACGCAAAGAAGGGCTTCGGCTTTGGCGCCGCAGAGCGTCGCGGCAGTGGCCAGGGCGCCGGCGCGCCCGCCGCCGCCACCGACGGCGTCGACAACTGGCGATCAGCTAAGAAGCCCGCTTCCGGCTCCTCCAGCCCCGCTCCCCAGCCTGCCGCTGCCGAGCGCAAGAAGCTCGACCTCAAGCCACGCTCCGCCGAGGCGTCCGTCGCATCGCCATCCGCATCCGCCACCAGCTCCAAGCCCAGCCCCTTCGGCAATGCCAAGCCTATCGACGCCGCAGAGCGCGAACGCCAGATCGACGAAAAGCTCGCACAGAGGGAGAAGGAGAGGCAGGAAGACCTCAAGGCAAAGAAGGAAAAGGCAAAGGCAGACAAGGAGAAGAAGGACAAGGCTCCCGCTCCTACCTCCACCGACAAGCCTCAGACCGACAGCGCACAGGCCGACGCTTCCACTCCCGCTGCCGCTTCCCAAGACTCGGCGCCTCCCGCCGCTGCCAAGGCGCCACGCGCCCCGGCTCCCGTCGGCGCATGGGGTGGAGGACGCAAGCCTTCCGGTGCGCTCGTCGGTGGTGAGCACAGCCCCGCGGCCGCCAATGACGACAAGTCCGCCGATAGCCAGGTCGACGAGGTCGCCCAGAAGGTCGAGGAGACCAAGCTCGATGCCTAAGCCGCCTCGGCCGGTGCTATGCAGGGTGTTCTGCGCGCCATAGCAAGTCCATCCACTCTTTTTGTCTCCCCGTCTGTGCTTCTGGCACATACCAAAAGAAGGGCCGGCGCATCAAGCCCTTCGCTTCCTGCCCCTGCAGTGGCTCACATGCCTCGACCTCAGCTCGTCCACTGGATACCCTTCCACCGATTGATTGCAAGTGTCGAGCTCGGCCGTAGTCCAGTCACACGCAGCGCATGCTCGGCTGCTCATCCTACCCTGTAATGTACCTCTTTTCCTTCTTCGTTGTCAATATCATGCTTGCCTCTCTTGCCGTGGGCTCGCGGCATCCTCTTCGCACTGGACAGCGACGACAACAGAAGATTCAAATTGCTGAGCAAGGTTGATGGCGCTCACCACGAGCAATGTTGGCACAGCCACGAGGTGGGGACACTCTTTTTGAGAAACATCCGAACTTTGTGGTCTTGGGAGGAAGCAGCAGAGAGAAAAGTACAAGGGAAAAGAGGAGGCAAGGAGGAGGAAAGGGATCAGGTGCGAAGGCTGGACGAGTTCCACATCTGGCCGGCAGCGATGAGCTTATGCACGGCCTCTTGGCAGAAGATGACGCCCATCTTGGTGTCGCAGATGCCTGCGGCGCCGCCCTGATCGCCACCGCCGGACCTTGACTTTCGGTCGCCAACACGCCACCATCCGACCAAGCTAGAGCCGTCTTTGGCCGCAGCCACGAGCGACTTCTGTTGCTGTGCCCATCCCTGCACATCCGCATGGATCCTCCAAAAGCTCGATAGCACCGCGGTAGGACGTTTGGCCATCAGCGACTCGTATTCGGAAGTGTTGGACAGCTGGACGTAGTTGGGACTCGATGTGCCCAGGTTGGCATCCAATCGTTCAAGCCACGAGGACATGAGCAGCCGCGGGTTGGATCCGCCAGCTCCGTAGATGTGCCAGCCGCCACCGGCGAGATCGTTCTTGCGTCCCGAGCGACCGCGCTCGCCGGGGGCCAAGATGCGGTCAACCACGGACTTGCCGTGCAGCATGCCCAGGAGACGTGTGATGCCGAGCGGCTCGATCAACGCAGGAATTAGGTCGTAGTACACCGAACCCAGCGCGCCATGGTTGGGAGCAGCGTAGCCAGCGCGTGCACCAGAGTTGCGCGCAACCTTGTCCGTGTACCACGACCCGGGAGTCTCGGCATCGATGTGCAGGAAAGAGTGCACGAGGTGCGGATGCTGCACCGCAAAGTCCTGCGCAAACAGATGGCCGTATCCCGTAGACACGAGCATGAACTTTCCGAGCTCGGCATCGTCGTTCTTCTTTTTCTTGTCCTTGCTGCTGGAAGCGGTGTGGTCGAGCTGACCAGACTTGTGAAGTGCATGGTAGAGCGCCTCGGTCTGCAGACGCACCGAGGTGGGTTGGTAGACAAAGTCCGAGTGGCCATAGCCGATGCGGTCCCAGAAGCAGACACGGGTGAGGGCGAGGTGGCCATCCTCGCCGCCGCTTGCGTGAGAGGCAGATCTTGCCACCATCTCGCGCAGGAACTGGGCGGCGATCACACCGCTCACGCCTCGCTCGGGCATGACGAGGGCGGTGGGCACGACGTGTGAGGTGTTGTGCGACTTGAGCGCGCCTGGCTGGGAGGGAGCCTCCTCGCACGCGAGATGGAGCCGGAAGGAGACGGGATAGGGGTTGACGTCGGCGGGATCCTGGGGGTAGACGGGCTGCTTTGTGAGCGAGGTAGGGTGGACCAAGGTCAAGTTGCCAAGCGGCTTGAAGCGCGAGTCGGCGGCATCGAGGACGAGGTCAAAGGTGACGAGAGCCGAAGCGAGGGCGATGGCGAGACAGCCAAAGATGGCGTTGAGAAGCTTGAAGCGGCGGGACCATTTTGCCTGTGCGCGTGCGAGGGGCACCTCTGTGACGATGGGCGCGCCAAAGTCCGGGTTGAGGGTGAAGGGGATGGTCTGCTTCTGAAGATGGTGAGAAGAGAGGAAGGCCCATAGCGTGGAGAAGAGGCAGAGTGCGACGGAGAGGAAGCCGAGGTAGGAGTGTGTCACGCGGAACTCGGGCACGGCTGCGAGGAGGATGGCGTCGATGATGGTGAAGCAGAGGACGAAGAGGTGGAAGACATTCGTGGAGCTTGAGGCGAGCTCGAAGAAGAGCAGGCCGGGAGCGAGCATGGCGAGGGAGATGATGCCGAACCAGAGCGGCAAGAGCGCAGGCGAGCGGTGGGGCGGGAGGAGGAGCGGGATGGGTTCAAAGTAGTTGATGGCGAGCAGGATGAGGAGTGCGGTGACGGGGAGAAGTAGAAGCACACCGATGGCAAAGTAGAAGCGTAGGAAAAAGGTGAGGTAGGGAGATCGCCTAGGCGGCCGGGTTGCTTGCGGAGCTGCGGCTGGCTCGACTGGGATGGAGCGATAGTCCTGGTTGTCCGACGCCGACGCCGACGACGACGAGGAGGCGAGCAGCGGCTGTCGCTCTGCATCGCGTTGACGCTCAGCCGAAGACGGTGCTGGAGTAGATTTGGGAGCCATGGTGGCGAGCAGACTTTCGCCTGGTTTGGCGTGAGGAGGGGATGGTGGTTGGGTGTGGAGGAGGGTGTACAGCGCGATGCACGGTGGATGGCTCGAGCTGAGCGTGTGGGGGAGATTTGGGTAAATCGAGTGGAGAAATGACGCTGAGGAATGCATTTTTGGACGTGAGCCCTCGAACGCAACCCTGCAGCATCGAAGCACCAAAAAAAGTGGAGGCGACGGCTGCTTGACCCGATTTCCCTCGAGCCGATTCGCGCTCCGATCTTCGCCCTGAAGCTGTGCCGCGTCGGTGGGTCCAAGCGCGCCAAGCGCCGCCAAAAAATCATGAAGAATGCAACACCTGCAAAGTGTGCGTGCAGCGGCACTCTCTCAGGCGCTGGTCTTGTCCCACTGCCAAAGTGACACTCTCACCACCATCCTCGCGCCATTCTCGCTCGCACACATGACTTAAGCTGCCTAGCCAACCTTTCTCTCCACGCCGCCGCCTCCAACATGGCCGCCACAGCCATGTTCGGCTTGTCCCTCAAGCAGGTCTCGCTCGCCGTGCTCACAATACAAAACACCGCCCTGGGCGTCGTCATGCACCACAGCCGCGTATCCGCTCCCATTGGCAAATCCTACTTCTTCCCCACCGCCGTACTCCTCACCGAGTTCCTCAAGTGCGCCATCTCCTTCCTCATCGCCGCCGCATCCACACGCCCAGCCACCGCATCGCTTCCACTCCCTTCCGCATCCCAGCGTCAACGACAGCCACATGGCAACGACAGCAGCGCACACGCACGCTTGCTCACCTCGCCATCCCACAAATCACACGACAACATCTCCACACTTCAGCTCGTCCTCGATGAAGTCACCGCCCACGACTACTGGAAGCTCTCCATTCCCGCCTTCCTCTACGTCTTGCAAAACAATCTCCAATACGTCGCCGTATCCAACCTCGAGCCGCCCATCTTCATCTGCGCCTACCAGATGAAGATCCTCACCACGGCCTTCTTCAGCATCGTCCTTCTCCGCAAAAAGATCGGCATGTGGCAGTGGCTCTCGCTCGCCATGCTGGCCATCGGCGTCGCCGTCGTACAGATCCAGAGCAAGTCCGTCTCTGGTCTCGTCCCCTTCGAGGTACGCACCCACGGATACGGACACGTCTCGGCAGGGCCCGTCGCAGACCTGCCCCCACCACCGCCTCCGCCTCCCTTCGACTCGCATCGCGCCCCACCCCCAGAGCGTCTGCCCAGCCTTGGCTCCTTCCTCTCCGGCTCCGAAGCAAAGGACTACGACCACCTTCCGCCCTCCTCTCCCTCCTTTCCCCACGACCGCATCTCCATGAGCATGGAGGAGAGCGCAAAAGCGGACAAACCAATGCAGCCCATCCAAGGCTTCCTCGCCGTCATCGCCGCCTGCCTCACCTCGGGCCTTGCAGGCGTCTACTTTGAGATGGTCCTCAAGACCTCCAATGTCAATCTCTGGACAAGAAACGTTCAGCTCTCCGCCTGGTCCCTCATCCCCGCCGCACTCCCCGTTCTTCTCGAGATGATCCGACACGGTCCCTCCGCCCCCTTTCTTCATTTCGGCATCAGCGCTTGGGCCACCGTCGTCCTCCAGGTCACCGGCGGCCTCGCCGTCGCCATGGTCATCAAACACGCAGACAACATCCTCAAAGGCTTCGCCGTCAGCTTCAGCATCATCCTCAGCTTCGGCGTCAGCATCCTCTTCTTCCACTTCCCCTTCACTGCGCCGCTCGCCCTCGGCGTCGCTCTCGTCATCCTCAGCACACTCTCATATTCACGCGGCTCAATCCCCGGCTTCAAGACAACCGCTGCCAGCTGGGGCAGCCCCGCCTCGTCCGTTACCTCTACATTTCGTGACAAGGCACGATTGCTTAGAGACTGATCATGCCCATCGCAATGCTATACCATTCATGTCCCTGTCCATGTTTCGCCATTCCGCCACAACGCGCATGTCTTCATTCCCTCTGGTGCTCAGTAGCGAGTCACCACGTGAATACCTCTTGTCTCATCTGTCATAAGTACCGTGCACCCTTGGCGCAAGAATGGTGAAAGTCTGAAACTGAATAGCATTGCGCTGCAAGTTTCCATCAGAAGAGGTCCGCAGCTTTGACCTTGCGCTGATCTCGGCCATCGTCACCTGCAGGCGGAGCATAGCCTGGCGGCGCGTTGGGCATGCTCCCTGGTGGAGGCGCGCCGAACCCGGGCGGTGGTTGCGTGGGAGGCGGCCTCGCAAAGTTGGGTGGAGGAACCCCGAATGCTGGCGGTGGGACCGAGAATGGTCCTGCCGGCGGAAAGCCGGGCGGCGGACCTGCACCAAGTCCGGGCATTGGCGCCTGTCCGCTCATCAATGCCTTGTGCGCCGCCAATTGAATGCGCAGCTGCTCCTTGGACAGCACCAGCTTCTCGATCCTTGGTCGCTTATTTTGCACCGGCACGTTGCCATCGGCTCTTTGCGCTGCTCGTCTCTCCTTCCATTCGGCAAGGTCCGTCTCTGGAATGCCCGCCATGCCATAGATCTCGATCTCGAAAGAATCCCGCCCCGGCAACGTGTTCTCAATCCTGTGGAACACAAGACAAATGCTGGTCAGTGCTGATCACGAGCCATCGTCGGTACCTTCGCCGTCACATACTTGTCTGGCTGTGCTTTGTGCACTTGCGTGAGATGCACCGATAGGCCTCCTGCCGTATTCAGCCGTCGAGGGCATTGTGGGCACCGGTAGTGTTTCGACTTTTGATGCTGCAGCAACACTGTATGAATCGAATCGCCCACGTATCGTGTCAGTGCAGCCGTTCCAGCGCATCGTCACAGAGGCGTATCAGCGCGACATACCTTTCTCATCCTCGAACTCGCGACTGTGTGGTATCATCGGCGCAACGTATTGGCAAGCAATAAGATGCGTCAGCGGTCAGCAAGCTAGATGGTGGAGAGGCGGAGGTGAGGTTTGGATCGACTTACTCGCAGTACCAGCACCATGCCTCGAGCTGTGGCGCTTTCCTCTTCTTGCGCGCCATTCTGTGCAGATATGGTGAGCCACGTTAGGCTCCGTACCGTCTGGATGGTGGTTGGAAGGCAAGGGAGGATCCGCCAGAGGCGTCGACCGACTCCACTTTCTCCTAGACCCTGACAGCCCAGACGCGTCTTGTCATCGTGACTAATCAACTTCTTTCTTCGCCAGTTGCGAATCTCATCCGCCTCGTGCTGCCCTCCGACACCCCTTCCCGTCATAGCAGGTACACCCAACCCTGGGTCTTGCAACGACACTCAACGCCGGGTTGACCACAAACTCTCATCCGCAATATTTGAGGCTGGAAGCATTGTTTGAATGACTCGCACTTCACGTCTCGAGATCGTATCTTTTGTCCAGCAGTTGAGGGTTTTTTCAAAGCGAACGAGGTCGCGATACGAGCAAAGCAAACATGACACACACGGCTGCCACAGGAGAGACGGGGATCCCGATTGCCTTGCAGAGGTCAAAAATCCGAGCAGCGAAGCGAGAGACAGTAATGGAATTGGTGAAGAATATCGCCAATAGGGTTCGCGATCAACGTAATGGATTTGCTTGGTTTTTGTAAATCACGATATCACACATGAATGATAGTCAGGTTCACAAATATGTACGAAAAGCGCGTGTAAGTTAAGTTATCAAACGTCGGAATATTCACATTTTCGCATGCATTCCCAAATCGTGCTTTTGCGCCCTCTTGGTCTGGGACTTTATTCTTCACGATCAAAGAGGTTGCAGCTCACATTACAAGATCGTGGCTGATGCGTGCATTCTATGTCTCATTTTCGAGACTTGGGTGCGCATCTTGCGCGCGGCTGATTCGGAAACGTGTGATACAAACGCAGCGCCATGAGCAATTTGTTAACACCGTGTAGTGCCATGTGTACGAGAGAGGCAGCACAACACTGTTTCTCTTGACAGCCGGAAAAGGGTTAGAATTATCAGCTTTCATTTCACTCAGATCATTCAGCCGCGAACAGCTTGAGAGCGGGGAGAAGTGCGTCCAGAAAGCGCACAATGATTCTAAGAAGCCAGCTTTGGTATCTCCGCAGCTGAGAGCCTAGCTACACGCTCGGAATCAAGTCGAGGCCTTAATTCATATCCTAAAAAGCCGGGGGGGGGGGGGGGGGGGGCGAGGGTCGGCCACCCAGCAGCCACCCCGGGTGGCTGTTTGGGATCAGCCACCCCACAGCCACCCACACGGCCACCCACACACACTTGGGTGGCTGATGGGTGGCTGCTCCCGAGAAGCCACCCCGGGTGGCTGCTCCTCGCCAGCTCGCGTCTTCTTAGGATATGATTTTAGTACAAAGACGGGTGTCGACGGCAATGAAGCTTTTATCAGTTCAGACAGCCCAGAAAGCGTTAAGAGGTCAGGAATCATGATTTCTCTGATGACGAGGTTGACCTCCTTTGAAGCACATACTGTCAGCATGAGCCATTTAAAGAGGCGTCCGGGTAACTATACCATTTTCGTGATTCTTGCTTCACTTATGGGCCTGTTTCGCTGATGGGCCACTCGCTTTAAGTTAAAATCCATCATTTGAGAATAACTTCTAGCGTGGCAAGCAGGTTAGACTTGCTGAACGACATCCAACAACAAAGCAAGCATGGATGTGAGGCGACAGAGACATTTCGGCCACTCGTGAATCACGATGCATTGTTTATTATCACAGCTCGTGGACAATTGAGCGTCAAAGCTCAAAATAGATCCTGATCCCGAACTGACACAGACGTTCGTGATTCGCAATTTCCAATTTGTGATTTATTGGTCACGCTTTTTAACGCTGTCTGTAATTTCACCGTTAAAGTTATTTGTCTTTCGCTCTCGAATTGTGCGCTGAATCAACTTACTGGCTTTCTAGTCAATTGCGTACAGAACGCAAGTTTTGGGGCTCTACACTTAATGCAGCTGTCCCGCTGAAATGTTCACTGTCTCTTCAGGCTCGACGCAGATCAGATCTAGCTTGGTGAGCTGACTCATGAGCTTCAAGTCAATCATATCCTAAAAAGAGGGTGGGGTGGCGACGGTCAACCACCCAGCAGCCACCCATCAGCCACCCGGGGGGGGATAGCGAAAATCAGCCACCCAGCAGCCACCCCGGGGGTGGCTGCTGGGTGGCTGCTCCTCGCCAGCTACCGTTTTGTTAGGATATGAATTGCAAATCGTTCCAAGAAGTCTAGATGGTGGAGCAGCATGATCTTATGGTGAAGACTGTTCTAACCAACGACCACAAATTGGTTTGGGCTTTGATGAGCATGAGAAATAATGAGATCATTCCAAGAGCGACATGTGTGGTCGAGCAAGAGCTAGCAGTCTAGGTCGCCAGCTCTTCCGGAAAATAGGCACAACTTAGTTAAGTTAAGTTAAGGCAAAAGCATTGAAAACGTGATCCGCAAATCACAAGCAAAGCAGTTTTTGTCAAATTCGTCCCTGACTCATGCAAATACCATCACATGAAGCCATCAAGATCGTCAAATTGAGGACCACAAGAATTCTCAAACAGGCTGTGCTTGAGAGGCAAGAAAGCCTGATTCGTAATTTCAAATCATGATTGATGATTGGATTCATCAACTGTCAGGTGAATTCGGATGCTTGAGTCAAGAACGAGGAAATTATGGTGATAAATTACATGCGCCTGCAGACGCTTTTCATGCATAATCACGAACAACATCGTGAGTGTATCTTGGCTTTCTTGTGCCCGAGCCAACGACCGCGGATGGCGACTTGAAGCCAACAACCTCCTTCACGACACGACCGCCTAGGTCAATGTTGCTGCTGACGCTGAAGCTGATGCTGAAGGCGAAGCAAACTTTCACCGTTCACTGCGCTCCTCCAAGCTCCCAACGTCCTCATCGTTGTCACCACTGCCTAGGGTGCAATCAACGCAGCAGAACAATTCCCAGCTGTCTTCCCCCTCATCTGGAATCGCTTCTTTGGCTCTGGAGATGACCTACCCCTTCTTTCAGATCAAGTTCTACAAGCCCTCAAGACGCCTGGTGGCCAGAGCTGGGAACTGGATTGCTAGCAACAGGGAGCGCATTCGAGCGGCTAGCCTGGACCACCACCGCCTGGACGCTCTGGCCGAGGAGCTCAGCGAACACGTCGGATTGCTCCAGCCGCTGACAGGTACTCACCTCCTGTACAAAGCGATCTTTGTGCACCTGAGACCTAGTCGAGGTCGCAACGGCTACACGGAGGCCGACGATCGCGCTCTCCACTTGTGCGCTCAGCTTTGCAGTATGGGGTGCCATCAGCGCTTGCTCAAAGAAGTTATCGTTCAAGGCCATGTTGCGCTTGCAGATCTGCGGTCTGGACATACTTTTTTATAGCGCAACTGGTCGCTTTCGTTTTCCGATTCTCGCCACACTCCCAATGTCACCGTCTCCATGTTGGCCTGCGCACGGGTGTATAGTGTGCACCTGTGGCGCTTTTGCTGCAACACCGAGACAGGCTCAGGTACAAACATGAAGCCCTCAAAGTACAAGTGCGTAGATGATGACAGTTTCTGCCGCGCCAAGATGATGATGACGACTGGACGGTCGCATGTTGACGCTCGTGCGCAGAGTGTGAGCTGCGTCCAAGTCGCTGCGCCTCCGCGCGTACATATCGCCGTGGACGCCTGCTGTCGCTCCATTCGACATCGCCCATCCGGCCCGTTTATAATTGGTCTCAAGCTCTGGCGTGACAGGAAGACGCTACTTTTCCAGCCTTCAAAGGTTTCAGCTGGATCGTGGTCGAGCACCCGCCCTTTTGCCGATAGTACCCGCTGCTGAGCGGGTTTCACAACACTAGCGATTAAGAAAGGATCGCTCTGGCTGCTTCTCGAAGACGCGCAGATCCTGCACGGCTTGCTTGAAAGCCTCTCACTCTACAACGAAAGCCATCGAAGGGGATCGTGCTTTTCTGTTGCACAGCAAAAGCGGGTGCAGAAAGAGTTCCATCAAGCGCCGCCAGCTCCTGAGCCGACACACTGTACCAAGGCTGGCGACTCCGCTGGTCTCGTCGTGCATACTTGGCAGCTTTGCTTTCAACATCAGGTTGAACATTTCAACGCAGGCCGATCAACATCCCTGGGGGGAATTCGCATCCTCATTGGCTGTGATACTTGTTGGAACACAGGCTAGGGATACTGGGCGTCGTTGTGTTGCAACCCCAAGACGAAGCTGGGCGAAAGTCCTCATCAAAATCTTGGTTTCCAACAGCCTCGACAGCTCGACCAAGGCTGTTTCACCGCAGTGTCACAAGGTCGCTGATGCCACGACATTGATCCAGCCAAGTCTTGGCCTGTGCTTGCTGATGAGCCGGCGGAACAGAGGCAAGCCGACTCCGACGAGATGGCTTTTGATCGATGTGTGACGCCAAGCGAGAGCTGGCGCTGGTGTTGTACACGTGCACCGAGCAGCAGAGGGGCCACTTTGAAGCCCCAATGAAGCTCGGTCAACTGCAATATCTGCCCACGCTGCCAGCAAAGTTTCGACGCTTGATATCGTCTCGGTGAACAACAGTGGTGGCGGTGAATAGCAGTAATCGCAAGCGAGAGAGCAATAGTGGCTGAAAAAGGGCGGGGATCAGGACGATGTGTTTCTGGTGATCTTGTGCGCCGTATGACGACATGCTCGGCGTAACTCTCGCACGATTGCACAGTCAGCTGGCTGGCTGCCAAGGGGATTGCTCTCATCACGCACCCGTGCTCATGTCGATGCCCAGGACGAGCTCCACGCACATTCTTTTCACACACTGGGTCAACTCGAAAGCATTTCATAAAAATACAGTTGCAAAATACAAGCTTGGGATGGCGACGTGGCTCACGTAAAGTGGCGTCCCATGTCCCTGGGTGCGTATGGCGGCGGCAAAAGAGTTTCGCCCGTGTGGTCGTCAAAGAGGCCGGTGTCGGAAAAGTGAATGGAGCAGGCGTCCTGTTCGACGCGGTAGCGGGAGGACTCGCGCTCGGCGGATGTGATGGGCCTGGGCGGTACGGCGGGACCCAACAAGGAAGTGGCGGGGCTGGTGGGGATGTGCGCTGCCGCATTGGTCTGATCGGGTCTCGGGGGCACGGCGGGCGGCATGGGCAAAGTGACTGGGCTGACAGGGTTCATGGCCGTGGGCGGTGTGGGGAGCGGGCGCCGGGAGGCTGATCTCGTCATGGATGTAGGAGACAAGGAGACGCCGTGCGAGTCCTGAAACGGATCGGCTGCTGTGGACGAGCCTCGCGCGTGGTGAGGGCGAGCGGCTTGGGAGTGTTGGTGGCCTGCATCCCAAAAGCTGCGATGTTGGGCCGGAGATTGTGCGGTGGCGTATGCGTTGGAGGGGGAGATGGGCGAGAGTGGCTCGCAGCCGAAGCTTGTCGAGTACGCGGTTGCCGAGGAATCGAGTTCGGTGGCCGGTGTGTTGGCCGTGGGGGATGAAGGTGACGAGAGGGTGGGCGAGATGGGCGTGACTTCCTGGAAGAGCGCATGTACCCTGTTGGAGGGTCTTGTGGATGTGTCCGGAGTGAGGGAGTGGTGGATTTCGGGCTGGAGCCAGTACTGGGACTCGTTGGTGGTGGCAGTGACGCGGCTGGGTACTCTGCCGAGGTCGCCCTGGCTGGAGAGGAAGGCGGTGTCGAGACGCAGCTGGGATCGGGAGGAGGAGTTGGCGGTGGAGGATGAGTTGGAGTGTGGAAGCAGCGAGAGATCCTTGCGCTCTGCATCCATCTGGGACTGGAGACGTCTGCGCGGACGAACGAGCTTGCAGTAGTAGAAGAGTGAAGCGGCGATGGCAAAGATGAGGAGCATGACGGAAGCAGTGACGGTGGATGCGATGATGATGGTCTTTACGTTGGAGGCCAAGTGGAGGAACGACTTGCCGGGGACGTAGTTGTTGGGGTTGATGACGATGCCCCAGAATTGCATGTCTGTAGCGTCATGGATGTTGGACATGACGACGGAGTGGGTGCCCTCGGACAAGGTGTCGGATGTCCAGATGACGGGGGGCAATTGGGAACCGGTGGCGGCTGCGAGTTCGTCGTTGGCCGAATAGGCATTGATGATGACGGTGGATGTGTTGTCGATGGTGAGGTTGTATTCACCGCGCGAGGGGCCGCGATAGTCGAGGACAGAGAGGCCGTGGCCGGTGAATACAAAGTTGACGCTATCGCCTTCGTTGGAGGTGGAATAGTAGTACTGGATGGGCGCAGTGTTGATGTTGGAGGGGATGGAAAAGTTGCGCCAGTTTGCGATGGGCCAAAAGTTGGAGCGCGGGTCGCGATTATCGACGATGCCTGCGGACCAGAGCAAGGAGGTGTTCCATGGATTTGCGACTACGTCTGGCGTGACGGGGAGCGAGTCGTTGTCGTAAGATGCGTAGGCTGTGGCGTAAGATGGCTTTGCGGAGCGACTGGCCGCAGCTTGTGTGTCGAGCGTGGCGGTGGGCGCGGACGAGGCTGGGCCCCAGTAGTCTGGGTCCCACTGGCTTGTCATAGTTGGAGAGAAGCTAGTGTGGTGTGGGGATGGAGATGGTGGTGGTGGTGGTGGTGGTGGTGGTGGTGGTGATGGTGGTGATGGCTTGAATCGCGGGGCTACGCATGACTTGAGCCTGCTGAGGGCACAATCGAGCGCTCTTCCTCCGCACAACGGCTGCACCTCTGCTGCCACTGCTGCGAATCGCTGCAGCCTCGCAGCTTCGGCATGGCGGCTGTCGCTAAAAATTCGCCTCTCCTCACGCGCCCCAGGCTCAGGAACGCGGCCAAGTCGACGTCGCCACGCTGCCCTTCTGCCCACGAAATTCAATTTTCGGGCGGCGATACGCTACCCGCCACGCGCTGTCACTCTCTCGGATGAGCCGCCTCGACTCGAACCCTCCGCCAAGATTCGGTGACAGGCAGAGGCCGATCAGTCTTGGCACAAAGTCACACTCTGTGAATAGTCACATGCCTCCCCCCTCAGATCACATCCAGCGAAACCGCTCTCGGGCCATCAAGTGCATTCGAACAGATAAAACGGGAACAATCGGCGATGTGAGAGATGCGGACATGGAACCAAATCGAGATCAACGTGAGGCGTAGCTATGAGTCGGAACAATAAAAAACGATGTACGGGGTTTAACTATGCGGACGAGGTTGCGGAACGGAGCTGACGAAAAGGGAGACAAGGAACAGGGATCATCGAGGAGGACCGGGCTGATCACTCCGACTTGGACTGGCAGTCGTGCGGGACGCTGTAGCCGTCGGTGCGCTTTCCACCGCCCCAGGGCGTGCGGCCGATCACGCTCGCATCCGTGCCCAGGCCACGCTTGGCAAACGCCTTCCACAGCACGCAGCGGTTCTGGCCACCCGTCAGGTGCTTGTCCGCCTGCACAATCGCATCGCGAGCATCAAAGAAGCTCGGTCGGCACGGCTGCAGCTTCATCCCGTCCAGGATCAGCTGCACCAGCAGCGTGTTGCCGTGGCGGGGAACGCGGCGCTTGCTCACGCGCGACTTGCCCAACGACGCCAGCTCGTCTTCGTCGAGGAAGAACGCCGCCTGCTCCGACGCACTCGCATTCTTGGCAGGAGGGAAGAGGTGCGTGGCAAAGCCGTGCTCCAGCACCAGCGCCTCCTCCACCTCGTTGAGCATGGTCGCCCACACCTCGCCGATCGCGTGCACGCCCCAGTAGCCGGCGTGGTCCAGGTACGAGTACGTCTCCGGGTTGATCGTCTTGTTGGTCGAGTACGGGTAGTTTCGGATGCCCTTGGCGCGGTTCGACGCCCACGAGCCCATCGGCCAGTCGTGAGGCGCCGCTCCCGTGCGGCGGATGATCGACGCAAGCGCGTCACCCCATCCCTCGCCCATGCCGCCGGACTCGCCCCAGCCCAGGCAGCCGCTGTTGGCAGGTCCACCCGTCAGACGCGTAGACAGGCCGTGGCTGTACTCGTGGATCACGATGCCCGCCTCAAAGTCGCCGTCGCGGAACGGCGTCGACTGGTCCCACACGTACATGCGCATGCGTCCGCGCTGGCCATCGGGAGGCGTCATAAAGTCGGCGTTGTCCGTGCCAGCGCCGTCCTGGGCAAAGGCAATGACGCCGTCGTATCCCTCGCCGCCGCGCCCAAAGTTGTGCTCCTGGAAGTTGCCCGACGCCTCGTCAAAGCCGTAGGCGTACAGCAGATCGTGGTACTCGTTGATCGTCACAAACAGCTGCACCGTCGCCGCAGCCACATAGTCGGCAGGAGGAAGCTCCGAGTGCTTCTTCTCCGACTTGCGCCACTTGTACGGATAGTTGAATTCCATGTCCGTGCTCTTGTCCGCGCTCTCGCGACCGCGAGGGCGTTTGATCAGGCTCGACTTCCACTCGCCGTTGCCTGTCGGGTCTGCCTGCGCAAACACATTGTTGCCGCGCGTGTCGGCGTAGACGGTGGTGTTGCCGTCCACAGACACCGCATCGTCCACGCCCAGCGACGAAAACGGCGAGTGCTTGCCCGGCACCGCGTGCCAGCCCGCGGGCGACGCCTCCTCGTATCGCTCGCCCTTCTCGTTGGAGCGCTTGCCCTCGGTGGGGTCGTTGAGTCCCCACTTGAACACGCGGTACACCGGCTCGTGGCTCATCGGCTTGGCTTCCTTGGCCGCCTTGGCCTTCTTGGAAGGCTTGGAAGGCGTGTAGCGCGAAAAGTCGGGACGACCCAGCTCGGGCACCCTGGCGCGACCAAACTCGGGACGGCCAAGCTTGGGCACGTCTTCATCAGCGGGCACACGCTTGCGAGGCATGCTGTGCACCCAGTCCACCACGGAGCTGATGCTGCCGGGGCGGTGCGCGTCGGCATAGGCCTCGTAGGCATTGTCCTCGAGCGGGATCTGGAACTTCCACACGAGGTTGAGGCCTTCGTCCTCGGTCTGCACATAGGCGAGCTGGGCGGGCACAGGGCCCTTGGCGGTGGGCACATTGTGCAGATACTCGATCTGGGTGTGCGTGGCCTGCGCGCCCGAATCGGTCTTGCCGGCGTGCGGCTGCAGCTTGTGCTCAAAGGTGGTCACAATTTGCGCCGCCTCGGCCTCGGCAGCATGCGGGTCCGAGAGGCGAGCCGCCAGGCCCTCATCGGGCGTGGCCTGGCGGAGGAAGTAGACGAGCGCCAGACGTGGATCGATGATGGCGTCGGGCCCATGGAGGCTGCGCTTTGCGTTGAGGTGCGAGAGCGAGCCCGAGAGGCGCGATGAGAGGTCGGCGCCCTGGAGGAGCGGGTCGTCGGTGGGCACGCCGCACACCTCGTGGAGCTCCTCCTGGAGCGGCAGCACGCGCTGCGGGTCCACCTTGGCGCGCTTGGGCGCGTGATCGGGAGCGGCGTTGGCGAGGCCGTCAAAGACAAACTGGTGGACGCCGCCTCGAACAAAGGCCTCGTTCTTGTTGGACCAGTCCGGGTTGGCGGCTACATCCTCGGTGTACTCGGCGGGCGAGGGCTGGGCTACAAAGAGGAGCGAGTCGAGCTCGGCGCGGAGCTTGTCGCAACGCAGCGAGAGCTCGTGCTCGGAGACGGCGTCTTCGGACTGTGCGACGCCCTGGTTGGTGAAAGGCGGAGGAGCCTGACCGGCGTAGAGCGAGGAGCCAAAGGAGAGGATCTTGCCGTCGGGAGCAATGTTGATGTTGAGATCGCCGTCGGCGACCTCGAGGCCGTTGACGAGCTGGCGGATGTAGTAGTGCGAGATGCCGCTCGAGGCGTCGGTGTACGAGTCGGGGCGCACGTAGAAGTCGTGGCCGGCGGGGGCGAGACCCTGGGCGTAGCCGAGCAGATGCTTTGCCAGGCGGGTGGCGACCGAGTAGGCGTTCTTGGGGCCGGGCTCGGCGTTGACGTAGTGGATGGCGGCCGCGTAGGCGTGCTTGCGAGCCGAGTCGAGGCTACGGCGGACGGCGGGCACGTCGGTGGCCGACTCGACGTCGGCAAACACCTTGTGGGCGTGCTCAGGACCCCAGGCGAGCGACTTGCGGGCTGGATCCTGGGGACGAGGAGCGCCGGTGTTCAGGAGAGCGGCATTGGCGACGGGGGCGGTTGCGAGGCTGGCAAAGCTGAGCCAGAAGGGCAGAAGAGCGATGAGAGCAAACAGGCGCTTGTGGCCGTGCTGGTTGGGACGCGGCATGGCGAGGGGGCTGCGGCAAGCCGAGGCGTTGTGCGCGCCAGGCGACAAGCTCCTAGGCCTTGCAAAGATAAGTGGAGTGTATGCCGTCTATTCGGCGGTGTATCTAGATGTGGTGATGAGGAATCTAGTCTAGTCTAGTGTCTAGCGGAGGCTTGAGGGGGTGGAGTGGTTGTCTTGATGGATGGATGGATGGGTGGATGTGGTGGTGAGGGAGGGATGGGGGAGGTGAATGCGGTGCGAGATGAGGTGAGGGTGAGGGCGAGGGCGGGGGCGGGGTCTCGTGGGTGGTACAAAGCGAGGCGAGGCGAGGAGGGGTGGCGCGTCGTTTCAGGGTCCTCTGCTTGTTCCGCCTGGATTCAACGGCTGCTGCTGATAGAGGCGGAGAGATAAGTCAACTCCACACTGACCTCGTCCTGCATTGGGCGCTGCATTCGGGCGCATGTGCTCAGCCAAAAGCCAGCGGCACCAAAGCGGCACCCGAGCGCGCGATATTTGGCGCTATTTTTCGAGTCAGCACGCGAGCAGCAGAGGCCGCGGCGAGCGCTTGGCCCGAACAGGAAAGCACAGCGCCGCCCCCCCCCAAACCGCCATGCGTTGGCAATCGCCGCAGGGGCCGCGCGATCGAGGGCGCGTTGCGTTGGCTCGCTCCATTCGGTCTCTTGACCGGCTTGCCGAGACGGCTTGCCAAGCTTGCCCCCCCGCCCCCCCCCCTCTTTCGCAATGCATGCAGACCCGCTCGCATCCGAGAGGGGTCTCGTCTCGCGTCTCGCTGTGGGTAAACCAATGTCGAGGGGCCTGCGATTGAAGTTACTCAGGACACCACCGGCTTGTACGACCTGAGGCCTGGTTTCGCATTCAACTCCACGCTGCAGCAGAGCGTCGAATTTTGTTGTCGTTGAGCGGATGGAGATCGGGAGATCGGGACTTGGGTGAAGACGATCGCCGATGGATGCGCTCGAACCCTCGGCGGGCGGTGTGGAGACGATCACAAACGCACACTCTCGGATTTTTGGCCAACACGCAGATTTCTTCGTACTCGCCTCGTCCTCCTTCCTCCACCATCCGCGCTCGTCCCCATCATCATCATCGGCAGCGCAGGTCATCGCGGCTCACAATCCTCAGCCCGCGCACCATCCACACAAGGCGCCGCAGCTGCCATGGTTCAGCCACCTTCCTCGGCAGCAGGCCCCTCGGCCGCTCCGCCTCCCACATCGACCTTCTTGGTCTCCTACCAAGACATCTTTGAGCATCTCGAGCTCGCACGCCATCATCGCGATGCAGACCAGATCCGCGACATCCTCATCCATCGCGAGGCAGATCTCAGATCGTGTCTCCAGCCTTTCCCCATACACACCTCGCCAGAGCAAGCCACATCCAACGACAGCCTCCCGTCCGCAAGCCTGAAACTCGCAGATGGCTCCACCCACTCCCTCGACCAGGAGACGCGCAACCTATGCAAAGACATCGCTGCCCGCTACAACACCTCGCATCAGCATGCCTTTGTCCTCTTGCGCACCTTCCTCGCAACAGAGAATCGCTCGCTCGACGGCATCCAAGACATCGTCCGCTCCCACCTACAACAGCCACCGCCCTCGCCCGTCAAATCCAGAGCTTCCACATCCAAACCAGATCGCTCGCGACACCAAACCCGCACCGAGACCGACGACAGCGCTGCCAAAACCGCCGACCTCCTCGACGCCTTCAACATCTTCTACTTTGAGGAGCGCATGTACCTTCTCCGCACCATCTCCTCCCTCATCCGCATCACAGAGGATCCTCAGCACGTCTACTACCACACTGCCACCACCATCCTCGACTTCTTTGCCGACGAGGCTTTTGCGCTTCAGTGCATCGACCACTTCGCCTCGCTCGTCTCCCTGCCGCTCCCAGAGTCCATCCGTCAGCAGCCGCGCTACTCGACCCTCTGGGCAAAGCAGATCCTACGAGAGCAGTTTGGCCTTCTCGAGATCGTCTTTCTCCTCTTCTACGGTCGACTCTCGCCGTCACCCAAGCCTGTACTCGCCCTGCTTCGCGCAGTACACCAGACCGAAGTCGGTCGCCGCCAGGCCAACCTCGGCTTCTTTGACGCAGAGGCCGCAGAGACCGTAGACTGCCTCGGACACCTCCTCGTCCTTATCGCCGTAGAGCTGCTCTCCCTCGAAGAGGTCATGGACGGTCTCGATCTCGACCACGATACCCTGGACTCTCACATCTCCAAACACGCTCCAAGCCTCGAACAGGCCCTCGATCTGCTCAGCAGCACAACCGCAGACCCTCTCCAGGCTCCCATCTTGCTCGCATGGGCGCTCGTCCTCCATCGTCTCGAAGACGCGCTCGTCGCGGCCACAGACGCCTCAGACGCCTCGGATCTCGAGCCCTCCCGCCATCACACCGCGTCTCTATCCGAACTCGCCGACGTCGTCAGGACCGACGACGGAGGTCCTTCGCTCTGGAGAAGACTCGCGCAGGCCGCCTTCGCACCCGAACTGCGCCTCTTCGACACCTTGATGGCATTGCTCTCCTCTCCGCTCTTGACCAGCAGCAACGGCGCCAGCAACCCCGCCGTCGCAGGCCCCTCCGCTCTCGCCTACCGCGCCGTCTTTAAGGGCCTCTTGCTCAGCATCACCGAGCTCGTCAAGCCCGAATTCCTCCCCAACTTTGACGCCCTCGTCAGCCTATGGGAGGCCACCTTCGGCTCCGGTCTCGCCCTCGAGCTCAATCAGGCTGCCATCGACGGCGTGGCCGCCCTCTGCGACCAGTTCTGGCAGATCGACAGCAGATACGAATCCAGATGCACCACCCTCGACACCGCAAGGCGCCGCTGGCCCGTCAGCTTCCGTCCCTTGATCCTCCTCACAAAGGCGCTCTCCGGACACGCTCGAGTCGACTCACAGGCATCGTGGCCCTCCTTGCTCGACAACCAATCGCGTCTCGAACCAGAGGAGCGCGCTTGCGCCGCCGTCTTTGACTATCTCGCCAACGTGCCCACCTTTGCCCAGGTCCTCCCCATCGGCGCCAACACTCCCAATGCTCCCTTCGAGACCATGGAGGGAGGCGACTATACCTCGGTCACCTACAGGATCACCCGCCTCCTGCGTGTCCCTGGCACCCAGATTCGTCTCGTCCCCGGCACCACGGGTTCCACCATCTCCGAGCTCGGAAAGGATCCCGTGATTGTGCTCTGGAGTCCCGCCCGGCCCATCAGCGCCTGGAAACTCATGCGCGACGTTCTCTCCTCCTTCCCGCCCGCCTACGCAGACCGCAGCGCCGCGGACAATGACGACGCCGATCCGTTCCGCGACCAGCATCAGGCCGTCAACCTCGCCCAACTCGCTCCCGCCGATGTCCACGTGCCCTGGGAGGAGCTCGCCTCGGACGTGCTCGACCTCTTTGCCAGCATCATCTCGTCCAGCGCCGATCTCGCCTGGGCCGTCCTCGCTCATCTCGACGGCCGGGACATAAATGCAGACGAGCTCTCGCTTGACTTGGAGCCCGAGGAGCTCGAACAGATTCAAAAGGAGAAGGAGGACCTAGCGCACGCAAAGAGTCTCTCGTCCATCGCCGTCAGCCTCTTGTCGCACGCCCTCGTCGAAGCACCCATCAGTGTTCGACTCGTGCGCTCCACGCTCAAACTTCTCACCGTGCTGCTGCCCTACGATCCTGATGCCGTCTGGCAGGAGGTGCGCTCGTCCAACGCCCTCATCGGTAGCCCCGGCGCGATCCCCTACCTCTCCAAGGTAGCATCCAGCGCCAGTGCTTCCACCGTATCTGTCTTGCTCACCCAGGAACTCGGCCGCGCGTCGTATTCTGGCTTGATCTCTCTGCTCGATTTCCACATCGCGTTGTTCTCAGAGCTTCAGAGATCGTACTCGACAGCCTCGATCGACGTGCTCGAGACAAAGACCAATGTTCTCCTTCGAGCCTTCGGCTGGATCTTCGAATGCGTCTGGCCCGAATACCAGAGCTGGCGATACCTTCGCCTCGCAGACAGGCTCGAGATCGGCTCCAAGTGCACGCGCCTGCTCGAAATGGCGCTCGCAGAACGAAGCTGGCGTGCTCCCCTCAATTCTTCTCCTGAAGCTGTCGGTGGAGCCGGACCGGCTTCGTCTCTGGTGGAAATGGCGGAAAGGAATCTGGTCACTCATCCAAGCATCCTTGGTCTCGCTCCTCTCATCACCTGCATCGGGACCGGTCAGCAGCTTCTCGAGGCGCTGAGCCGAGCAGGCAGGCAGACAGACGCTGTCTTGGCAGAGGAGTGGATCGCATCCACCCTGCGTCTCGCAACGCTCATTATATCGCGCAGGCGTGAGCACACTCTTGCCGCACTGCACGATCTCTCGACGCTGCCGGCGGAAACGGCCAAGAAGGCAATGTCCGCCAGGCTCAACACGGGTCTGTTCGAGAGGCTCTTCTTCGACCACACCATCGTGGCCTCTCGCGCCGTGCTCAGCGGTGCGCGCAAGTCGAATCGGGTCGAGCTCGCTGGCGCTGCCTTTGCCTATGTGCTCTTCCCTACATCCACGGTCATCAGCTCATCGGCGGCTCACTTGATCACCGCCGTCCTCAGGTCCACCGCTGACCTCGCACCGGCAGGCAAGCAGCCTCCTGGCCTCATTGGGCACTTGGGCACCCTCGCAGAGCTCGAGGATACCCTTTCCGGCCTCGTCGAGCTTGTCAACAACCCGAACCAGGACGCTACTCTCAAGGTGCGCGTCTGGACCATGTTGGCGGCCATCGTCGACACTCAGCCTGCCCTGGGCACTCTTCTCTTGACGGGTCGCCATCTGGCCATGACTACAGAGACGCGTCTCAACACGTCCGAGGCGAACACCAAGGCCGCCGATAAGCCCGACACCAAGGCTGGTGACTCGCCCAACAGCTCCACGCGAGGCCAGGCCTTGACGACGACAGCGCTGGATGTCGCTTCGGAAGCCATCCTGTCTTGGCGCCCCACCCATCGAGATGGCCCGCACTTGCTCGAGGCGGTGCTGAGGTTCCTCGACGTGGCCTGGATCCATGCGGCGGAGCATGTGGCTGCCTTTGACACCATCCGCACCAACGACTTGTTCTTCCGAGCGCTCGCCGACATCGTGTGCGAGACGACGCAAGTGCCTTCTACAGTAGCACAGAGCCTCGAGGATGCCGAATTTGCGCTGCATTCGCGCAACGACGACGATGTGGCGACCTACTGCTATCAAAAGATGTGCCAGGCTCGCTCGCTACGACTGCTGCAACACGACATTCAGCTCGGCGGCATCCTCAAGAACACCAGCAAGAACGAAAAGCCCAGCAAGGCGAGCCTCGACGCCATGCTCGACATGCTCACCTCGTCCGATCGTATGCTCGGCGCGCTAGAGACGTGCTTCTCGATGCCGTGCGATCCACAGATGCGCGCCTCGTTGGAACGCAAGCTCGTCGAGCTCTTCCCATCGATCTACGTTGACCAGCTGCGACACCCTGCGCGAAAGGACGACTTTGATCTCGACCGACGCTACGGCGACGACTACCACTTCAACACGGCGTCGTTCCGCGCCAAGGCTGAAGGACGCATCCTGGACCACGAGAGCGCGGGCGAAGTGGCGCTGATCGAAGAGGGCCTGCTGGCGATCCAGACGATCAACATGGAGTGGAGTTTGATTGACGTGCAGAACTCGGTGCTGCAGGCGTGGACGCAGTGCGTCGAGTTGTGCATGGGTCGCATCGTGGCGCAGGCGTTGGCACAAAGCAAGATGAGCGGCATGGAAAAGACGATCATCACTGCGTGGACACGACTTGCGACGCTGGCAGCCGACGAGGGCCGGGAAGGCGACTTTATGCGCGGCGTGCATGCGATGCGCATGGCGCTGCTGACCAAGCTCATGGAGCTGGCCTGGGGGCATCGCCGTAGCATGGAAACGAGCAGCACGGACCAGGTTGTACAAGCAGCTACAATCTGTGGCCGCCTCGTCACGCATCCGCACTTCAAGGTGGAGGAAAGTCTCAAGGGCACGGTGCCGCCCGAGTTTCATCGCGAGGTATTTGAGATGGTGCTGGTGTGCATGTCGAGCATCCGCGCGCTGCTTGCGTCGCACACCGCGCTGGCACGTCCCGAGGGCAAGACGATCGAGAGCCACAAGGCTCTGCATGCGGCCGTCGAGCTGTTTTGCCGCCATGCCACCGAGGCGCTTCGCATCAAGATGGAATCCGCCCTGCGAGTGTTGCAGACGTCTCGGCACGGCGTCGATCTGCAGAGTCTCGACGACGACCTGGACATCCTCGTCAGCATCTTTGAGATGACGATCCGCCGCGACGTAGGCGCCGAGACAGGCGTGTGGCTGTCGCACGTGCAGGAAGTGCAGCTTCTGCAAATTGCCATCAACCTGCTGGGACGGGCACCCGTGCTACGAAACGACGGCGCCAACGGGCCCAACAGTGCGCACCACGTTGCGTTCATGAAGCCGCTACTCTCGCTGCTGCTGGCGGTGGCGTCTCAGCCTTCATCGGGCGAAGAGCTTGCTCTGCAGGGTGCGGTCAACGCCCTGGCGTCCAACATGATCACAGATGCATTGGAGAACGGTCAAGTGTCGCCGCTTCTGTTGACGGGCGATTCGAATCCGACGCACGAGTGCTGGCGCATGATGCTGCGCGTCGTCGTCAACCTGATCGACAACATTGGTGCGGGCAACGACAGTGCGAGCTGGCGCGGCGTCAGTGTGCGCTTTGTCGAGACCGATGTGATGGGCTTTGTGCGCGTCTATCAGAGGCAGATTGACCGTGCGCTCAACCTCGGCGAGTTGCAGGTGCGTCTCGAGTCGATGTCGGGACTGGTGGTTCTATCCGCCTCGACGGACTCCAGCGCCTGGGCTGGCACGGCGGTGAGCGTGGAGCATCTGGAAGAGATCGAGTTGATCTCGAGCCTGCTGTACAGTCTGACTCGGATCGAGAGCGAGCAGCCGCCACAGTCGCAGGCAAGTCACACGGACCGTTCGGCTCCTTCGATCGTGCAGCACCTGGTCGAGGCGGTAGCATGGACGCTTCCGCCACTGGTGCATCTGCTGCAGCATCCACACGAGCTCAACAGCCTGCTGGGACTCGACTCTGACGGCCAAGCGGAACAAGACCGCGCGGCGTCCAAGATCCGGAGCATCGTGTCGGTGCTCATCGCGAGTCTATGGAACCACACGCGGTGTGTGCTCGTTCTGTGCCGCGGTCCCGAATCCTGGCCAACGCCCTCGTCGGGCTGCGCGATCGTAAGGCCGACGACTCGAACGAGCACCGTGCGCATCGCTACGCTGGGTACGCTCCTGGACCTCAGCTCGTACCTCATCGACGTAGTGCGCAAGAGCAAGATAACGGGCGAGGAGAAGGCGGCGTGCTCGGCGACGCTGGAGCAGACGCTCGGGCTAGCGGCGAGCCAGGCTGCCATCTGGGCTAGCGGCAAATCCAAGCACGAGGAGCATGCTCGACTCGAGCATATGGCTAGGCAGGAACTCGAATCGGGCTTGTCGCGCGATTTGGTCTCAGCGCTGCGCGCTGCCGACGAGGTGGCTGGTGGAAAGGACGGACTTTTCGCACTCGTGCAGGCGTTTGTAGAGTCCAAGCTCACCGGCTCGCACTTCTGAATCCACACATGCAATCATGAATGCTGAGATGAGCAGTCTTGGTGAGCGCTAGATTGGTGGTCAAGTTACTGCAGTGTGGGGACCTTGTTGTGGGATGAGCCTCCACACTCAATTTTGGCTGCAGGGGCCAGGAGCGAACGCAGGCCGTCAACTCGGTAATCTCGCCTGTCAGATACGGCTGGGCGCACTTCTTGCCACCACCGTCTTTGCGATGTGGCCATTCGGCGTCCCTGAGCTCCGTTACGACGCCAAATTTGCCCTTTCGCCGCGTGAGTCTCTTCTGCCGAGCGTTGACGTTGCGAGCTTGGACTAACGACTTTCGAGTGTATAGCGGCGGGGTCGAGGCTCGCCACGCTTTCGTGGACGGGCGAGCGCGAGCTGGCGGTGTTTCTCGACTCGCAGTGCGACAAGGTGGAACATGTGGTGATCCACATCCATGGCAAAGGTAGGTCTGCTCCCCAGCCATGCTTTCTATGGACCATGTTCTGACGCGTAGGCCGTAGAGAGGGACGGAGCGAGCGCATGGCGAGACATGGCAAGTGCGCGTGATCAGCTTTCCCCCGAACAGGCGGCGACCACGCTCATTGTAGCACCCCACTTTGTAAGTGTCCCCACATCTTTGCATTGGCCGGCTTTCCGTGGCTGACTGTGGGGCGACAGTTGAACGGTCTGGACAAGGACAAGTTTGGTCATGGTCGGCCGCTGGTGTGGAAAGGGAACACCGTAAGTACATACAACTCTCCATCCCGGCCTTTCACTCACTGACACTCATGCGGCACTGAGGGATACAGTGGGGTGAAGGTGGGCCGTCACAGGGACGCAAGGATAGTGGGCCGGCGGGCGTATCGTCGTTCGAGGCACTGGATGCGCTCGTGACCCACTTTTCATCCTATACCTCGACGCGCAAGATCACATTGTGTAGGTTCTGCCCACCCCTTCTTACACCATTTTGGGACTCCATGCTGATGCGGATGATGGGGGAGATAGCGGGGCACAGTTTGGGAGCTCAGTTGGTGCAGCGATACAGCGTGCTGGGTCGCCCGCACACAGAGATCACATACGTCGTGATGAATCCAGCAACGTTCCTCTACCTCACACCGGAGCGACCCGGCCCAGCCTGTCCAGTAGGTCCCACCTCCCATTTTTTCTGCTTGTAAACTCGGTACTGATCCCGGTGACACGGTGGATGCACAGGACATGGACATATACAAGTGTGAGTGGTTGACCACCTCGCTCGCACAGACCTTCAACTGACAGCTGCCACATGAACAGATGGATTGGAAGGTGTGGATTCGGCGCTGTCGTGCTACGGTGCTGTTGGGGATCGGACCATGCTTGCGCGGCGATGGCTCTCCGAGCGCGTGGTGCACTTTCTGCACGCCGAGCACGACCGCGGTGTTGGAGATGAGCGTCCACCAGCTTTGGCTCAAGGTAAGCCCCCACCACGCACCTCATACAAAGTTCACTTGCTCATGTTTGGCGAGGTTAGGCGCGAATCGGCTCGAGCGCGCACGGCACTACCAGGCGCATCTGGAGGCGCTGGCCAAGCAAGCAGGATTGCCACCGAAATGGACCGTCGACTGGATCCCGCACGCCACGCACGACGGACTCGCTATGTAAGCACCCCCACCCCCTGCTCTGCACACTTTCGAGACTTGGTCTGACTCTCCTCTTTCGGTCAACAGGACGACATGGCGCGCTGCAATGTCACGAATCTTCAGCGTTGCGTAGTAGAAAAGATGGCATCGGACATCACCCGTCAAACTTGACCACCACACCGAGCGTAAATGGTAGCCGCGCATCTGTCACCGTCACCTCGTCATCCCCCGCACACACCTCTGCTATCCTTTTGCCCAAATTCGGCCTTGTGGCTTCCTCGATCTGTTTCGGCGCCTGGAAGTAGAGCGGTCTGCCCTGGATGGCGAGCGAGGGTTTTGTGAGCTGCAGATCGGGCATTTCGCCCAGCCTGTCGATGAGGTCCTGCACCGTTTCGTGCTGCTTAAACGTCATGGTTCGCGACTCGCCTCCGCATACGGGGCAGTCGGGTCTCTTTTCGTGCTCGAAAGTGTAAGTGTATACACTGTCGTTGCCGGTGACCATCATGTAGTTGTTGAGGAACGGCGCTGCGGTGGTGGCGATCTTGAAGGCTTCGAGCACACACGCAGCTGCGACAATGGCGTTTGTGGAAGCGATGGCGGGGATGATGTTCTTCACCACGCCCTGCGTGAGACCCCAGGTGACACCCGTGATTCCGAACGAGTCGGCTCGTGCTGCTGCCTGGTCGTAGAGCCACTGAATGTGGTCCGGATTGTCGTTGTCCAGTTTGGTATCTGGGAAGAGCCGCGGCCACTCGAGTACGCTTGCCCACTCGATGCAGTGTTCTGGCAAGCGCGGGGTATTTGCGATCGTGCAGATCGGGTACGTCGTCTGCCGACTGAGCATGTCCAGGCTGCACTCGTAGCACGATGTGACCGTCGGCAGGATGACCCTAGCCTGGCCCTTGAAGCCCTCCGTTCCGCCATCGATGAGCGGCTTTAGCGAGTCGGGGTCCTCGTCATCCACCATGTTGACGAGCGTGGCATTGATCCACCTCCTAGCCTCGACCGAGTCCAGCCCGCAGATGATCAGGTTGAACTGCATGTAGTACTGCTCGTCCTTGTCCTGGATCTTCCCATGGTACGGTGTGATGTCGACGCCGGGTACACGACGACGCACAAACTCGGCGGCCACCTCGGCCTTGGGTCTGCCTACATCGGCTTCGCGGAAAAGGAACTGGCGGTTGAGGTTGGAGACGTCGATGGTGTCCATGTCGATGATGTGGATGTGGTGGAATCCGCTCAGCGCGAGGTTGGCCAGGATCTCGCATCCGAGACCGCCTGCGCCGATGACGAGGATCTTGCACTGCGTACGAAGGAAGTGCTTGACGGATGCGCCGGCCTGGAACGCGGCATCGGTGGCGGGGCCAGGCCGGTCGAGCAGCCGATCGACGTGCTGGTATCTGGCTGGCGAGTGCAGCATGGTGCTCGGGGCGCGAGTGGACAATGATTCGTGGGAGGAAGCAAGATTGCCAGATGCCTTTGCGGAGGTGTTGGTTGGATTGGCTGAGCCGGGCAGAATTTGTAGTGGAGGTTGGCGGGTCCGTGCAGTGCTTGCGCTCTAACATGACACCCTGCGCTTGGCTGTTAGGCCGGAGCTTGCAACACCGTGTCGGAAAAACTTGGATCTCGGAAGGGACGCGAGATGTGCCTGGCTGAAGCACGATCGGATGGATGCGGGCTCAAGCTTCGGACACGTGAATCGGCTTTGGGTGAAGGATGTGTGGGGGACGAGGCTAGCGCCGTTGTTTTGGCGCGGGCGGGCTGGTCTTGGCATGGTCGTGTCAGGGTCTGCGTGGCTTGTGGGAACTGTCGCGGGCCTAATCGACGCGAGACTGTCGATCGCGGCCACTTTGGCTTGGCGCGCGGATCTTGCACACGCTGCACTCCCACCACAGACGCGCCCAATGCTCTTCTTTGGAGTCGCGGGATGCAGTCGAGATCCCCAGCGTCCAAAACAAGGTGATTGTGCATCCGACTCGTCGCATGTGCCGAGATGAGTTGGGAGCAGCCCGCAATCACGCGCTCGTGTGTGTTTGCTGCTCCGACATTGACTTTTTGACCGAGGCGTTGTGCATCCGGCAGCCCTGGGTCGGGAGTGGAAAGCTTCCAGCGAAGCGCGTGTGCAGATGAGTGCAGCCGCCGCCACGACTTGCTCAGCGGCGCGGGCGGTGTGCATTTCATTTCGGGTAGTGACATTTTGGGGCTTGCATTTTTGCTTGCATTTTTCTGGCCGCAAAGTCGCCACATTCCAAACTGGCGACCAACTGCAAGGACGAATACTGCTTTCGGGCTGGCCGACCAGCATTCGGGCGAGAGAGAGAGCGACCACGCGGTCGGGCGGAATGCCATCGCAGGGTCTTTCCGGAATCTCGAAAGTCGAACGACTTTGCCGACGCTGCCGCACTCTTCTCCCCAAAACGCTTTGCTCGAGTCGAGACGCGGAGTTCCGGAGAGCCAGGGCAGTCGTGAAATTCCGTCGTACTGTAGCTGCGCCAGTGCATCATCGCATCGCGATTTGAGTTTCGATGCAGAGCCGTTTGGGCATCCAATCAAGCTTTCAACCCGCCCATCCAGGCACATGCAACTTGCATCTGCAGGGGGGTTGGATTCGTACAGCGTCGTGGCGCTTCTTTCTGCAGTACAACCGGGTCTTAGCTCGGGTCTCGACCACCCCGTGTCAACGTACGGAGTTGCACGCCGTCAGATGGAGGCAAGCAACAGCCGCTTGTCGGGCGAGGATCGTGTGTGGGGGGTCAGGTCGGTCCGAGAGGTGTATTTTTGGAGGCTTTGGGCGGAGCGCGTGATGGGGGCACGCGCATTGGAGTCTCTCTGAGAATCGACGACTGTTCGTCTCGCCTAAAATCGAGTGGAAATCTCGCTTAGCGATGCCGCGACAGCAATCCACACGAGCGAATCGTCGCACTCGCCTCACTGCGTCGGCACCACCGCGTGATCACGCAGCCCTTTCCAACAGCATACAGTGCGCCGCCAAAGATGAAAGAGTGGCGTGGGTTGAAGCCGCGCTGCAGTCGGAATGCTTCCGATGCTGCCTTCCACGCTGGTCTTGGCAGGCATGGAAGAGCGGCGCGGCGGCGGCGGCCCTGCCGAGATGAAGAGCACGCCAGATGCGCCACTCTGGAACGGGATCGACACGGGCTCGTCTCATTTTTTTTTTTTCGAGCAGCGGAACAGCAGCGACTCGCTTGACCGCTCGAATTTGCTGCTGACCAAGTCCAGTACGAACGAGGCGGCGTTGCGTAACCCCTGTGTGCGGCCCTTGTTTTTCCTTGTCGCCTTGCCCGCTCCACTTTCCATCGGAAGTGCCGTACGCCCCACTGCCCTTTTCCACACGGCTCCTCGGCTGTCATTGTGTGTTTTCTTTTGCCTTTTTTTTAAGGGCAAGCCTCTGCTGCGATGCTATGCCCTCTCACAGCCGCGGTCGGTGGCTGCATGGCTGTCGGCACTCCGCCGTGTTGACAACGCCCTCTGAGATCGCTTCTGCCGCTGCTGGATCGCTTGGCCTTTCTTTCGCTGTCTCTGCCATTGTTGTGAGCTTGGAATCGCCTCGCCTCGCCTCGCCTCGCCTCGCCTCGCCTCGCCCCGCCCGGCGTCGGCCCGCCCGCTTGCTGACGGGTGCTTGCCGTCTGCACGCAGGCAGGCAGCTGTCGTCCAACCATCGGCTCCACGCTCTCAGCTGCCACGCTCGCTCGCCTCTGCTGCCGTCGTCTGCTGCCGTCGTGGTCGCTGCTGCCGCCGTTTGGGCCTCAAGCGACGGGCGCGCCTGGCTGTGCCAAGACCCTCCTCCTTCCCTGTCTCTCGCTCCCTCTCTACCCCTCGCTGCCGGCGCCCCTCTTCCGACCTGAACTAGCTCGCTCGCTTCCGACTGCGCCCCTCTCCCTCCTTCCCCAACCTCTTCTACATCCCTGCCTCATCCCCTCATCCCACCATCTCCCCCTCTTGCATCTCCTCTTCCCGGCCTGGCTCCGTACGTCTCGCTCTACCGCATCGATTCATAACCATCATCGCAGCCTCCGTCGATCGTCCTCGAACCGCATATACACCTACTCTCACGCGGCTCTCTGGCACGCCTTCTCACCCTCCTAGCACAAGTCCCATCATGCCGCGCCCAAATTCTCAACCGCCGCCGACTTCGAGCGCATCAGCGTACTACAGCCCGGACCCAATGTCCCCCACCTTTTCGCCACCGGGCGAGTATACCGAGTTCCAGACCCTCCGTCCAGGCACCCCAGGCTCCTTCGGTCGCTACTCGGTCACAAGCTCCAACTTTGAAAAGTATGACCGCGAAGGCGCCGCCACTCCGCAGGCACAGGGTCTCCTCGCCTCTGGTGAACGCTCCAGCACCTACTACTTCAACAAGGAGGGAGGCGCCGCTGCAGGCGCCACGGGCGCAGCATCTGGCTTCCACCAGTACCAGGGCCGACGAGGCCAGGGCTACAACCCCGCCAACAACGCCGCACTCGAGGGCGGTTACAAGACAGCAAAGCGTCCCAACTTTATCCGTCGCAGGCCAATCCTCTTTTGCGTCCTCGTCCTTCTCGTCCTCATCGCAGCAGGTGTAGGCGCAGGCGTCGGCATCTCCCAGTCCAACAAGTCGAGCAACAAGAACCTCTCGGCGCAAAATGCCAGCTCGGGCTCCAAGAGCGGCGCTTCCCCCACCGCCTCCGCCTCTGCAGCCAACCCCTCCTCCTCGTCCAGCAGCGACGCAGGCAGCAACCGCGGCAGCAGCACCCCCGCCGCACCCAAGATCACCCCCTTCCCACGCTGGTCCTGGACCGACACAAACACAAAGGCCTACGGCGTCAGCCTCGGCTCCTGGCTCGTCCTCGAAAGGTGGCAGCTCGAAGACTGGATGGTCCAAGAGGGCGGCCCCAACGCCTGGGACGAGTTCCGCTTCACCCAGAATCTCGGCACCCGCGCCGCCTCGGTCCTCCAGGACCACCAGAACACTTGGGTCACCGAAGCGGACATGGACTCGCTCCAGAACGCAGGCGTAAACCTCATCCGCATCCCTATCCCCTTCTGGGCCTTCATCCCCACCGTCTCGGGCGAGCCCTACGTAACCACCGGCTACGTCGACCAGCTCAACAAGATGCTCCAGTGGTGCTACAACCGCAACATGTACGTCATGCTTGACCTCCACGCCATGCCCGGCTCCCAAAACGGCGACCAGTCCTCCGGTCACAACACCACCGACATCGAGTGGTACACTCAGGCCAACCAGGCGCGCTCCGACACCTTCCTTAAGAACGTCCTCGACTGGGCCACAACGAGCAACTACAGCTCCATCATCAACTCGATCGGCCCCGTCAATGAGCCCCGCATCGTCGATGACAACTGGGCGCTCGACCAGAACCGCTTCCAGATCGCACAGGCCTACTACGAGCGCTCCTACGCCACCTGCCTCAAGTACAACATGCCCATGCTCTTCCACAACGGCTTTGCTCCCGGCACCGTCCAGGACAAGATGAAGCTCTGGAAGCCCTTTGTCACGGGCAAGGACCCCAACATGCTCATCTACGAGGACCACCCCTACCCGGGCTGGTTCCAGACGCCCGAGCCCGGCGCGGACGCCATCCAGACGTCCGTATGCGAGTACGGCGCGGCGAGCAACTCGTTTGGCGTGCCCATCGTCATGGGCGAGTTTTCGGCCATCAACAACCTCAACTCGACCAGCTATTCGCGCACCTACCTCCAGATGCAGCTCGCCACCTACGGCTGGTCGGCCGGCTCGGTCTTCTGGAACTTCAAGGCCAACAAGTCGCAGACCAAGGTGCTGGCGCTCGCCGACAACCTCATGGAGCTCTACTCGTTCCTCGACATGATGGGCGACGGCTACATGCCCAACCCGGGCAAGGGCGGCAACGTGCGCAACTTTTACGCCAACCTTCCCAACCCCTGCGGCGGCTTCCAGACGTTTGGCTGGAACAACCCCGTGCAATAGTTCGCTCCCTTTTGCATTTTGTATTCCCCCGGACAATCCTTTCTTTATTTTTTTGCTCGTTCTTTGCGCGCTCAATGCAGTCGTTTACAGGATCGCTTGTGGTTGTGGCGCGAGAGGGAGGCAGAGAGAGCGCAAAGGAGAAAGACAGAGGAAAGAAGGAGGCGCACGAGAGGAGGTGGGGGCAAATGCATGCCAAGTGCGCGGGGACGCGGCACAAGAACTTGAGGCTGCGAGGCTGCGCCTCTCGTGACTCTCAGATCTCTACTTGGGTAGGAGAATTCAGCCCCTGATGTCGACCGTGCACTGCGTCAAACAGCGCTCAAGATCCACTCACCGAGACTCGACTCGCAAAGACTCATGAACCGGAGAGAGTGTGTGTGCGTGCGAAGGTGAGACTTGGTGGGGTCGGATTGCCGGTTGTTTCGAAACGCACCGTTCCGGCCGCACGACGACTTGTGCTGCCCCCAGCATGCAAACGGCACATTCGTTGGCACTGCCCGCACACCCATTTGCACCAGCTGCACAAAAACACATGAACGCAAAGCGCAAAGCGATTGATTGCAACATATCGTTGAAACCAAACAAGACGAATGAAGGACGCGGGGATCACTTTTGGAAGGGAATGTCGTTGGTGACTTCCTGGAGCTTGTCGTAGAGCACGCCCCTCTTGTTTCCAAACGCATCCTTAACCAGCGCACGGGCATGGTCGGCCGCCTCCCTCTCGTTGAGTTCGGGCTTGAACCTGTCCCTGAGCCTATGGATCGTCGGCATGCCCTTGAAACTGGGCAGTTCGGTGCCGAGCATGAGCTTGCAGGTATCCACGATTTCCTCGCAGAATGGCCGCGCGGCGAGGAACGCCTTGATCACCAGCTCCTCAAACATGCCATAGCCTTGCGATCCCGCGCCACCCATCACGTCGATCATCTCGTGGCTAAGCTTGAACGAGTACGGCTCGAACCGCATTCCACCGGGCCCAATGTCGAAGAGGAATCCAAAGTCGATGTGAACCAGGTGGCCGTCGCCGTCGATCATCATGTTGCCGTTGTGTCGATCGCGAATCTGGAGGATGTGGCACACTACAGAGTACGCCGCCATGGACTGGATAAAGTTGATGCGCGCGCGCTGGAACGCCACACTGTCCGGACTGCCATACTTGCCGATGAAGAACGTGAGGAGGTGGTTGATCTTTGCGCGTCCCATCTCGTCGCGCGAGGTGGCGTTGGGCACAACATCGATCACACCACAACCGGGACCGGTGGCGGTGACGCGGTACGGGTTGAGGTACAGGTCGATGCCGACGGTGGTGTAGACGTTTTTGAACATGGCGATCACCTGCAGCGCCAGCACGTCCTGCCTGCAGTCGTCGCCCACCTTGAAGATGGCCGCCTGCCACACATCCACCCCAGTCTTCTTGGGCGGGGTGTTTTCATCACCCTCGTCGCCCGGCTTGACGATCTCGCGATGCACCTTGAACGTCGCCATGAACGGAGCCTTTGCATGCGACTGCAGCGGTCGACCGGACTTGCGATCCAGATCCACCACCACACCATCCGCATTCGACGGCAGATACACACCGGCGTCCACCTGGATCTTGGCCATCTCCTCGTCGATCTTGGCCTTCTTCTCCGGCTTGCTCTTCTTGATGTACGGCTTGAGCTTGCCCGAGATGCTCGTCACCTCGTTGAAGAACCCGAACTCGCGCTCGTAGAATTTCTGCGCCTCGCCCGACAGCGCCTGCACAATGTTGTCCACCATGCGGTCGAGCGTCGGCTTCATCGGATCCTCCTCCTCGGCATTGTCGTCCTTGTAGCTGTTGGCCTTCATGTTCCAGATGATCTGGTGGCAGAAGAGCTGCGAGATCTTGCTCGTCTCAAAGATGAACTGCTCCACGTACCCGTACGCGTCGGTGCGCAGCGCCTGCACCACCTGCGGCACGTAGAAGAACGTCAGCTCCACCGGATGCTGTTCGAGCGCACGCATGGCGTACTGCAGCAGCGACGGGTGGTTGTCGTAGTCCGGCTGGAAGAGGTCGATGGCCTCGACGGGCGACACGGCCGCCCAGTAGCCGAGCCACTTGAGGTCCGCACCTTCCTTCTTGGCCAGCTTCAGATGATCCTCCACCAGGTACTTGAGCGCACCGGGCACATCCACCGTCTTGTACGGCTGGCTGCGCACCATCCTGCCGAGCGCCGCCTTGAGCGCCTTGGACTGGAATCGCGAACCGAGCTGCACCGCCGTGACGGGGCTGATGCGCCACGCCGTCTCGACCATGCTGCCCCACGTCGCCTCGGTCATCGACTTGGTCAGCGTTCCCACAAAGTCGGTGCCGCGCGCGGGCGCGTTGAGCGGGTTGGCCCACACCGACAGACGCCCCACCTCGTTCTCCACCAGCAGCTGCAGCAACCTCTTCTTGTCGTCGAACGATCGACCCGCCTCGGCCACCGTGAGGCCGCCGGGCAGTCGCACCGCCGACAGCGTGGGCGGGAAGCTCGTCACGTGCTGGTCCGCACGCACCGCATCGCGCTGCAGCAGCTCGAGCGTCTCCTGCATCACCTGCATGTCGGCGCTCAGCTGGAGCCGGTTGCCGCCGAACGACCACTGCGGCGAGCTGGCGAACCAGCCGAGTCCGAGCTTGTACAGCGCGTCGCGCAGCTGGTGCTCCACCAGCCCCTCTAGGCGGCTCGTCTGGATCACGCGCAGCCCAAAGTTGAGCAGCGTGAATCGCACTTCTCTGGCGAGCGGGTGGGTGCTCATGCGCTCGGCTGCCGCGCCCGTGTGCTGGATGAGCCTTACGAGCGCCAACACCATGGTGGGATCGCGGTACCGGAACGCCTGGAAGCGGCTCGAGATGAGATGCACCAGCGTGAGGTGCGGCGTGAACAGCTTGGCCGCCTGCTCCTGCTCGGCGGTGATCTCTTCGCGGTTGAACGCGCCCATCTCGGTCTTGCGCAGGAAAGGATGCTTGGTCGAGAGGCTCGACGAGAACACGCCCTTGCGCGCACGCGCGCTCATGGCCCAGCCGATGGTGAGCTCGACCATGATCTTGGTCTCCACCTCGGGGCGTGCGCCAATGACCCACGTCCACACCTGGCACGCCGTCGAGATCGCCTCTGGCGTGAACACGAGGAACGGGATCGACACGATAAAGTGGAGCAGCTCATAGTCCGGCTCGGGCAGCGCCACCACGAGCGCCGCCGTGCGGTACAGCAGACGGCGCAGCTCTGCGAACGGCAGCGCCTTACGCTTGACGCTCACGTCGTTGGAGAGCGCCGCAAGCTGGGTGCGGCACGCGGCGACGCTGGCGGGCGACATGGTGTTGGTCGGGTCCTTGGACAGCTCCACGAGGCCCTTGGTGAGCGCGAGGTGGATGCCCGTCATCTCGCCGAGGTACGTGTTCTTGGCCGACAGCTCGCCGATGAACGAGCTGCTGGCATCCGAACGCCAGCCGCCCAGCTGGGGCAGCAGACGCTCCTTGCGCGCAGACACGGGCATGCTGCGTGCATACTCGAGTGCCACGCTCTTGCCAAGCTCGCTGCGGTCTGGCAGGATCGAGTCGTCAAACGTGCCCAGGTAGCGCTCGAGGATGCCCTGCAGCTCGAGCGGCGCGAGCGCCATGACGAGCGAAAGATACTCGCGCGACTTTGCGAGGAACTGCGTGAGGATCTCGTTCCTCTGCGCATACGAGTCGGAGAGGTCAAACTCGACGCCGGCACGCTCCGAGACGTAGTGGTACGTGGGCGCGTACTCGTCCTTGTACTCTGCCTCGCATCCGTCGCGGAGGAGCGTCAGCACCTCGAGCATGGTCGTCACCACGTCCTGGTCGCACAGCAGCGAGGGGAGCGCATACACGAGCTTGTTGAGGATGCTCTGTGCCACCTGACGCACCTTGGCGACGCGGTGGCAGCATCCGAGCATGAGGTTTTTGACCTCGCTCGACACACGCGGGTCGAGCGAGTGCGCATTGACCTGGGTGGCCAGATCGCGGATGAAAAAGTCGATCACCTTGTCGGCGATGGCCTGCATGGCGCCGACGAGCGCGCTGTTGTTGAGGCCCTCGTTGGTAAAGTAGGAGAGCACCATCGACGGCCGTCCGCTGCGGCTGCGCAGGCACTCGAGATCGTAGATCGTCGACAGGAACGTCACCTGCGCATAGCTGAACGCACGGATCTCGGAGGCGTGCGTGGGGATCACGGCGCCCAGCGCCTTGCGCTGCGAGTCGAGCGTCTGATTCGAAAACTCGCGCTTGAGCACCGAGTTGTACTCGAGGTCGCTCTCGAGATAGTTGTGCGCCGTCTCGGGCACCAGCGTGGGCGTCTTGAGCGAGATGGAGCTGAGCGAGCGACCCACGATCTCGGCCTGCGCCTGGGCGGCCGAGGCGGGGGGCGCAAGCGCGGTGCCGTCGGCGGCGACGCTGGTGCGGATGTTGCTGGGCGAGGCAAAGCCAAACAGCACCGAGAGGAACCACATGTTGCGGAAGAGCGAGACCATCTCGGTGGTGGGCTGCACCTCTGGGTGGATGTCCTTGTGCTCGAGCACGGCAGCGATGGCGGGGAGGAGGGTGGCGAGGTCGGTGTTGAGCTCGGCGAGCTCCTCTGCGCTGCTCTTGCCCGAGGTGGCGACGGTCTGCAGCTGCATGCCCTTTTCGGCGAAGAGCTGGAGCAGCTCGATGAGGAAGATCTCCTTGCGTCCGCCCGACGCCTCGTTGTCCTCGGCCGCCGACGAGTCACGCTCGTCGCGCTCATCCAGACGGCCGAGGCCGCGTGCGAGCTTGAGCTGGGCGGACTCGACGGCGACGGCGGCGCGACGGCTGGCGCCACCCTGGAGGGCGTTCCTCGAGGTGGCGGAGAGCGCGCGGACGACATCGACGTACGCCGACCTGGGGCCTGCGAGGGCGAGGGGCACGACGTTGTCGAGGATGGCCGCCTCTGCCGAGACGTCTGCGTTGCGGAGACGCTGGAGTAGCATCGAGATGGTGAGCGCGGTGACGTCTGGCTTGCCTACCTCGAGGGCGAGGCGCGAGATGACGGTGATGGTGCTGAGGTTGATGAGCTTGCGCTGATCCTCGGAGCGAGCGGCGATGTTGGCCTGCGAGCCCGAGAGCGGCAGACCGTTGACATGGTCGCGGGCCGTGACGGCGCGCGAGGCGCCACTGCGGACCGACACGCCGCTACCCGCCACACCACCCACACCAAGACCGCCCGGGGTGTCTCTGCCGAGGTAGTTGAGTAAGTTGTACATGGTCGAGACCACGAGGTCGTCGCCGGGGGCGATGGTGACGCACGAGGCGAGGCATCGGGCTGCGGCGAGCAGCACGGGAGCGCTGGCGCCCGTGGCGGTGGGGAGGAAGATGGGGAGGGGCGAGGTGACAAAGTGGCGCAGCACACGCGTCATGGGGAGCGCGAGGTTGGAGCTGTTGCGCACGAGCACGCCGACGCTCTGCAGCGCGGCGCCCTGGAGGCGCGGGTCAAAGAGCGGCGCGCTCTCGCTGAGGAGCGAGCGGATGCGGACAAAGACGTTGGCGTCGATGTTGGCGCCGTTCGCGACGCTGCGTGCGACCGAGCAGAGCGCCGAGAGCTTGAGCGACTCTGCGAGGATGTCGGGCACGTGAAGCTCGGGCACGATCTCGATGCTCCTGACGCCCTCGCTGAGGAGGAAGCGCTGGACATCGTGGAAGCTGCGGTTGCTGGCGCGCAGAACGGCATACAGAGTCTCGTCGAGGTCCTCGAGCGTGGTCGCCTTGGAAGCGTGGGCGGGGATGTTGTCGCCAAAGGCAGCCGACTTGTTGGTGGAGGAGCCGATGATGGGCACGGCCGAGAGGATGCTGGCGGCGGCACCGGCAGGCTGGGCCGAGCCGTTGGCCTCGGTGTTGCCGTTGAGATTGTTGGCACCATGGCCTGTGGTGGAGGACTTGGCGAGTTCGGGCTGGATGGCGAAGCGGAGGAGCGAGTCCCAAGCTTTCTTGGTTGCGCTGTTGGCGAGGACGGCGCGCGAGTGCTTGTGTTCGATGTCGTCGTTCCACTTGTCCGAGTCGAGATCGAAGCGGTCCGCCTGGGACTGACGGCTGGGATCGATGCGGTCGAGGTCGAGGCCGAGCTTCTGGAAGTCGGAGAAGTCCTTGATGGGCGGACGGGCGCCCATGGCGAGAGCCTGGGTGAGTGCGTTCTCGAGCACGTCGATGGCAGCGAGCAAGAGGTAGTGGCCCGAGAGCGGCACGCCGGCGGAGCGGTAGCGGGCGAGCAAGGAGAGACGGTAGTCCTGTGCGTCCTGTGCGGCGGGGGAGGTGGAGTCGAAGGTGAATCCGCCTTCGGGACCGACGACATCGGCGTCTTCGTCCTCGTCACCGGAGAAGAAGGTGTCTACGCTGGCCTCGGACTGGTCGTCGGTGGGACGGACGGTGGCGAGTTTGGGCGCGCGGCGAGTGGCACGAGCTGCTTGCTGGCGGATGTCTACCTGGTCGTCGAGGAGCAGAAGGGCGTCGTTGAGCCTGCGCACAGACTGGGTGGAGGTGATGAGCGGGGTGAGCACGTGTGCGAGACGGGCAAACTCGTGGAGGCTCCAACCGAAGGAGGTGGTTGCGATGGCGCGGTAGAGACCGTTGAAGAGCGGTGCGAGCTTGACGACGACGGTGTGGGCGTCGCCTGCGGTGGCGCCGAGCGCATCTGCGAGCTTGTTGGCGAGGTCGAAGATGGCGTCGAGGCAGCGAGCACGGTGGTGGGGCGCGTTGGTGGAGATGGTGAGGAAGCTGGACACGAGAGCGTAGGCGAGCTGGTCCGGGAGCGGATGGGTGGCCCAGCTCATGTCGTGATCAAAGTCGAGCACGGTGAGCTGGCGAATGAGGCGTTCGATGTCGTCGAGGACGGGGACGAGGTGCTCATCGTTCTTGATGTCGGTGGTGTGTTGGGTGGAGCGCGAAGCCGACGAGATGGAAGACGCGAATAGCGCAAGGCTGATCTGGGTTCTGGCAGCTGCGGCGGAGAGGAAAGGGTTGGCGTTGGTGGTGACCTTGCTGGTGGTGGCCGAGTTGGCAAAGAGGGAGCGCACGTGGGAGCGGGCCGAGGGGACGTTGGCGATGTCTTCGGCGAGGTTGAGCGCGAGGCTGTCGAGGATGAGTTGGTGGGTGGGCAGGTCGAGCGCGTCCATGATGGGCAAGCTCGACGGTGGTGTTGATACGGTTGTGTGTGTGTGTGTGAGCGATACGAAGGTTGTCGTCGTTGAGCAAGAAGGAGGAGCGTGTGCGAGTGGGTGCCCTCTCTGCAGGCACAACGGGCGAGTGTGGGGGAGGGACGTGCGTGAGAGTGACGTTTTTCCCCTTTTCGATGCGTGAAAGCGGCTCCATCGAGGGATCGAGGCCAGGTGCGCGAAGAAATTCGGGTTGAAATCCTCAATTTGTCCCCGCTTTTTTGGTGCGTGAAATGGTGGAAATGCGCCCAATTTTGCAGCCGCCGCTCCACGCATGATTTACTGTACACACTCTCGCTTTCTTCTCACCTGCCACACTCTATAGCGGGGGCATCGTCTTGTCACCGAGCAATCAAAGCTACGTACAAAGCACCATGACGAAACATTCAGCACTTGCACGCCGAGCCGTCTTCCATGGTGGTCTGTGCTGGTGCCGCAGTCACGTCAATGTCTAGCCACACACACACACGAGCCACAAGCTCACAATGTCAGCATACTGTCGTCTCCATCTTGTTGTTGGGGCAAGACTTACTCTTGTTGGCGGTGGCGCCGGCGTTGGCAGCATCTGCGTCCTTGTCCATCCCCGGTAGCGCCTGTGCGATCTTCTTGAAGAGCACCTTGACGTTGTGCCCTGCCTTGGCCGACGTCTCGATGAACATCACGTTGAACTCTTGCGCCTTTTGCTCCGCCTCTTCCGTCGTCACTTGTCTGTCATTACCAATGTCCCCACCGCATGTTAGTGTCAAGTGGCAATCGAATCCTCTATCCAGGGGTTGGGCGTGTGCACTTACCTCTTGTCGCTCAGATCCGTCTTGTTGCCCACGAGCACGATGATCACGTCGTTGCCGCGCTCCGCACGCACGTCGTCCACCCATTTCGATGTGTTCTGGAACGAGGCCCGGTCTGTGTTCCCACCGTGTCAGTTCCACGCCTCTGTTTGTCGTTGCGCTTGTGGGGCATTGGCCACTTACTCGTAATATCGTATACCACCACCGCCACCGACGAGTCGCGAATGTACGACGGAATCAACGATCGGAATCGTTCCTACACAGCAAAAGGCGATCCAATCGACGTCAGCTTCCTGTATCGATGCCCCCAAAGCAAATGAGGTTTGGGCACTTACTTGTCCTGCGGTGTCCCAGAGCTGCAGCCTGACTGTCCTGTCTTCGAGGTACATGGTCTTGGAGAGGAAGTCGATCCCGATGGTTGCCTGGTACGTGTTGTCGAATGTATCGTACATGAACCGCGTGATCAACGACGTCTTTCCCACCGACTGCTCTCCCAAGAACACCAGCTGCCCGTCCCCAAACATGCCAATTCGCGGTCAGCCTTCCACCTTCTTCTTCCGCGTCAGACGGCATTTGGCTGGGAACCTACCTTGAACTTGCGCAGCGGCTGGCCAAATTCGGCCGTGCTTGCGCCTGGTGCGTTCGACATGGCGATCCCAAAGCACCGAGACGCTTTCGAACAATGCTGTGTGCGGGGTGTGAGGCTCGTTGGAATCCAAAAAGCGGTAGCTGATCGCGATGGGCGGATGGAAAGTGTGTGCGTGGATCGGTACTGCCTTGAGCGGTCGGTGATGTGTGTATGCGCAAGCTGCGGTGCAGGTGAGATGGATGAGAGGATGGGTGGTGTTGGTGTGGTGCTGGATAGCAGTGGGAGCGGTGGGCTTGCGTGCATTTGTCCGTGGGATTGTGCTGTGCTGTGCCTGGCTCGAGTGCCACATGTGCCGCTTGGCCTCACTTCGCCTCGCCTCTGTGTCTGTGCTGCCGTGCTGCTGTGCCTCTCGCGCGAGTCTCGTCAAATTCAGACCCCGAATGCGGCGTCCCTTCTGACCCTCAGGCCTAACACTTTGAATTTATTTCGACGCCATCTTTAGCGACAACCTTCAACCTCCTCTCTCTCTCTCTCTCTCGACACACAGACACGCAGAGATTAGGAAACCGGTGACATTGATCGTACGCCATCTATGTACGAGATCTCTATTCCATGTGACGATGCATCCGAAATGCTTTTTTTGGTTTGGGCATGCCTAGCTACGCGTGGTGAGCTCGAGCTCAAAGGCCGCCTTTTCCAGATCGCAGCTGACATTGCGCGACGTCTTGCGGCTCGACTCGACCGACGCCGTGGTGCTGCTCTGCCTGCTCTGCTGCATCCTTGCTGCGTTGCTCGCCACGAGCACGGGCGTGAACTGCAGCTCGTCCTCTTGTTGGCTCTTTTGGCTGTACCTCTGTTCCAACGAGTCGCCCATCTTCCACACCACCCACGCGCCCCACACCTGGGTCACTGCCAACCCTGCGGTGCAGATCCAATACAGCGCATCCCAGGCGGTGTAAAGCTGTCCATCTGCCCTGCGCTGAAACTTGATCCACATCCAGATCGTTCCCGCGATCGAGGCGAACTTGAACACGATGCTCTGCACGGCTGCGATCCTAAACACCGTACGCAGCATCCTCGCCGGCGCCTTGAGTCTGTACATGAACAGCGCCACAAAGGTCGTCTGCTCCGTTGTCGCCTGGAAGATCCACAGGAGGCCTGTGATGACGTACGAGGGATCCTGCAGCCGTTCGCACATGACCAACGCCAGACTCATGGCGAAACACGTGATAAGGTGGTGCGCGATCATCGGATACGTCATGCGATACCTGTATATCAGTTCGAACAGGTACAGTGCTGCGATGAGGCATGCGCATGCACGCACCACATTCACCTTCCACAGCGCGAACCGCAGGCTGATCAACGAGCATACCGACAACTGCATCGCCACCACCAGCGTCGTGATCACCAGCTGCAGCACGTACACCACCAGTGTACGACGATGCTCCGCCTTGATATCGCGCCACTTTCGTCCCACCATGCACGGCAGTAGGAGATTGTGAAGCAGATTGGCGATGAAGTAGAGGATGAAGAGGAGCGTGACGAATGCAATTGGAAACACGTAGGGAGTCTCGACGTTCATCCGTTGGTCGGCCATCTTGACGACCTCGCCCAGCGACGCGGGCGACAGATGCGAGAGGATCGGAGCGTACGACATGGCTGCAATCGGCGGCAATGGCGCAATCGAGAGAAGGAGGTGAGGGAGCTATGTGTAGCAAGATCTGGCATCTACAACCACGTCCCGCTTATATACCTTCTCATCCCACCTACACGCATCACGGGGCTGCTTGTGCGTCCTGCATACATGCGCACGATTCATGCTGCAACACTGTATCGTCACCAATGATCATCGGATTGCCACCACCGTATGGCATGACCAGGATAAAACCGGTTCGGGGACCGCCCAAATTGACAAGGCTGACAAGCGGCTCGCCTCATCGGTGGGCCCAAAAACATCAAGTAAATCCGATAAAAATAAAATAAAAACGTGTGCCGCTCCCCGCTCGACGCCGTGTGGTGTCGACTTTTTCCGGCCGCCCCTTTATCTCTCTATCGGCACATGCCTTACCTCGTGCTCGCTTTTGCAAGCAGGCGACGCCGTTCCTGGCGATCATCGTGTCAGCAACCCACTCCCACACCCCACCTTCCGCCACGAAGCTCGTCTGTCTGTATCATGTTATGCTTTGAGGTGCGTGCTGAGGTAGACCTTCGCTCCCTGCAAGCTTTGGGATGCAGTGCGAGCTGGGCCATTGCTGTCACAGCGTCATCTTGGAGCTTGAGCGCTACGGAGCATGTGATACGGATGCTGCCAAACGTCGATGATCCACCTCGGCACCGCCGAATGTGGCTGCAGCCGGGACATGTCGCTGCGGAACGGGTGATTTTTCCGAAGCCTCGATAGCAAACTTGTCGGGCTGAAGGCGGAAATCATGCATGGGACCTTCGCAGGCTTCGCTATCACCACATCCCCGGGGCCGGGGGGGAGGGGGGGAGGGGGGAGCAACGGGCAGTCGCAGGGTTGGAACAGCAGGGTAAGGTCGCCGATGCGTGAAGCCTCATTCACGACAGCACGAAGAACTGCCAATCGGCACGGGATGCGGGGCGGAGCCACAATTTTTCCCGCCTGCTTGTGAGTCTGACAGCCGCCATGCGATTCACCACGCCGCCGGTCCCTGCGCATCTGGCCGTCAATCGCCTATCTCCCGATCCAAAGCCCTGAACCGGGCTGCAAATCGGGTCTCATCCCCGATGCCTGCTCAATTACTCCGAACCACCTCACATCTTCACATCCTGCCAAACCCCCTTCCCCCATGTTGACCATGTTCACGCCGCTCAACCACATTTATCCGTGCACCACGCTGACATCGGGGCCTACATGCCGATCTGCAAAGAGCACAAAGCGGCCACATGGAGCTGTAGAGCGTCAAAAACAAGATGAATTTACAACAAACCACCCCGAGGGGAACAAGAAGGAGCCTACCGGCCGCCTGCAACGCTGCCGATATCTAGCCTCGGAGCTCTAGTGCCCGAGTGCTAGCCACCGAGCCGAGATGGCCTACTTGTACAGGGCGCGCTTGGCGGCACGCACGACGACGGCGGTGTCGGGGAAGGCGAGCTTCTCGAGGTTCTGGGCGTAAGGGGTGGGCACGGCCGCACCCGACACACGCTCGACGGGCGCATCGAGGTGGTCAAACGCAAAGTCGTTGACCGTCGCGGCGATCTCTGCGCCGACGGAGAAGAGCGGGAATCCGGACTCGACCGTGACGATGCGGTTGGTCTTCCTCACCGACTCGAGGATGGTGTCGACGTCCATGGGCGCAATGGTGCGCAGGTTGATCACCTCGGCCTCGACGCCCTCCTCCTTCTTGAGGATCTCGGCCGCCTCCATGGCGTAGTTCATGCCGATCGAGTGCGACACGATCGTCACGTCCTTGCCCGCGCGCTCGATCTTGGCCTTGCCGATCGGGATGGTGAAGTCGTCCGAGAGCGCCTCCTGCGAGATGGCAAACGAGGTGCCGTACATGATCTCGTTCTCCAGGAACACCACCGGGTTCGGGTCGCGGATGGCCGACTTGAGCAGACCACGGCAGTCCTCGGCGGACCAGGGCGAGACGGTCTTGAGGCCGGGGATGGAGCCGTACCATGCGGCGTAGTCCTGCGAGTGCTGCGCACCCACACCAGCAGCGGCACCGTTGGGGCCACGGAAGACGATCGGGCACGGCACGTTGCCGCCGGACATGTAGTAGGTCTTGGCACCGGAGTTGATGACCTGGTCGATGGCCTGCATGGCAAAGTTGAACGTCATGAACTCGCAGATGGGGCGCAGGCCGGAGAGTGCGGCGCCGACGGCGAGACCGGCGAATCCGGACTCGGTGATGGGGGTGTCGATGACGCGCTTCTCGCCGAACTTGTCGAGGAGGCCACGCGTGACCTTGTAGGCGCCGTTGTAGCGGGCGACCTCCTCGCCGAGGATGAAGACCTTGTCGTCGCGCAGCATCTCCTCCTCCATGGCCGAGTTGAGCGCGTCACGCACGGTCATCTCCTGGGGCTTTGCATCGGTGGAGGCGTTGCGGGAGGAGGAGGGGAGGAAGGCGGTGAGAGCGGCGGGGTCGGTGGTGAGGCGCGACGAGCTGGCGATGGGCTTGGCCTTTTCGAGCAACGCCGAGGGCTGCTTGGCGGCGGCGGTGGTGGAGAGCGATCGGAGCGTGGATCGGTTGGCGTTGACGCGCGCCAACGAGGCGAAAGCGGAGCGAGCGGCGGCCATGTTGATGAGAAACGCGACGACCAAGGGGGGAGGGAGAGATGAGGACGAGGAGGTGCGGATGCGGAGGATACGGTGGTGGTGACGAGACGACGACAACGACCAAGGCCCAGCGAGGATTGAGAATTGAGGATTGGGGGGCGGCCAACTCTGCGCAGCGCTTGCGAAGAAGAAAAAGCACGGGCGATCTAGCCCACGGCAGCGCAACAGCCAAAGCAACGCGCGCGCACCCTGGCCTCAATCAACCAAAAAAAATTGGAACAGAGCAGAGCCAGACCGAGGTGCTCCCGTGCTGCTTTTCTTTTCTTCCAAGCCTCCTTCAAGCCGTGGGGGAGAGTGCGAGCGAGGCGAACAGAACGGCGAAAAAAAAAGGCGAGAAAAATTGGTCGCGTCAGGCTCGGGCTGCACAGTATCGATGGGAGCTCACGGGCAGCTGGCGGCTCAGGGTGCACGGATCTAGCCAGTCGAAACTCGCGTGGGATTTGTAGTGCAGCCGTTTGAAGCGGGTCAAAGTGCTGAATTTCACCGGCCGCTTTGCTTCTGCCCACTCTCTGCATTTCTTTTTTCCCAACAACGCATCGCCTCCTCCGCCCCACCTGCGCTTGTCCGTGTTGCGCCTGTCCGGGTCGTTTCGACAGGAACGGTCTCGTCCCGATCTGTACTCGCGCTGCCGATGGAGGCGTCGGTCAAACGAGGCACACACGCCCAACTCGAAAATCAACAACCAAAGACGGCAGCAGGGCAAGAGCAGGCGCAGGCGCGCTGTGGCAGGTGGTTTATCGATGGGCGCCCAACCTGGACACCAGATCGGCAGGCGTGTGTATGGTAGAAGCGCACTTGTCCGGCGCCGCTCCCATCATCACTTGTAGTGTCGACAATGTTCGATGAGCCACGACGGAACGGCTCACTCCGTAGGTATCGAGGGTGAGCATGCGATCACGGCGACGGAGAGCACGGCGCGAGGACGGTGGGGCCACGGCTGGATCCGCTGACCCTATCTCGAGCCTTTGAGCGCGTGTGTGTTGGGGCATGGCGTCGCCCAACGTTGCGCCGTCTCGGTCGCCAATTTGGCCGGCCAAATGCGCGGTGCAAAAGGCGCCTCCAAACCACCAACCGAGCGCTTCCGAATGTAGCCCGTGCGATCTCACACCCAGACAAAGTCGAAATTGGATCGTACGATCGACCAAGTCGGGCGCCGATTCGGACACGCGCCGAAGAGCCGGCAGTTTGCTTTTCCTGGTCTGATCACGGCTCGCTCGCTGCGTCGCCCGCCAAAAGTGCAACCCTGCAGCGCTGCCAATTTTCAGGCGCCTTCGGTGAGCGGAACCGGCTCGTGCTTTCCCACTCGCCCTTTTGGCGTTGATTCTCACTCAGCCGCTGTCGCTCGGTCCGTGGCAGCAGTTGGCAGTTGCAATTGCAGTTGCAGTCCACGCAAAATTCGCGAAATCGGGTCTCGACCATCCTCCTCTCTCTCTCATCCTCTCCCCGACCACCCTCGTCTCGCCGCCATCGTCTCGATCGCTCAGCTTCGGCAGCTCCCGAACGCATCTCGCAATCTCGCCCAGCTCGGCTCAGCTCTTTTCCCCCTCGATCCATCGAAAAGCTGCATATACAGCGCACCGCATCTCGACACGGCATTCCATCCTCGAGCACCAGCTCCAGCACCATTTCGACTCGGCTTCACTCCCGCACGCTCGCCCACCCGTAGTCTCACACGGCGCATCCATCAACACAGCAGCATCGAAGCCACGCCCGCACCCACGTCCACAGCATTCAACCCTGCTAGACAGACACACGTACAAGCAGCACACATACTCATCACAGTCTCCGCCGCCAAGATGAGTGAGTACCTCTCCCGCCCTTCTTCCCGTCGCTCCACTCACTGACACCATTGCCCTTACTTCACTCGCAGTGGACGATCTCACCGAGGCGAGCAGCGACTACGTGCCCAACTCGTGGGTCACCTGGTTCCTCGCCACCAAGGGCAACGAGTACTTTTGTGAGGTCGACGAGGACTACATCCTCGACCGCTTCAACCTCACCGGCCTCAACGCCGAGGTGCAGCACTACCCGCAGGCGCTCGACCTCATCACCGACTCGCTCGAGGACGACCTCTCGGACTCCATCCGCGACTCGGTCGAGGCGCAGGCAAAGCTCCTCTACGGCCTCGTCCACGCCCGCTACATCATCACCACCCGCGGCCTCGGAAAGATGCTCGAAAAGTACAAGCGCGCCGACTTTGGCCGCTGCCCACGCGTGCTCTGCTGGCAGCAGCCTCTGCTCCCCGTCGGCCTCAGCGACAATCCCTTCCAGAAGGCCGTCAAGCTCTTCTGCCCGCGCTGCGAAGACATCTACTCGCCCAAGAGCAGCAGACACGGCACCATCGACGGCGCCTTCTTCGGAAGCACCTTCCCGCACATGCTCTTCATGGTCTACCCCACCGTCATCCCCTCCAAATCCCCCACCGCCCCCTCGCCCTTTCTCCTCAGCGCCTCCCAACAACATCGCGCCGACGCACGCGCGCAGGCCGAACACGCCGACGTCGACGATTCCATCATGTCGGTCCCCGGCGGCGCGGGCAACGGCTCGTCGCTGCCCGCTGGCGCCGTGCCGTCGTCATCGGCCGTCGCAGCCGCTGCGGGCAGCGCGGCGGCGGGTGGCGCCAGCACCAACGCCACGCCTGCCAACTCGACCGCCGCGGCGGCCGCAAAGGTGGAGCGCTACCGTCCGCGCATCTTTGGATTCCCCGTGCACGAGACGAGCAAGCTGCAAAAGTGGCAGGACAAGGTGCGCGACCAACAGATCGAGCGCCTCGAAAAGGTAGAGGCGGCAGGCGGTATCGCGACTCCCGGCGCAGCCGCCTTTTTCCGCAAAGTAGCGCCCGTGGCGCCCGCAGCGGCAGCGGCAGCGACAGCGACAGAGGCGACAGAGGCAGCAGCGCCAGTGACGCCGGCACAAGCAGCAGGATCGAATGCAGGCGCAGGTGCAACTTCCACATCCGCTCCACCACCAGCACCGGCTGGTGCCACGACGAGCGCAGCCGCACCAGCACCCGCACCAGCCGCCACCGCAACGGCGCCAAAGGCGCGATCCTGATGCGTCGTTCATCCTCTTTTGCGCATCGGCACACGTGAGCAAGCTTGCAACGGACACCCACTCTCTCTCTCACACACACATGTTCATCATCCCTTTTTTCACTGCTCTTATACCAAAGGTGATCCTCTCTCTTTTTGATGGACCATTTTTCACAATTTTGCGAGATTCCTATGCGAGATGTGGGCGGGGATTGGAGGGGATTTAGAGCGTGGTGGAAGTGACGACGAGGGCGACGAGTCTGCGCATATCTTCCGCACGCGCGGCACCGGCTTCGAGCACTTCGGCGTGGTTGGCGGCTTCGGCGGTATCCTGCTTGAGCGTCTGCTTGACGGCGTCTTCTGCCTTGGGGCCGCCGTTGGCTTCGGCGGCGAGGGCGGCCTCAAAGTCAAAGTAGGGTTTGAGCACCACCTTGTTGGTGATGAGCGAGATGGCGAGCACCTTGATGCCCGCATGGGCGGCGGCGATGACTTCGGGCACGGTGCTCATTCCGACTGCATCGGCGCCTACGGTCTTGAGGAATCGGGCGTCGGCACGCGACTCGTACGAGGGTCCCATCACGTAGGCATAGCTTCCGGACTGGAGCGAATCCTGCAGACCCAGCTTCTGCGCTGCCCTGTACAGCGCCAGCCTCAGCTCGAGATCGTACGCATTCGACAGCGGCGGGAACCTGGGTCCAAACGCCAGATTCGCTCCGATCAGTGGGTTCATCGAGGTAAGCGTGGGGAGCGAGAGGTGATCGTGGATGGCCATGATCGTTCCCACCTGGAACGAGTCCTTGAGTCCACCCGCCGCATTGGTGACCACGAGCGCCTCGACGCCCAGCAGCTTCATCACACGCGTGGGGAATACGCACGCTGCAGCGCTGTGGCCCTCGTACGTATGGAAGCGACCCAAACACGCCACCACCGCCACCTTGGCCTCGCCCTCACGGATGTAGCCAAACGCCAGCGACGACTGGTGGCCCTCGACTGTGCTTTCCGAGAATCCAGGGATCGACGTGTATGGAACGTGCACCACCGATTCGAGCGACCCAGCCAGCCCAGACAGCCCAGATCCGCTACCACAACCAAACAAAGGCCATCAGCATCGATCCCACACAAGGAGCGGGTACATTGTGGCGCGACTTACCAGATGATGCCCCACTTGGGCGCGGCGAGCTCGGAGGGAACAGCGGCCCGGATCGCCTCGACCGCTTGCTTGAACTGCCCAGGCAGTGTGTCCATGTCGATGCCGCTCATGGTCTATACGTTCTATGCGGATTGTAGGGAGGAGTGTGGAGTTGGTAGGACGGATAAGAGCTCGGGGGCGGCCTTTTTGTGCGACTTTCACTCTCAGCCGGTGGAGGCGCACACACCAGCGCGTCCGGGTGAAAAAATGCCCACCACCAACACCCACCCCCCCCGGGGTTGCCGCCGCTCTCACCTTGCCGCAACTGGGGCCGGCAACTAGGGTCAAGGTCCGGTGGTCTTGCAGCAAAGGCGGTGTATGCCCCGCATCGGATGGTCGGATGCTCATCCGCTCAACTACCCGCAACACCCACCGCCAAGAAGCCCAACCTTTGCAGCCTCGGCGATCTCCGAGCCCACACGCGCCGACACAGATCTAACACACTATCACTCTCGCCACGCGCGCTTGCTGCCACAGCAGGGGTTCGGATGATATACATGCTGGCAGGAGGTCTAGTTGTCGTCGCTCTCGTCGGCGAGCAGCTCTGCTGGGTCTATGAGGTCCTCTTGTCGCCGGGCGTGTGGAGTTGATATCCCAAACGGCGTCGATCCACCGGTGGTGCTGGTCGGCAATGATGATGCCGGCGAGGCCGGCTCAAAGCGCTCGAGCACGTATTCGAGCGCCTCGTCTGGCTGTGTCGACTCGGTATCGAACCAGTGTTGTCGGTGTTGAGCGCGGTGCATCATCCAGTCGCTCACCTCGCACGGATGCATCCTGCCCGCCGCTGCCTCGGTGCGGAATACGGTGACCATCTGGATCGTTGCTTGTGGCGCCGCTGACTTGCGCAATGTCCGCAACCAGGCTCTGTACCTCTCTGCATATCCGACGTAGTCCCGTTCCGCATGTGCTACAAGCAGCAGCACCTCCAACGACGTAGACCTATCCAGCAGCACCTGGAGTGGGTTGATCCGACCCGCCACTTGGAGTCCTTCCACATCCGACGCCTGCGGGACGATCGCCGGTACCACGAGTGCGACCCTCTTGAGCGCGGGTAGTGCTGCCAGCGTCGCTGCTGTTTGCGGCGTCAGTCTGAAATGCGGTCCATGCAGCTGCAAGTCTCTTAGCTCGGTCCAGCTTTGGGGCTGCCAAAAGCCGCGCTGGACATCGCCGCCCCAATGCCCCATGATGCACGCCATCTCGCGCAGGCCGCTTAGCTCGAGCCCTTTCGGCACTCCCTGCACCACCAGCCCTTGCACTGCGTCGAGGTACCCCAAGGCTAGACGCAGGAAGGGCAGCATGTGCCGTTCGAACCGCACCTGCGCCTGCGACGCATCGAACAATCCCTCCACCTTTCCCGCTCGTATCGTTAGCCTGCGCACGCGCATTCGGGCCAGATCGCGGATGCCGAGCCGGTTCTTGTCGAGCGCGATTGCAAACGCTCGGAGCTGATCTGCATACAGACGCACGTTGGGAAGGAGGAGCGTCGATAGGATGGCGCGGTGACAAGCCCGACTGACACGTGCCAGCTCCAACCGCTGCCGTGTAGACGCATCGTCGGCGGCCATCAGCACAATATGCACCACCAGCTCGGTGGGTAACCTTGCCGCCAGAGGTACGGTCGTGGGCGTTGCGCCGCCGCCGATGGTCTCGATATGCTGCACCCTTCTTGCGCGTGGCTTGACAACTGCACGCGCGGAGGCGGGTTGACTCCACGCATCCGCCAGCCGACGCCACGACCACGGGTTGGTGATCGTCATGACCGAGCCATGTGTCTTGCCATGCGTTCCGATCCTCTCCGAGCTGAAGAATCCTCGAGTGCTGCGTAGCGGGATGGTGGTGGGAGGAAAACCCTGTGGGCGTTGCTCGTGATCAGCGATGGCGTCTAGAATTTTCCACCTGCTCTCCACATCGCTTCGACCCTGCACTTTGGCCCAGCTCATCATTCTCACCTCGTACACACAGCCCATTGCCTCAGGACTCTCATCACACACGGCCAAGCTTGGAGACGGGAAGCAATGCGAGTGTAGATGCAGGAAAGGCGATGCAGAGACAAAGAAGAGCGGCGGGCTGCAGGATATATTCAGCCGGTTCGCGTTGAACAGCTTGCCGTCCACACGAAACCGAGCCTGGCCAAGGTGCGCAGTCCCAACACATTGGCGCAGAATGGACGGGATGGAAGGTTACATGGCCGTGCAGTTGCATCCTCCGCCAGCGGGCGCATACGGATCCTCGCCCTTGCTAACAGGTCCCCACACCGAGGGCACGAGGTAATCGCGCGTGCCCTTGCAGTAGTTGATCAGACTGTAACCCCCAAACACAACGTCAGCATACGAACAGAAATAACGATGATCTGACGATCCAGTCCTGGCCAGGGTAAGGCTGGGGAACTTACCTTTGGCTGGCTTCCGAGACGCGGATGCGCGGACGTTCGAGATCCTCCTTGAGCCGCTGGTTGTGCTCGGTGAGCCTGCGCAGCTTGAGCTCGGACATGGACTGTTTGTGCGGCTTGACGTTCATCGTTCTGTGCGTAGTGATGGACGAATGCGAATGCGGACGAGCAGGCGAGGCTGAGTTGGAGGAGATCCTGATGCCATTCGGGGCACGCAACGAGGGTCCAAAGTCGCGGAAGCGCCCCGACCGCAAGGCATGCGCGCCCTCCAACTCTCGCGCTTCATTCGGCCGTCTGCACGCGCCGCCCCACCTCCACCGATTCACCCCGATCGACTCGCTTCTTTTTTTCGCCCTTTCGCCGGAGATCAGATCGGATCAGCGCATGCACGAGCTGCAGCGATAACACGGCTACGCCAAATCACAGGGCGACCTTGGCCCGCACACCAGCGAGGTCGAGTCAACTCATGCAGATCTCGAGCGGGCTTGCAGATTTTCAGAAGAAAGCTTCGCCCGTCGCTGCTCCACATATTGGCGCCGACTGGCTCGTGAGTGCATCGTGAGAACTGCCCCTTCGATTCGAACTCCCACTTTTACACTCTCATCACCATCATCACCGCCAGGTCTGCATCTTGATCAGTAGTGCAACGATCGGAACACACAACTCTCGCTTCCAACCACCTTTAATTCAACGCCTGGGTGCCGTCGCAGCAGACAACCATCGTCACGGTACGTGCATTTCACAAGGCCAACGACACTTGCGCACGCCTATCCGCCGCAGTCTGGTGCTGAGAGGCAGCCATACGACAGCGAGTGCTTCTCGGGCACTCTCTGCTTGATCTGTGGGCGCTGCTCGAGGATGCTATGCGCATGTGCGGCCCCCTTTGCCACTTTTGACCTGTGACTGACCGCCTCGTTTCTCCATTGCTCCTGATTCATTCCCTCGACCTCCTCGTCCTGCGCTGCTTCATTGGCGCTCTGTTCGTTCTCACCCGCTCGACGTGCACATCGGCGACATCTGCTTCGGCGCATCCGACACACGATCCGACTACTCATCGGGCTCCCGATCGTGCACTGGTCCCGCCGTGGCGCTTCCGCATCTGCTCTGCATCGAAACTGTCGTCGATATCTGATCATCACCTCGGCCACCTTCTGCTCCTACGACCTCTTGCTACCGCCGTCCTTCGTGCCTTTCACCTCGATTGCACCCGACGGCTTTGTGATGCATCGCTGTGCATCTCGGTCCGCGTTCGCCGGTCGGCATGTTACGGTCTAACATCTTTTGCCTTTTTTTGACCCGCGGTCCACACGCGACCTGGGTATGCCCGCGACCTCCGGACGCGCTCTGCTCTCTTTGATTTTCGGCCGACGCTTGCCTCGCTTGAACCCTTCGGCGCGGCTCTTTCCGCGCTCGCCTCGTACGCCCTCCCCCAAACTTTCTTCCCCCCTGCCTCGCTCTTGGTGTTCTTCGACCCTGTCCGACTTTGGCTCGCCCGCTCGTTTGGACTGTCCAATCCGCTTCGCCGCTCGTACCCCCACATCCCCACCTCCCCTGTCCCGCCCTGTCCGCCCACGCCCGAACTTCCGCTTCGTTCGCCGTCGCTTTTGCCGTCGCCGTCGCCCATACAAATCACCGGCCACTTTGTGCGCCTTTGCTGTCTTCTTCACGCTTCACCACCATCCCTATCCACACCCACCCTATCCACAAGTAGATGTCTACGGCCCGTCTCAGCGCCAACGCCTCTACTCGCGTCTTTTCCTGCTCTAGCCGCTCCTACTCGTCCCTCTCCGCCCGCGTCGCTCGCAACCCCGCAGCCTCGCGCTCCAGCATCCAGAGCTCCTCGTCGCTTCTGGCCACCGCTGCCCGCTCCAACACCCTCGCCAGCCGTCCCGCCTCGCTCTCGTTCGGTGTTCAGAGCCGCCTCTTTTCCAGCACCATGACTGCCGCAGGTAAGTAGGCAGACCATCCTATCTCCGTTCTCTGCTTTCGATTCTCTGTGCGCACAGAGGAGCAGCTCCGACGTCTGGGCCCCGGTCTTTGCGTTTGGAGTCTGGCGAGTGTCCGCGCCTCGTGGCTCGCCCTTTTCTCCGCGCACCGACAGCTGGGTTCGTACAGGGCCGCCTGCCTAGCTGGCTCGAGAGGGCCTTTTTTTTGCTCGGCTTGGCGGCTTGGCTCCGCGTCTCTCTGCCTTTGGCTTTTGGCCGCGCTGGGCTGAGCTGGCCTTAGCGGGGAAGGGTCGCGCCTTATTTTCCGATTTTTCGTCCAAAATCCGAGAGCCGTGGTTGGCTGGTCGCACAGGCGCGACGCCGCTTCGGCTTTGCACTCTACTCCGGCTTCTCTCGGCGCCGGACGTGACGGCAACGCTCCGGTCCGCCTCGTCCAACGCCATCATACATACACATGGCACAACTTCCCCCAACTTCCCCTCTTGACCTCCGCCCTTCTCCTCTGCATCCTCGTTCTCATCGCTGACGCCTTTCGCCTCGACCTTTGATTTCATCCCGCGCCGCGCTTTCGCTCTCGACGCCATGTCCATCGTTCGTCCCCGTGGCTCGGCTCGACCAGCCAAGATCAAGGTCGCCAACCCCGTCGTCGAGCTCGACGGCGATGAGATGACCCGCATCATCTGGCAGAAGATCCGCGAGGACCTCATCCTCCCCTTCCTCGACATCGACCTCAAGTACTACGACCTTGGCATCGAGCACCGCGACGCCACCGACGACCAGGTCACCGTCGACGCCGCAGAGGCCATCAAGAAGTACAGGGTCGGCGTCAAGTGCGCCACCATCACCCCCGATGAGGCCCGTGTCAAGGAGTTCGGCCTCAAGAAGATGTGGCTCAGCCCCAACGGCACCATCCGCAACATCCTCGGCGGCACCGTCTTCCGCGCCCCCATCGTCCTCGACGACCTCCCGCGCCCCGTTCCTGGCTGGACCAAGCCCATCATCATCGGCCGTCACGCTTTCGGCGACCAGTACCGATGCCAGAACTTTGCCGTCGACAAGCCCGGCAAGTTCACCATGCAGTTCACCCCCGAGGACGGCTCCGCGCCCCAGACCTGGGACATCTTCAACTTCCCCGACGCAGGAGGCGTCGGCCTCGCCATGTACAACACCACCGAGTCCATCACCGGCTTCGCACACGCCTGCTTCAAGATGGCCCTCGAGAAGAAGGTGCCACTTTACCTCTCCACCAAGAACACCATCCTCAAGGCATACGACGGCCGCTTCAAGGACATCTTCGAGAACCTTTACGAGACTGTCTACAAGAAGGACTTCGAAGCGCAAGGCACGTGGTTCAATCATAGGCTCATCGATGATCTCGTCGCCCAAGCTATCAAGTCGGATGGAGGCTTTGTCTGGGCATGCAAGAACTACGATGGTGAGTAGCGTCGTGAAGACCAAAAGCCGACCGGCTCATATGGAGAAAAAAAAAAACTAAAAAAAAAAAATCAAAACCGACACTGACCTAAATTTAATTTCCGCGTTTCTGCAGGTGACGTCCAGTCGGACATCGTCGCTCAGGGTTACGGCTCGCTCGGCATGATGACCTCGGAGCTCATCACCCCCGACGGCCAGATCATCGAGTCCGAGGCTGCGCACGGCACTGTCACCCGCCACTACCGCGAGCACCAGAAGGGCAACGAGACCTCGACCAACTCGGTCGCCTCCATCTACGCCTGGACCCGCGGTCTCGCCTTCCGCGGCAAGCTCGACAAGAACGACGAGCTCGTCTACTTTGCCAACGCCCTCGAGGAGGCATGCCTCGACGCCATCAGCGCCGGCAAGATGACCAAGGATCTTGCGCTGATCTACCACGGCAAGCAGATGAAGCGTGAACACTATGTCACGTAAGTACCACGCTGCATCTCCCGATCGATGCTGGCAACTGATGAAGCTGACGACGATCTCGCACGGATCTTGCTCACTCTTGACTTGACAGCACCATGGAGTACATTGACGAGGTGGCCAAGATCCTCAAGCACAAGCTCTCGGCCAAGGGCATCGAGGCCGGCAAGCTCTAAGCCGGCGCCACTCTTCTCTCGTGTGCGAGAGGCACGCTGAAACAAAATTGAAATGCAACGCGATTTCCGCCCGCAACACAGCGCAGCCTCCTCCTCGGCCTTGCCGATGAAGATCTTGAGAGCGGCCCGAACTTCTTCTTTGGCGGATGCCGTGACTGCCGTTGATCCGTCCGCGAAGCGGATGCATCCGTCTGAGGGTCGGGACGAACTCAGTGTGCGCGAGCTGCGTCCCAGGACTGATTTTTTTCTTTTCTTATTCTCGCAGCGCGGAGTGGGCCCGACGACGGGCCAAAATGTGTCACGACGCTCATCACGGTCGAGTCTGCAGTCGAGTCTGCAGCGAACGGACCCGCTCGAGCACGCGGCTCTCCGATTCTGGCCAATGCGCCACCATCACGCTCACTCTGGTTCGGCCATCCGCCTCGTTGGCCAACATCGTCGGGCCATCCGATGCTCACTCAGCGTGGCTCAGTTCGAATCGCAGGCGCAAGCACCGCCTTGGCACGACGCCTGTCTCGTCGCCACAGGCGCGACCAGCGTCTGTGGTTGCGCTCAGCGGCGGCTGAGTTCGGAACAGCCGTGCAGTCGCGCACGGCCAGCTCGAGGCCAGCTCGAGTCGGGCACGCCGCGAGTCTCGCGCAAGCAACGCTGCGCTGCCTACGACAAGGCTTGCGACATGCCCGGGCTCGGCGGTGCTCAGCGAAAGACCGCCGCCGTCGACATCCTCCCGCGCGACCGATCCTTTAAAAGAGGTGGCCTCGCTCGAGGGTCCCTCTCGACGCTCTTCTCCCTTCGCCATCGCTCTTCGCGACCTCGCCCCTCCCCTGCCCCCTCCTCGCCCGTACCATTCTGCGGTCGACGAAGCTCGGCGTCCGAACCATTCTGCGCTCGACCTTAGTCGACGTCAGCGCGCTCCCGCCGCGCCAGCGCCATTCTCCGCTCAATACGCCGTCGACACCGTTCGCTCCGTCGACACCGTTCTTCGCTCTCGCCGCATCAACGCCATTCCGCGCTCATCCGCCGTCAGTCCGTTCTTCGCACGCGACGCTCACCCGCCGTCAGAACGGTCTTGCGCTCACGACGATCCACCCCGTCAGAATCGTTCTGCGCTCTCGGCCATCTACCCCGTCAACGCCACTCTACGCTCGCATCCTCGACAGCGCCTCTCTGCGCTCGCCTCTCCAAACTCGACAGCGCCACTCTGCGCTCGACCTTCGCCAACGCCATTCTGCGCTCACGACGCTCACCCTCGTCAGAGCCGTTCTGCACTCTCGCTGCATCAACGCGATTCTGCGCTCGGTCCCGTGTCAGAACCGTTCTGCGCTAACGGCGCTCCTCCTCCGTCAGAGCCGTTCTGCGCTCACGACACTCTCACCCGTCAGAGCCGTTCTGCTCCCTCGTTGCACCAACGCCCTTCTGCGCTGATCCCCACGTAAGTACCGTTCTGCGCTTTCGCCGCCTCAACGTCATCCTCCGCTGACACCCTGTCGACACCATTTTGCGCTCTCGCCGCGTCGACACCTTTTCCGCCTTCACGATCTGGCGCCTGCCCGTTGTAGCCGACCGTCTCCCACCGCATCGCTCACGCTCCCGCCATGCCGAACTACCGAGCTCCGGTGGAGCAGACCGACTTTGACGCCGCCGCGGGAAGGGCAGTCGAGCGCGGCAACCTCAGCGGCCTTGCGCCTGGAATCGAGAAGTACAACGAACGTTGCGCTCAACGCCTCCGCGAGTATGGCCAGTGCTGGCTCGACTATGCCAGACGGAGCGATGATTCGCTGCAACTTCGTCGAGTCCGACGCCGAGGTGGACGACTGGTTCTGGGCGACCATCGTCGAGCTCCTGTGTTCCGCCCAAGAGGGCGATCGCAGCAGGGCGGGCGCACAGACCGAGCTCGACGGACTGATGGCCGCTTACTGCCGCGCCAAGCCGAACGCAGAAATCTCGCCACAGCGCCGAAAGAAGTTCACGATCTTGATCGACACTCACCCGCAGATTCTGCCGCCGAAGGGATTCTGCGCGAACTGGGCGGACATCGAACGAATCATCAAAGCTGGCGTCTTCGGCGACTACATGCACGGCAAGTGGAAATGCGCGAGGGAGCGGGTCCAGATGGCGGCCCTCATCCTTCTCCTCTTCGCCACTTCCTGCCGCCCGGGCGAGCTCGTCGTTGCTGGCGAGCACGACTCGTCGCAGTGCGCCAAGTGGAGCGACTGCAAGTTCGTGCTTCACAAGCCGGCTTTGCCGGCTGACCCCGTCGGTCTCAGCGTCGAGGTCACGATTCGCCTGCTCAAGGGCAGGCGCAACGATGCGACCCAGACGAAGCGTATCCCTGTGGTGTCGGACCATTCCTCGGCGCCCGCCCTCGACCCGACGCTTTACCTTTTTTGGATGGCGATCCAGGACGGCGTCTTTGAACGAGACTTTAAACTCGAGGACCTCGCCACCGCCGATCTCTCTCGGCTCCCGGCGAACCGGACGACGTGGGAGCTGCGCACGAATAAGGACGCCCTTGACAAGCCGATCTTTCCGGCTTTCAAGTCGGTCTCGAAGCTCGCCTACGAAGCCGACTCGACTCGCGGCTGGACGGAAAAGGACGCCAACAATCGTCTGTCTGCGTTTTGCGGTCCAGCTGGCCTTCCCGATTTCACACTCTGCGATGTGCGACACTTTTGCGCCAACGCTCTCAACGACCCCTTCGTGACAGACTCGGACTGGCTCCGCACGTGCGAGCACGAGGCCGGTCACCGAGTCTTCGTCGACGACTGTCAGCTCGATCGCCTGGAGATCGACGTGCTCGCACTCCTGCGCCGACATTATCAACGCTACGAGCTCATCCGCGGCAGAGGCGTGCCCAAGACGCCCGACACGGACCTCATCCGTCCAGACGAGCTCAACATTGTCGACCAGGACGAAGCCGTGCTGAACGCGATGGCTAGGGTCGCCGAGCTCAAGGACCGGCTTGTTCGCGAGACCGGTTCGTGCTACAGACGTCCCGCCGGGGATCCGCTCTACGACGAGTATTGTTCGGCTCAAATGCAAACGCAGAGGGCTCGTGTCGCCGTCCGGGACCGCATCCGAGCCGAGCGCGCGTCTGTCCTCGCAGAAGCCTTCGGCATTGACGACAGCGACGACGACGACGAGGGCACGAAGCCCGACGTTCGAAAGCGCAAGCTTCGGCAGGAGTCGTGAGTGTTTCGTGTCGAGTCAGTCAGTCGCATCTCGTCTTGTTCTCGTCGTGTTCAGGTTCGGTCGCATCTCGTTTTCGTTCACGTTGGGTAGTCGCACCTCGGTTGCGTCCATATTCGGTAGCTCGCATCGCCTTTCGAAATGCTCCACACGTTCGGTTCTGACTGCACGGGTCTGTGAGCTCGACCGTCGTTGATGATCGTGAGTCGCGCTCGGATTTGGGAAGGAGTTCGGTACTGAGTTGCGGCTTGCTATGAGGCGCCAAGATCCTCACGCACAAGCTTTCGCCCTCAAAGCATCGAGATCGCATCGGGCCCTGTCCGAACAGACTCATAAAAGCGCTCGCCTTGCCTCCTCGACAGCGCCGGACTGAGGTCTTCTCGCATCGACTCGCCGTTCTGCGCTCCAATCCTCTTTCGTGCCGCTCTGCATTTGGCTCGCGCCGTCAAAGTCTACACACTCAACGACATCCGCTTCCGCCTCATCGCGGCTGCTATCACGGCGCTCATCAAATTTTCCGTTCGCCGACGGACTCGCTGCAGCGCGAACGTTGTGCTGGGACGGGCAAACTCGGAATTCACTCTTGAATGCACTACTCTTCGAATGCTCTCGTACATGACCTATCCTAAGACCTTGTCGTGTGAATGGTTTCGCGTGATATTTTCGCAATACTTCCGCTTGCGTCCCAATACGGCGGGTGCGGCTCGGCTCCCGGCTAACGCCGTACTGCGAGTCGAGAAGATTCGGACATCGTGCAGACTTGGACAGCCGCGGTGAAGCGATAAGGAAAATAAATCTCCGTGACATTCCTCGCTTGTGCTTCGTGCATAAATCCAGGCGATCCGGGGTGTGACAGATGAAGGCCGGCGACAGATCTTGTTCCCCAGCATCCGCTTATCTCTGCACCACCAATGCAATCTTCTCCGGTCGAAGGTGCAAGGTATCTTCGGCTGCTTATCGTCGTCGTATGACAGTATGGATTGTGTCTGGCTCTGGCGATCGAGCTTCGGCAAACCTCACTAGCTCGTCTTGGCTGCTCCATCGTGAATGACCTCATTGTCGTTGTCAATACCTTCGACTGTTCACTGTGTCTATATGGTAGAAAGCAAGCGTGTGATCAAGCTTATCTCTGCGATACTCGACCATCCAATGCGTTGCGTGAACAGACATACCAAACAGCTTCACTACGTCGTGCGTGGTTGCAGCTGAACGATAACAACGCTGAATGCTATAGCGACAAAGACAATCCTTCTACGCAAGATTCTCTTCGTAGAGAGCACCACATCGTGGCTGTTCGAGCATAAATACGCACACTCTGGACGCCTACAACTCATCCAAAACTCATCCAACTCATCCACTCTCACATCCTCACATCCCAATCCAACCCTCCCCATTCAACTCCCGCTCCACCTCCTTCCTCCAAGCCATCTTCAACATGAAGTTCACGCAGCCCATCGTCATTCTCGCCTCGCTGGCCTTCGCCGCCACTGCGCTTTGCGCACCCATCTCCTCGGAAGCCACCCTCGCTCGACGAAGCGCCGAGAAGCCGAACCTGATCGATTCCATCGGTGCTGCGGCCGAAGATCTCGGTCTTCGTCGCGACATCGTCCAAGAGCTCAGTGCAGCCGCAGAAGACCTCGGACTGCGCAGGAATGTGATCGACGAAGCAAACCAGGCGCTGGAGGACCTCGGACTGCGACGTCGTAATGTGATCGACGAGTTGAACAAGGCGCTGGAGGACCTGGGTCTCTAAGCTTCACCATCTCCTCATCACCCGACACGCGGGGAGCAGCGCAGGACAGCACTTTTCGACTTCTATTCCACCCCCTTTTTTCACCCCAACACTAGCTCAATCAACTCTCATAGACTCAAACTCTCTGTCTGTGCAGAGCCGCATGTGATTGCTTGCTCATTACGTTGAGATTCGTGAATGCGCAAGAGTGCGGGCGCTGTATCGCGTGCGGAAGCAAGATCGTGCGGGGTGCGGGTGTTTTTTTTTTTTTTGACAGGTGTGGCTTGAGCGGAAAAAAAACCTCCGAGCAGCCACGGCGACGCGAGCCGGATGGATCGACCTCGCAGCCGCAACTGCGCAACTTTGCGGACGCTGCACCAGGCTTCCGCACACAGCTCCGCACTCCTTCGGACACTTGATCCCAGCCGCACCCCAACCGCACCGCTCGCTGACGTACCTGCAAAGTCTATTTTCTCCCCACGCATCTATGCTCAGACAGGGTAGAATGAGGTCACAACTAAATTGCGGCTACGAGGCTACATGACTTCGGTCTGATCCTTGGGCGGGGTGCAGGGTCGAGACTCTCCGCGCTCCATTGCGTCGGCTGCGTCTGGAGTCTTGTTGGCCGCGTTTGCGCCCGTATGCGACTTGCCCCACCTGAAATCGCCGAATCCGAGCAGCACGTTGGCATACACCGTGGGCGTCAGGACGATACTGCAGAGCCTGTTGAGCACGGCTCCGTACAGCAGATGGTGAAGCAGCGGCCTGTACCTGGGTGTGGGGATGACGACGAAGAGCAAGAACCAGATTTGTGGAAGCAGCGTAATGGCCAGTAGCGGTGCTACGCCAATGAGGCTGAAGCGGGTGACGAGATTGAAGACAAAGTGGCCAAAGTTATACATGCGGAAGAAGACCAGCGTGGAGCGGGTAAGCTCGAGAGCCATCCATACGCGCGTGACAAAGTGTTGGTTTTGCTGCGTCAGAGTGACGAATGCGTTGAAGTAGGCGTTGGAGCCCCACCGCCTTCGTTGGCTGAGGTAGTGGCTGAGCGACTGCGGCGGGATGGTGAAGCATGCGGCTCGCGTCTCGAGCACGGTGCGCACCGACTTGTCGCGCGAGATGATGGACCAGCACAATCGTCGATCGGTCCCCTGGTATTGCACCTGGCGATTGACCAAGTTGCCGTTCTGTACGTGCTTGCGATACTCGGCCGAAGCCTGACCCAAGATGCTCCCCGTCCTCAGCATTGTAATCGCCCCTGGCATGCAAGTCACCCTTCCCCAGGACGACTCGGACCTGCGTCGGATCCACTGCCCGTACGTGTACTGGAACCCCTGAAAGTGGTCCCAGTAGTACCACAGCCCGCATGTGCGCAGACTTCGACCGGGCTTGTGAAAATCCGCCTCGACAATCCCACATGCCCCCACCGTCTTTTCTCCCTCGTCCATGAGTCGGTCCGCCAGCACATTGACCGACCCGGCCAGGATCTTGGTGTCGGCGTCGGTGCAAAAGACAAAGTCAAAGTACTCGAGATCCGGCTGGTTGTACAACCGCCGAATGTGGTCGAGCACCATGGCGCGCGCCTCGGCATTGCAGTGTCCCGTCGCCTCGTTATCGCTGTTGAACAGGTCGAACGCAAAGATGAGCGAATCCTTCTTGCCGGCATTCTTGACCTTGCGCACGATCATGATCGGATGATTCATGCGGTACCCAAACTGCAGCCGGAACGCCGACTCGCGGATCTTCCACGAAAAGTACGGCGAGTCCTCCACACGGCAGATGGTCTCTTGCACGATCACGTCGTCTTCCACGTCAAACCCATCCGCCATGATGGCGATGATGTTGAAATCCTGTGGGCGCACGGGGTTGTCTTGGATGATGGAATCCACCGTGTCGAGCACATCTTGCGTCGATTCTTTGTACACGGGCACGAGGCTGACGATCTTGCGTGGCGGATGGATCACCTCGGGCTTCTTCTTGCGAAACGGCATCGCAGCGACACTGAGCAGGAACAAAAGACTCTGCCACACCACCGAGAGGATGTCGCGAGACTTGAGCGCCACCATGACCACAAGCGAGGCACCGGCCGGTGCGAGGAAGAGGAAGAGAATGACGAGACCCATGTTGAGCGCGCCAATGGCCATCATGAGACCATACCGACCGGCTGTCACACGCGACTGGACGAGTGGAGCATAGTCGGGGAACTTGTCTTGGTCAAAAGCCATCTTGCCGCCTTGCGACGCCATGCCGATCTTCTCCGCATCTCGATCCTTGTCGAGATCGTTGACCGGCTGGATGTCTTGCGGCGAGGCAAAGGGGTCGGTGGGCGCTTCGTTCGAGTCGGCAAAGGGGTCTGCCTCGGTCGTCGTTGGTCCCGAAGGCTCCGTTGTCCGAACGCGCAGACGGGTATGTGAAGCCTCTGATTCGGGCTCCGTGTGTATGGACTGCAAATCGCTGTGCGTCGGTTCCGAGTCGCTGGAGAGGCTCTCCGGTATGGACGAACGCCGGCTCGAGTCTGTTGATGGCCGTTCGACACGCTCTTCTTGCGAGCCTTCTTCTTCCTGTGCTTCGACTTGCGACTGCGCAGGAGTTTCAGTTTCTTCCTCTGCCAGCTCGACCTCGGTCTCGACCTCGACGGCGGCTGTAGCGACGACTGCTTCTTGCTGGCTCAACACAAAGGGCTGGCCGGACAATCCCGACTTGCGTTTTTCGCTGCCGTAGGTCGAACCCTGTCGATGCATGCCCGGCGTCATGGGGGTGAGAGGAGTCATGGGTGTGGTTGGCGTGGAAGGCACGGTACCGGCTGGATTCGCGGGCCAGCCCGACGAGTATCCTCTGGAGAAGCGGAACCTGTTGAGGCGTCCCTCGTCAAAGTCGTCGTCCTCTTCGCCATCGCTCGACGCCGAGCCTGTAAACGAGCTGCGCCGGCTGGATCTGTACGTCGGTCTTCTTGCGGGTGGCGGCGGCGGCACAGAGACCTCGAGATGGCGCCGGAACCTTGCCGGTACGGGTGCAAACTGGAAGGGCGTCCTCGACGTCGAAGCGGTCGACAACGACGCAGCAGCTTCCTCTTGCTGATGCAGCTGAGCAGCTTGGCTATCATCTTGACGCTGGTCGGCCATGCTTGCGAATTGTGGGTATAGTGATCTGCTAGAAGACTGCCTCTACGATCGATCTTGAAGGGGCGGGGGGTAAGCTTGTGCGTCGAAGAGATCAATGAGCGAGAGGCTGGGTATGTTGACGGAAAGACAATGGAGGAGGTGAAGAAAGCGATGGAGCTCGACCCGTTGGAAGAAAGAGCAAACCAAAAAGTCTGAAAGAGAGTTGGCATGGACCGAGCGGCATGAGGCCGGGCAGAACAATTTCATGCCGAATCGGGATGGCTCAGGGGAGCCTTGTCTTGCCACACCTGGTTGGCCTGGTACTGAAGGCCAAGAGGGGACGAATGAGCGGATGCGAGGCCAGCCAAGAGAGGCGTGTTGGTCTCAGGCATCGCAGCGAGTATGTCATGCACCAAGGACAGGGGTTAGCTGTGGAGGTAGCCGCGTCCAAGTCAGAGAGCAGGCAGCAGCCTGGAGATCAGCCACTTTTCCCGCCGGGCTGAGTGAGTGCGTGGCCGACGTATCGATCAGCGGATCGCTTAGTGGGCCCGCACGTGCGAATGAATCTGATCGTCCCACGTTGGCTGGATCGACACGAAAGCGTCCATCGCATAAGTGCTCAGTCTGCTGTACAGCCTGCATGGGATTAGCCGAGCTGGTGCGAAATGGGACTTCCTGACGAACAGAGACCATCGCTGGGTCAGAGGCAGCCCTTTGTGAGCGAGGCGGCTAGCAAAGTGGAGCGGGATCGTTGATCCGCGCTTGCCCTCGTGGAGAGGGGCCTGTTGGAGGTGCAGAGGCGCATGAGGCGGCTGGGAGTGAGGGGTGAGGCGAACGCTGCTTGGCGCGCTTGGCCGGTGGGCGTTTTGATTGCACGTCCAACATGGCGGAAGACTGGTTCGAACCGTTCGCGGCGCCAAAATTGGATTTTTCTTTCGGAATTTCGCAGTCCGCCGAAAGCATCGTGTGAACCGCACGTCACCACTCGCCTCCAGCCTGTTCGCCTCGCCCCCCGCGCGTCCCGTTTCTTTTTATTCCGAAATTCCGCATTTTCCATGCTTTTTCCCTTGCCGCTCAGCCCAGATCGCCTAATCGCCGCTTCACGCCGGCTGGCCAGCCCCCAATTTGACGCCCGGGACGCTGCATGGCCTTCTGCGCACAGTCGCTTCGATGCAGAGGGTGGGCGATCGCTTCATCCCCCCTCCACCCTCTCAGCCTGAAGGAGACCGCCTGAGATAGAGACCGCTCGTCTCGAACCCTCTGCCACAAGATGACTTCGTTGGAGCGAACGACTTGTTCCGAGTCTAGACGTCGGAACTCGGCTGTGCGAGTCGCCTCTTCGCCATGGCGCGCGTGTGACGACACATGGCGATTTCTCCCACGCTGCATTCCCTCGCCCGGCCTTCGTAGCGGAAGAGGCACCTCTCGTCTAGCCCGAGCTTGAGTCAACACTTAGCCCTTGACTTGAGGCAAAGAATGTCGCTTCGAGGATGCCTCCTTCCTATTCCGTACTTGGAGATAGTCGGGCCGATCGAGCGACTACTTTCCTCCCAACTGGCTCTAGTGCTCAAGCCTAGGGGTCTTGTACGAGCACCAAGGCTATTGTTTCGTCTACACTTCCCACGGGGAGATGGAGCGAATGAAACCTAGAGTTACTCCAAGCGCTAACCGACACCAGTCATAGTCCCCTTGGTCTCGCTGCCTTTTCCGAGCGGAGTAATGCTGTACCCGGAGCTTTTCCGGAAGTGTTCATCATCCAATGAGGCAAGCGGCTGACTGGTCTGGAGCCAGCATTACCAAAAGCGGCGGTCTTCTTCTCACGCTCCCTCTATATTGTGTTTCACCTCTCCGAACAAAACTCTATTCCGGGCAGGGCGATCGCTGCAAACGAGCTGTTTGCATGAGGCGAACTGCAAATTCTTAAGCGCATCGGTCGTCTTGTACATTCTTCTCCGAAAAGCTGCGATTCAGCAGCGTTGTAGAGGAGCAGAGGTGTGCGGTTAGCCGCCGGCAAGCATGGCGGAGCTGAATATTCCGACATGAGGCGAACGAGAAGAGCACGTTCGCAGCACATGGGCCCGGGTAGCTCACGGGTAGGTGCACCTTCTTCACAGCCGCTCTGGTCTTCCGCACTACACGTGCAAGAAGACTCGTTGCATGTCAAACACACCCGACTCCCTCGTGCAAGCTTCCAGCGGAGACGCAAAAACCAATATAAGATCACACCAAGCCGGCATATGGTCCCCATCTCTCATCAGCAAACTCATCTTTCTCGCCTTCCCTACCCAGACCCTTCCACCTTCCCCTTCCTAGTCTCTACTCCTCTCCTCTCTTCAAAAATGTCTTCGTTCGCAGAGCGCACCTCGCTGCCCACCCTCAACTCTGGCAATGTGATTGTCCAGGAGCCGCTCAAGGAGTCGCTTGACGTCGTCCGCCTCGTGGCACCCGTCCTCGGCGCCAACTATCCCGCCGTCTCGCAGACCACCACATCCGCCGACGCGTCGGAAGATGAAGACGACATGGAGACCGAAGACCTGGCCGACTTCCAGTTCACTGCCATGCAGCGCTGCCCTTCGCTCACCGCATCGCAGGACAGTCTCTCGCCTTCGCCCACTCCCTCGCCCAGCAAGCTCTCATTCTTCGGCGCTGATGCCACTTCCACTGCCGAAGCAGTCATCAAGAGCGACAAGCCTGCGACGTATGGCACGGTTCTCGTGGTCGGTGTCGGCTTTGTCGGCGCACACCTAATGGAGCGCTTCTCGTCCGCATACGAGGTAGTCGCATTCGACGTGTCCGAGAACCGATGCGAGTACCTGCGCAAGGCGCACTGCAACAATCCCAACGTTACCTTCATCTCGAACCTCGATGCCGACGAGAGGACCAAGTCGTTTGACCTCTGCCTCGTTTCGGTGCCTACGCTGCTCACCGCCGACCTGAGCCAGGTGGACCAGACGCACATCCGCTCGGCGTTCAACATGGTGTCGCGCATTGCTCAGCCTGGCTCAACCGTAGTCGTCGAGTCGTCCGTGACGGTGGGAATGACGCGCGAGCTCTTCTCTCCGCTGCTCGCCAAGGGTGTTCACGTCGGCTTTAGCCCGGAGCGCGTTGATCCCGGTCGCACGTTCCCCGCGTTCGAGGACATCCCCAAGGTGGTTTCGGGACTGGACGAGCCGTCGCTCGAGCGCATCACCAAGCTTTACTCGCGCGTGTTCAACACAGTGGTGCCCGTCTCGAAGCCCGAGGTGGCCGAGTTCACCAAGCTGTACGAAAACTGCCAGCGCCTCGTCAACATCGCCTACGTCAACGAGATCGCCGATGCATGCGCCAAGCACGGCGTCGACGTGCACGAGGTCGTCAAGGCTTCTGCCACCAAGCCTTTCGGATTCATGCCCTACACGCCCTCGCTCGGTGCAGGAGGCCACTGCATCCCCGTCAACCCATTCTATCTCTTTGCCAACTGCGATCTTCCCCTTCTCCGCTCGGCTGCGCTTGCCAACCAGCAGCGTCCCGTTGAAAAAGCGATCGAAGTCGGTTCCGCCGCTTCTCAGATCCACGCAACTTCCGCCAAGACCGGTAAGCCATCGGTGGCGATTGTCGGAATGGGATTCAAGCGCGGCGAGGCAAGTCTCGCCTACGCTCCCACCGTCACACTCGCAGACAAGCTCACCGAGCTCGGCGTAGACGTCAGCTACGTCGACGACTATGTCACCTCCGATCGATGGGCCAAGGTGGACCCTGCCACCTTCCAAAACGCCGAGCTGTTCGACCAGACCTTCGACGCCGTGGTTGTGGCGCAGAAGCCGATTGCCAGCGAACTTGCCGTGCTCGAAAAACTCTCGCGCGCCAGCATCTTTTACTACACCAAGTAGAAATCCCCTCTCTCGCATCATCCCCACCACATTCCTGTCTATAGCTCATGCACCTGTACAATAGAGTTTCCTTCGTGCCATGGTCCAATCCACACTGCTTCATCAGACAACCTTCGAAACTGCGAGACTCTGAAAATGAAAGGCCAAAAAAAAAAGAAAGGGAAACTGCAGCACCTAGGATTCCCACGTGGTCCCCCACCGCAGTACTGACTCGGCGATACCGTGCTTAACTTCGCAGATCGGACGGGATGCGGTGTTTTCACGGTTCTATGGCCGCAGATGTCATTGTCATCGCTCAGAAGCATCAACAAGACGGAATACGGAATGGGATGGCGGGGAGGGGGGTCCATTCGCTTCAGCGAGCTTTGGCGGGTTCGCCTCACTTTGCGGAGCTCGAAATTTTTAGCTCCAGGCGAAATGTGGCAGAAGCGCGAAAAAAATGAGCGACCGAGGCGCGCTGTCTGACGTGACCTCCTTTCGCCACGCCGCAGCGCCAAGTGAGGCGAATGAGTGCGCCCCGCTCCTGGCTGCTTCGACGGTACACTCTGCGGGTCGAGACCTGTTCTCCCTGGAGGTACGGATTGGCTGGCTTTCCTGCTGATGGACGTCTTGCTCAAGGTCGACTTTTGTTCTCTCTCGCCACCACCTTCTCGCAATCGCGTATACGAGGTTCGATCAAGATGGCGAGTTTGGCTCGGCGTGCAGTCTGGCTGGCGGTGGTGATGGTGTGGCTGCTGGTAACGGCAAGCGCAGCCCCACTCTCGAGCCCTGCATCCACGACATCATCTTCGACCAGCATCGAGAGCGCGACTTCGACATCGATGCAAACGACAAGCAGCACTTCCACTTCGTCAACTAGCACCGAGAGCGCAACTTCGACATCGCTGCGAACGAGCACTTCCACATCGTCCAGCTCGAGTGCACCTGCATCTTCTGCGGTGACGACTTCATCTTCCTCCTCGATATCGTCTTTTCCAAGCACGGCGTCGGGGGTGGGGTTGACTTCGTCGACTCCGCGCGCAAGTGGGACACTCGTACCTCGTCCGGAGAGTCGGTCCACCACGGCTTTGCGATCGCAAGCCACCCCGGCACGCGAAACTACTTCCCAAAAATCCAGCACGCATCGCGAACACCCAACCAGTGTTCGCGCCACTCGGTCGACCAAGCCCAAGCCTACACGCTCTGTTCGAACCAAATCTGTCCAACCCACCCGCGTCAAATCGAGCAAACCCAGCCGCACTGCCGGACCAAAGACACGAACAGCCACTCCAAAGACACGCACATCCAAACCCAGTACCACACATCCTTCCGCCTCAAAGACGCACACCACGCACACCACGCACACCACGCACGTGCACAGCAGCAAGACCCACACACACACCGCTTCGCCTACAGTCTTCCATCCCAAGGGCGGCAATATCGTTGCGGACCCAGTACCCGGTTCGACGTGGGAAAGGGTGCGAAAGATTCTGTTGATTCCGCTGTGCATCGTCACGGTGCTCACCTTTATCGCCGGCGTCGGACTGTATATCGCCGCGACGTGGGGAAGCGGTGAAGGCTGGTTTGAAAAAGCACCTCTCGTGAACCTCGACGAAAAGGCTCAGACCATAGGCCCCGGTCAGCCAGACGTCTTTCCTCAGGAAAAGCTCCTGGTGCGCGAAAGCGGTCAATTCCAGTTCAAAGCTCCGTCGGTACACGAACACCCCCCGCCCCAAACTTAGATCTTTGCGTTACTGTTGCTGTTCAATGCCAAGTACTTCGAATGCCGTATACAAAGTGAAGTGCCGAGTGTAGGCAGTGCTGAACCCCACCTTAAAAAAAAAAAGAACAGGGAGACGCGATAGTGTTAAAAAATATGCAAAAAGAAATGCTCCGTACTGGGCTCGAACCAGTGACCTTCCGTTGTAAATACTCAGCTGTGCTGAGGCACCGTGTATTAGACGGATGCGATAATCCAACTACGCTAACGAAGCTTCATATCTGCTGGACCCACTCATAACATGATGAATCTGCCTTGTCGGTATCAGATGCAGTTGGTGCGGTGTGGTGGGGACGCATGGCAACGGCTTGGGGACCGGCGGGGTGGGGGTTTTGTGGGACGGACGGATGCGATGGCTTCAACGGGACAACGAACGGCAGGACGGTACAACGTTCCGCGATTCAATCTGCTGTGCATATTTGTTTGGTGCAGATGAAAGGCGGTGCGTGCTCGCCAGCGATTGTCGTGATGTCGCCCGGTGCTGAAGCCGATGGTCGAGGGGGATATTGAGGCGATGAGGTGCACGCGCGCGTAATATGAAAGCGCGGCTTGTGCACGTCGGCGTCTCACTACCGAGATTGCGGTCGACGTTGTGGTGTTGAGCATGATTGATGCGTATAAGTAGGGGATGGCCCGAGTGGAGAGCGACGGCCCAACCACGCACTATCTTTCTCAACATGCAGACTTTCGTGCTCTGGATTTTGTGCAGCCTTGTGCTCGGTGCACTTGCACTTCCAGCCGACAAGGACCAAGCTCCCAACAATGACGGTGGTAGCCCAGCAAGCAAGAAAGATGGAGGAGTGGCGGTAAAGAAACGTTCGCCGCTCATGATGCCGGGAATGGGCGGACTCGGAAGTATGGGTGATCTTGGTGGTCTTGGAGGCGGAGGTCTGGGCGGTCTCAGTGGTGGTGGTTTGGGTGGCGGTGGTATCAGCGGCCTTGGTGGTGGCCTGGGAGGCCTTGGCGGTGGAATGCCGAACCTGCTCTCGATGGCCAACCCCTCCTCCTCCTCTACCTCTTCTGGAGCGGACACTTCCCCCCTCTCGGGTCTGATGGGTATGGGCGGGCTGAGCGGTATTGGCAACCTTGGCAACGCGGGCAAATTCGCCAGCTCTCTCTCTACCACGCCCGACACCACCAGCCCCTCACCCAACGACCCTCCCGCCTCCTCCTCCACGCCAGGGTGTCCACCTTTATACCTCATCTTCGCGCGAGGCACGGCCGAGATCCAAGGCACATTCGGCATCGTCGGACGCCCTCTCTGCACCGGCCTCCAGCAAGCAATTCCAGGCACGCTCTGCTACGACACCGTCTACACCTCCGATGCCGAATACATGGTATCACCCGGCATCGGCGCCAACACCGCCTCGCGCTTCATCGCCAGCATCGCCGCCAAATGTCCCACTACAAAGTACGCCCTTGCTGGGTACTCCAAGGGCGCAATGGTGGTGCATCAGATACGCGCAAAGAACGTCGTGGCTGCCGTCACGTTCGGAGACCCACTCAAGATGCAAGCTGTCCAGAGCACTAATGATGTCAAGACATTCTGCAATCTAGGCGACCCCGTGTGCGAGAACGGCATGATGATCATGGCACATATGACGTACAGCATGCAGGATATCCCGCAGGCGGTCCAGTTCATCGTCCAGGCATTCAAGTCGTCCGGAACAGCCACGAGGCGAAAGCGCCACCCGCGCCGAAGGCATGCATCGCACGGTGCTGGCCCGTAGATCCAATTCCCTCAACTACACCCAGCTGTACCGTATGGCCGTGCCATCATCCGAAAATGAAGTTCGAGCGTAGACCGACTGGCTGTGTGAGCAAGTTGCATTGCGAAGAGTCAAGGGGAGAGAAAGATGTACAGAGCAGGAGAAAAGAAAGGGGCAAGCATAGTCCGTAGGTCGAAGTTGAGGGCGAGTGGATGAGCATGGCGAGGTATATCTTGTGGAAAAAGAGTGATTAGAGCAGCACGGCACCAGCAGCAATGGCGGCGACGCACATCAAGATCGCCTGTGCGGCGGTGCTGGACGCAAAGTGGGGCGAGGTGAGGAGCGAAAGTGCGCCGCTGCTGGAACCCATTCCCGAGCCCTGGTTGAGCGCATTGCCGGTATTCGAGTTGTTGCCGTATCCGGGGATGGTGGTGAGGATGGTGCCGCGCGACACCTGGGGCGCGGGGAGCTGCGAGGATGGCGGTGGTGTGTAGCCCGAGATGGTCTGGACGCCGGTGTAGGTGGTTGCGACGCCGGCACCGCCACCTGCAGCGGCCTGTGCGGATGCGAGCGTGACGAGCGAGAGGATGAGCGCAACGAGCGCGAGCGCGAATGTGGTGGATCGCATGTTGGGTTGAGGTGTGCCAGGGGGACGATGGTGGTGGTGAAGAGCAACAGCGACGAGAGGCGCGTCGAATCGCCAAGGCTGAGAGCCCACTCTGCGGATGCTGCTCAGCTGCTGTGCCGATCTGCACGCCAGCCGAGCGCAGAGAGAGAGGTGCAGCGCGCTGGCACTCTGCGAGTCTCTAGCTCGAAATTCAAGTTGAAACTCGAAGACCCACTCAATTGCATTCAGCTTGGCACTCTGCGCTCCTGTGCCGCTTCGTCTCTCGACTTGACGTCAACAAGGCCCGCCCCTCTCCTAGATTTGGAAGTGCAATTTGTGGGTCGACCTAAAGCCTAACACTCTCCAATTTCAAAGTTAGCGTATCGTCCGAGACAAGCACCCGCCGCACAGGCACATCCACACGATCGAAAAGTCACAGTGAAGACTGAAGACCGAGGAAGAAGGTGAAGGCCAAGGCCAAGGCGGGTAGGAAGAAAAAATCTTGAAGTCGCGCTTCGTTCTGCTTTCTGCCCCCGTTCCACATCATACCCCCCAACCTTCCTAGGTACATGCCTGTTCTGCGCCTGGCCACTGCCACTGCCACCAGAACATACACTAGCATCACCACCTCTCGGATAGCTGCAACCACCGCTTCCGCCGCTACTTTTCGTTTCTTCGCGCCTACGTCTCGAACCGCCGCGCGAATCTCGGCTGCCTCGACCGCACGCACCTTTTGCGCCACCGCACTCGCGCACGCCAAATCGCACCGAATCAACAAGATGCCGCCCAAGAAGCAGGCCGTGGTGGAGAAGATCCGTCTGGGTCGTCCGTCGAATAACCTCAAGATGGGCATCGTCGGTCTGCCCAACGTGGGCAAGTCGTCGCTGTTCAACGTGATTGCCAAGTGCGACTTAGGCAAGTCGGCCAACTTTCCGTATGCGACGATCGAGCCCGAAGAGGCGCGTGTGCCTGTGCCCGACGAGCGCTTCACATGGCTCGCGGGGCAGTACAAGCCCAAGTCCGAAGTCCCCGCCTTCCTCACCTGCATCGATATCGCCGGTCTCACTGCCGGTGCATCCACGGGTGCGGGTTTGGGCAACGCCTTCTTGAGCAACGTCCGCTCCGTCGATGGCATCTTCCAGGTCGTGCGTGCGTTCGACGACGCAGAGGTCATCCATGTTGAGGGTGACGTCAACCCCATCCGCGACATGGAGATCATCTCGACCGAGTTGAGGCTCAAGGACATCGACTGGATTGAGAAGGCGCTCGACAACTCCAAGAAGAACGCACGCAGCGCAGGCAACGTCAGCCTCGAAGACAAGAAGCGCAAGGAGGAGGTGGCGATCATCGAAAAGATCCTCAAACACGTCCAGGAGGACAACAAGGACATCCGCAAGGGCGACTGGTCCAACAACGAGGTACGTATTCTCTTCGGCAATGCTGTTGTGGGGGTGGTTCAGATGATGATAAAGAGTGCGCAACTTGAGACACTCGATAATTCTTTAACCCAGCTCGTCGATGGCCCATCAAGCCAGTATGAGATAATTAGTTTTTCTACTGATCCCCACCGCCCCACACAACAGCAGCCCCTACCATCTTTGCATAACATTTCGCTGACCCTTTTTTGGCATTGGGTGGATTTGTAGGTGGAGGTGATTAACAATCTGCAGCTGTTGACGGCCAAGCCGGTAATCTACCTGGTCAACCTGTCGGAGCGCGACTATGTTCGCAAGAAGAACAAGTGGCTCGCCAAGATCAAGGCGTGGATCGACGACAACAACCCGGGCGATCTTCTCATCCCCTTCTCCGTCGCACTCGAGGAGCGTCTTCTCGCACTCGGGTCTCCCGAGGCCGAGGCGGCCGAACTTGCCACGCTGGGAGACAACATCACGGGTGCACTCGGAAAGATCACCAAGGCCGGATACGATGGTCTCGACCTCGTGCGATACTTTACTGCCGGTCCGGATGAGGTTCGTGCATGGACCTTCCGTAAAGGGCTCAAGGCGCCCGAGGCGGCGGGTATCATTCACACCGACTTCCAGAAGAAGTTCGTCTGTGGCGAGGTCTTCTCGATTGATGATATCAAGGAGCACGGTAACGAGGCGGGCGTCAAGGCCGCCGGCAAGTACAAGCAGATCGGACGAGAGTACAAGGTGCAAGACGGCGACATTTGCTACTGGAAGCACGGCTAGATCTTGTCCTTTTTTACTCAATTGCACTTTGTTTCGGACCAAGTCATCTTCCCTGCGGCTCAGGTGTTGCGTGAGAGAGTTGAGTTTGAATTGCCGGGTGGAATGCACACATGCTGCGGGTTGAGGAGCATCTAGAGAGTTGCGGGGTCTACATGGTGGTACGGGCATCGATTTTGCGCCTGGCCCTATCGCGTGGCTGTCTGAACACTGCCTCGTCCTTATCCTTCTTGTCCCTCTTGTCTCCCTTTGGCTTGTTCTTCCCCTTGGGCTCGTGCTGGGGCTTGGGCGATTCGAACGCATTGGGCGCCGTGGCGAAATCGAACTCGCCCTCAAACTTGCCCCTTCTCTTCTTGGGCTGCTCCCTGTCTGCCACCTCGGACTTGCGTTTGGTCTTGCGCTTGGCGTCCTTCTTGCCGTCCTTCTTGGATGAAGAGGCCGAAACGACAATGTACTCGTCCTTGTCCGAGTCACTCTCCTCCTCCACTTGAGCGGAAGTGGGAGCGTCGGGAGTGGGAGCGAGGGGAGGTGTTACTTCGCGAGTCGCAAGGGAAGGCTCGGCAGCAAGAGCAAGGTCAACGTCGGGGGAGGGGGCGGGGCTGAGGATGGAGCCGAGCGAGTCGACGAATTGCGCCTTGATTGCTTCGATGCGCGTCGCAGCGGGGGTAGAGGGTTGGTTGGAAGAGCCAAAGAGCTTCGACGTGGGCGCAGCGAGCGTGTCAGCGGTGGGGCGCACTTTGCGCGACGGGGTATCCCAAACGCCCGTGTTGAGTTGGTCTTGAGTGCGAGCGGCGTTGCTGATGGCCGAAATCACCGCTCCTGGCTGATCCACCTCGTCCGGTGCGGTTCTGGCCACTGCCTCGCCCAGATCCATCTCGTCATCGTCCTTCTCAAGCGAGGCGGCAATCTTCATCCTCCTCTCCTCGCTCTTCTCGTCGTGGTCCTTCTGCCACGCCTCGACCTCTTCGGCTATGAGCTGTGCCAGCTCAGGCGCACGCTTCTTGAGCTGCACCGCATTCGGCGGCACGCACGCCAGCACGCCCTCGACCTTGGTCGGCGCCCTGGCCGCTAGCATCATGAGATTATTCGCACCCAAGATGTAGCGCGGCGACTCGTCCTGCTCCCTCGCCACTCCATCGCGCCATCGATGCAGCGCGCGCACGAGCCTCTCCTCGCGCTTCATCTGCCGCACCTCCTTCCTCTCCTCTGTCCCCAATGCAGCCTCTCCACCCCACTTGCGCCAGACGCTCCTCCAGCCTTCGCGCGTCTCGCCGTCGGCATCCCACTCTTCCTTGGCATACGTCGCCATGGCAACCTCCTTGCTCCTCGTAAACACATCGCGGATGGCATCCACCCCTCCGGCTTCCATGAGCTCGTGTCGCAAGTTATCGTAGATGTACAGAAGCGTATGCGTGTCGCTGCGCGCATAGTAGAGCATCTCCTTGGGCAGCGGTCGGATGCGCCAGTCCGCAAGCTGGTACCGCTTATCCGCATCAAAGTTGCAATACCTCGCCATGAGATAGCCCAGCCCATGGCTCGGAAACAGCAACACGTTGGTGGCGTGGTACGTGTCGAAAAGGTTCACCAGATACAGTCCGAGATCGCGCTGCAACCACAGCACATCGTGATTCGCTCCATGCAGCACCTTGACCTTGTCGGGGTGGGTGAAGGACGAATTGAGCAGTTCGGCGTGTTGGCGCACGTCGTCCGAGAGCGTGTCGATGATCCAGTCGCCCCATCGCGTGCTGAGCTGCATGAGGCAGACGATCCCCTGGTAGGTGCGGTACGAGTGGTGTTCGAGGTCGATGGCGATCTCGGTTACACGGGGCTCGTCGAGATGATCGCGCAGCGCCTCGATCTGCGCCTTGGTGGACACCCACTGGAACGGAGAGCTGTCGGTGGATAGCGCCGGGTCCTTTTCGTTGAGCGGCGGTGGCGGCTGATCCTTGGCGCGCGGCTCGGGCTTGGAGAGTGCGTGTGTGGGCGGGTCGGCATGGAGGATTTCGTGGTAGTAGGGATTGTCCAGCGGATCGCCCTCGGCGCAGTACATGCCGCGCCTGGGGCCGCGTGGGAGCGGCTGACCATCCGCGCCAAGACGAGGCGGATTGACGTGACCCAGCGGCACCACCGCATTGGGCTTGCCGTACTTGAGGCTGGGCTGCCAGAGTGTGTCAGGCGAGTTGTCGGGCTTGGTGGTAAAGTTGCGCTGCGGCGGGGGGATGGGAGCATTGAGCACCCAGGCGGGTAAGTTGCCCGTCTTGGGCAGCGCCTTGCCGTTCTGCACCGCCGTCATGGCCTGCATCCTGCCGTGTGTCGACGTAGCATCGGCATCACCGTTGGCGTCAGCAGTGGCGGCATTGGCGAGCGAGCGCGGGGCGAGCTTTCCGGTGTACTCGTCGAGACAGGTGTCTGCGCTTTCGAGCAGGTGGTCGACGAGCTCGCCCAGGTTGGACGCAAACGACTCGTTGGTGGTGACGTCGGCCATGTCGAGCTCGAGCTCCACCTTGGCTTTGGCTTTTGCCTTGTCGGGTGAAGATCCTGAAGCCGAGCTGTGTGCGAGCGGGATGTTGGGTGCACGCGAGTCCGAGGCGATCCAGCTGGCGAGTTGGGAGATGGACTGCAGCAGCCGGTTGGACTCGGCGTCGAGTTTCTTGGCGAGCTTGCGGTCCATGCTGCGATGGAAGGCGAGGTCACCGTGGGTAGGGATGGCGGCTGCATTGCGAGTGAGCGGCTGGAGCGCCGACTGGAGGCGCAGCAGGTAGGCGGGCAGCTCGGTCTTGGGATCGGGCATGGCAGGTGTGGAGGCGGTGGCAGCAGGCTCGGGGGTGGACGCAGCCGAGTCGACCGCCTTAGTGCGTGAGCCTGAGCCAGATGGCTTTGACGGTGGCATTGTGATTGTGCTGCTGCCGTTGATGGGTCGAGAACAGCAGCGTGGGCACGACGATGGTGGTGGTGGTGGTGTGAAGGCAGCGTTGCACGCGAGTGGCCACAAACAAGAAGAACAAGCAAAGCTGTCTGTCGGCCCAAAAAATTCTCACTTTTCCGCCGCTGCTTTCATTTCTTCAATTCGGGCAGTGGAGGGCAGGCGAGTGATCGATCTAACAAATTCCAATCTCGCCAAATCCAATTTACGCGACTTTTTGTGGCGGCGCGTCGAAGCCGGAAAAGCGAAGACCAACACGTCGGACGGTGCGAACCTCGTCCTCGTCGTCCTGTCACCACCATCATCTTCATTATCACCGCCATGCCACCGAGGAAGAAGACGGCAGCGACAACCCAGCCGCCTGCAAAGCGTCAAAAGAAAGAAGCGCGCGACGACGATGACGACGACCCCATCCTGGACAGCAAAGACCATGCGGCAATCGCACCACCGCCTCCCATCCCGTCCGAGCCAACGACGCCCATCCAGCACTCGTACACATACGCATCTCGCGTGCCTCCCGAATGCAGCAAGATCGACACGGCCAACCCCAGCGTCAAGGTGCCGTGTGCGCTGGGTGTGGACGAGGCCGGTCGCGGTCCTGTGCTCGGTCCGCTGGTGTACGGCATTGCCTACTGTCCCGTGGCGTACCAGGACTCGCTCAAGCAGATTGGATTTGCCGACTCCAAGGCGCTCACCTCTGAGCGGCGCGACCAGCTTCTGTCAGCGCTCATCGACCACGACGCTCATCTCGGCTGGGCAGTGCGCGTCATGTCGCCTCAGGACATCTCGGCGGGCATGCTCCGGCGGCGGCCCGTCAATCTCAATGCGCAATCGAGCCAGGCGACAGTGTCGCTCATCGCGGGCGTGCTCGAGCAGGGCGTCGACGTCACCGAGATCTACGTGGACACGGTGGGCGATCCCAAGAGCTACGCGCGGCTGTTGAGCTCGCACTTCCCGAGGCATCCGCACATCAAGTGGACCGTCACGAGCAAGGCCGATGCCATCTATCCCATCGTCGGCGCCGCGAGCATCGCCGCCAAAGTCACGCGCGATCGGTGCATCGAACATTGGAAGTACGCCGAACAGCCTGCTCCAGCGCAACACACTGTGCTTGGTGACACCACCAATCGACCCGCACCACCCGTGGGTGAGCCGCAGAAGCGCAGGATCGAGGCCGACGTGTGGGATAGCATGGGTGCGCTCGGAAGTGGATATCCCGGCGATCCCAACACGGTTGCTTACTTGAAGCGCACGCTCGACCCCGTGTTTGGCTGGCCCGGTATCGTGCGCTTCAGCTGGGCCACCGCCAAGACGATGCTCGAAGAGAAAATCAAGCCGCCCACATCCAAGCCGCCCACTACAGACACTCCCGAACCAGTGCTGGGAGGAAAACGACTCACACGCTCTCTGTCTCGCACCTCTTCGATCGCTGATACCACCCCTGCGCTCCAACCCGATGCCGAGGGGAATGTCGCTGCAACACACGCGGTGAGCTTGTACGGTACACCGCTGCCACAGCCTGGAGTTCAGGGTGCGACGGTGCCACGCGCCTACAGGGTCAAGTGGATCGACGAACCCGTGGCCATCTCCAAGTTCTTTGGAGCCAAAAAGCCCGCGCCCAAACCTGGCTCTTCTGCCGATGCAGCCACGGCTACTCTGCAGTGCGAGATCAACGACTGGCTCAAAACCGAATCCACCTGGCGTGCCAAGTCCGACACTGCTCCAACCCAGCTGCAAATCAACACCAACAAGATGCTCAAAGACCTTGGCATTGCTACTGCCGACGCCACCTTCAGCCTGTTCTAAACCTTCAATCATCCGCAATGGAAAGTGTATTATCGGGGAAAGTGGGGTTTAGATGAGGCCTTGTCGCTTGAGCAGGTCGTAGGTCTTTTTGGTATACGAATTGCCATGTTCATCCTCGACCTCCTGTCCATCAACACCCGCATTTGCCTGATCGACCTTACCCTGTCTGCGCAGCTTCTCTGCCAACGCCAGCGCATCAGCGATGCTCGTCACATCGCGAAACTGCACCGTGTTGGGCAAGCCGAGTGCACGCATTCCAAACGCATGGCGCGATTCGGTAAAGTGCTTCTCGAACGCCTTGCGTCCATGATAGACGTGATCCGAACAGATCTCGCATTTGAACTCGTTGCGCAGACCGTGCAGCTTGTACAGCCAGAACGGAATCGGTCGTCCATCCCAGCCCAACGGCAACTTGAGCGGATTATACACCCGGCCCAATCCATCCTCGTCATCCATCCCCGTCGCTTCGTCCACATCTCCATCGAGACCAGAGGTAGGGTTGAGAGACGTCATGCGGTTCAGCTCTTCCTCGGCAGCCTCGGCCTCGGCTTGTCGTTCCCGATCCGTCAAGGCTGCTTTGCGTTCGACGTTGGATTTGGTATCGGCACGGATGGAGGTGAGCTCGTGCGCGAGTGCGGTGATGATGCATTCGTCGCGTGCCAGCGCTTTGGCACGCACTCGCGCCTTGATCTTCTCCGCCTCGCTGTGCGCCTCACCACCACCAGGTGCAGCTGCGCCGTCGCCTGCAGACTGCTGTCGCGCTGCCGCCTTGAGATGCTTGGGTGCCCGCAGATGCGCATCGTACACCGTCTGCTTGGCATAAAACCTCCGGCATGCTACACACCAGATCCCCTGCTCCCCCATCTCGCCCTGCACCAACCCCGTCCCATCGGCCACGTTCGCCTTGCCCGCGCCCGCGGCGCCAAACACCTCGGCCCCCTGCTGCTCCCATCCCTCCACCGCACCCCTTTCCCATGCCTCTTCGAACGAGTCCACCGCCTTTGTAGAGATCTTGTCCACGTTCGCCAGCGGCTGCGTCTTGCGCAGGAACCCATCGAAATACCTCCTGAGCTCCGTGAGATAGCTGCGGTACGCGTCCGTCTTCTTGGCGTGGTTGGGGATGGGCGAGCTCGGCCCGGCGAGCTTGCCGACATCGTCAATGTAGCTCAAGTAGCTCAGCCGCTTGGCCCCCTTGAGGTTGAGGTACGCCTCGTGGTGGACGTACAGGTCCAGGAATCGTCCCGCCATCTCCTCGCCCGAAAACATGCGGTCCACAAAGTCGTCTGCGTATCCTGCCGCTGCTGCAGCTTGCGATGAACCTGCGTCGGCATGCGACGATCCATCCGCTTCGAGCGCGTTAAACTCCACCGAGAACGTGTCGGGCAGCGCGCCCGGGTACCTCTCGTGGTAGTCGCGAACCCGACCCAGTCGCTCGTAGAACTCGCCCAACCCGTCGTCGTCGCCGTCTGTTTTCGTGGTGGTGCGCGTGGAGGAAAGCGCATCGAGTTCGCGCTGCCGATCACCATGCTCGTCGGCGTAGAAGCGGTCGAGGTACTGGTAGCGCGATGCGACGCGGTCGAGCAGGTCGGACGCCTTGTGTGCGCGCTTGAGCCTGTCCTTGTGTGTGAGCGTCGACGACGACGTGGCCGAGGAGATCAGCAGGTCGACGAGCGCGTGCTGGTAGCGTTCTGCCTCCTCGTGCGTCTGCCTCGCCACTTCGATGAGCGATGTGTCTGCCATGTCGCCGCACAGTCGCAAAGGATAGTCGGGTGTGGGGGATGAGGAAGGTGGCACAGCGTCCAAAAGGTGGAGAGCAATCCCTCTGATCCGCACTTCCGAAAGCCGAACTTTTTTTTTGGGTGGGCTGGAATTTTTGGTCACGTGCGTCGAGTGTGCGGACTTTGTGTGCTTCCGCTGCTCCACATCTTTGCCTCTGCACCTCCATCCTCCTCCTCCTCCTCCTCTTCCTCCTCATCGTAAGGACACTCGCCCATCATGTCCGGCGGTGGAGTCAACGCGGGCGACAGCAAGCTCGTGTTCGAGAGCTCCGAACACGTCAAGGTGGCGCCCACCTTCGATGCCATGGGCCTCAAGGAGGACCTGCTGCGCGGCATCTACGCCTACAACTTTGAAAAGCCATCGGCGATTCAGCAGCGTGCCATCCTGCCCATCATCCGTGGGCGGGATGTGATTGCACAGGCGCAGTCCGGCACGGGCAAGACGGCGACGTTCAGCATCTCGATGCTGCAGAACATCGACACCACGCTGCGCGAGACACAGGCGCTGGTGCTCAGCCCCACGCGCGAGCTCGCCATCCAGATCCAGTCGGTCGTCCTCGCGCTCGGCGACTATCTCAACGTCCAGTGCCACGCATGCATCGGCGGTACGAGTGTAGGTGAGGACATCCGCAAGCTCGACTATGGCCAGCATATCGTCTCGGGCACGCCCGGGCGCGTGTACGACATGATCCGACGCCGTCACCTGCGCACCAAGAACATCAAGATGCTCATCCTCGACGAGTCAGACGAGCTGCTCAACATGGGCTTCAAGGACCAGATCTACGACGTGTATCGCTACCTGCCGCCCGCGACGCAGGTGGTGCTGCTCTCGGCCACGCTGCCGCAGGACGTGCTGGAGATGACGAGCAAGTTCATGACCGACCCCGTGCGCATCCTGGTCAAGCGCGACGAACTCACGCTCGAAGGCATCAAGCAGTTCTTTGTCGCCGTCGAAAAGGAAGAGTGGAAGTTCGACACGCTCTGCGACCTCTACGACACGCTCACCATCACTCAGGCCGTCATCTTTTGCAATACGCGTCGCAAGGTCGACTGGCTAGCGGGCAAGATGAAGGAGAACAACTTTCAGGTCAGCAGTATGCACGGCGAGATGCAGCAGAAGGAACGCGATGCCATCATGGCCGAGTTCCGACAGGGCAGCTCGCGCGTGCTCATCACCACCGACGTCTGGGCGAGGGGTATCGACATTGCCAACATCTCGCTCGTCATCAACTACGACCTCCCCACCAACCGCGAGAACTACATCCACCGCATCGGTCGCTCCGGTCGCTTCGGCCGCAAGGGCGTCGCCATCAACTTTGTCACGCTCGAAGACGTGCGCATCCTCCGCGACATTGAGCAGTTCTACTCGACCCAAATCGACGAAATGCCCGTCAAACTCGACGATGTCCTCTAGTCCCCGATTCCCATGCTTGTTTGCGCTCTGTACTTTTATGAATACCATTGGTCTCATTTGCAGCCCGGTTGGCGTGCGCCGGCTTGTTCACACCGATGCGCACCGTCACATTGCATTGTGGGTCGTCCGGGGAGGGTGCTGAGTACAACCGATTGCCGATGTCTGTCTTTCATCTCGCCACGCGCGGGAACGATTGGTGGTTCCGACGGGACGCAGATGAAGTTGGCGTCGCCATGTCAGCTGCCTCTGCTGTGATACAGTGGCGTCCCGAGCGGCGGAGTAGCGCGGACGAGCTCGAAAGCGTGCAGCCTGTGCCCCACAACTTTGCACCGGCGGGCCATATAAGCCTCTGCCTCTTCGAGCCATGCCGGAATCCATGCCGTCGCCAAGCAATCTGTCACGATGCGATCCTTCCTCCTCGTAGCCTGCTGGGCAGTGTTGATCTCCGTTGTTTCCTGCGTCAAGGACTTTTCGCTAGGATGGAGCATGCTTGACCACGTCGCCCGTACCGACGTATCGAGCACTCTGGCCGAACGATTCCCGCACGTTGCACCCCACGAACGTGCGCACATCGGTTTCGTCCCCGACCGACTCTCTGTAAGCCCCTTCCTTCACCCCCTCATCCCCGGCTTATACTGACATCCCTCGTTGTAGGGTTTGATTTCGGGAGCCGACACGACGGGCCGACTCAAATTCGCCCTTCCCTCCCCCGGCAATGCTCTACTCTTCACCACCCCTGTCGACACGGGTAAAGTTCGCGCCGTTGGTGTAGTCACCACCCCCAGCGGCACGCACAAGTACTTTCGAAGTACGCCGTTTGAGCCGGTTCCGTTGCCACGGCTCGTGCGCGGGGAGGATATCGTCGCCCCTCGTGCGGTGGACAAGATGGCGTTTGGAAAGAGATACGTTGCTCTCGACACCTGGCACCCCGATAAAAAGGTCATCCTCACCAATACGGCAAAGGTACCCCTGACGACCGACTACAGGTACGTCGGTGTGTATCCAACCGAAGTCCTGGCCGAAGTCCTCGACCCCGAGAGGGAAGCTAGGCTCGTGCAGTGGTCCAACACTCCGACATGGGATAAGGCCAAGCCACAACAGCTTGTAGTCGCGCAGAGAGGCTCGCCGAGATGGATGAGGATCAAGTCGTTCGGATCGTGGGGGTCGTTTGGGTCCAAGGGCTCGCGTTCGTCGAGAACATCCACTCCAACCACTCCAACCACCGAGTAAGGCCCTTGCACACGTCATACGCCGCCAATGCCAACGTGGCCAGTGTCTCAATACACAGTGCGTACAACATTGCTGGCCTTGCCCTTTACAATGTCAGCAGAAGAAGGATTCCAGCCTCTCGAGCGAGGAGTTGGAGCGGCACGCCTCGTTTCAATGAGTTGAGGCAAGTTCACACTTGGCGACGTTCATTTGTTCCGATTGCATCATGTCTGTGCAGTAAGTCCAGACGTGCTGCGCTTCACCTTTGGCGGAGGTGCCAAGTCGAAGCGAGTCCTGCCACGCCGTACTGCAAGCCTGCGCCAAACCTTCACCGATACAAACGCAGCGGAGCTAAGCAAGCACGGCGTGACCCTGCTGAGAGACGAGACGATCGCCCAAAAGGAGCATGAAAGTGTCTCGGTGGAGATCATGCTACGAGGCGCCATGTGTGAAGCTTTTCGACCAGACCGAATCCCACTGATGCGACGTGGACGTGCATTGCTGCTTTGCGAACGAGCACAAGCGCGAACGGGTATGCTGGTATGCTGGGACTACGACCGTACGCCCTGCGCGTGGCACTCCGAAGAGGTAACCAGGTACAACATGCGACATGCAAGCAAGTGCGACATGCAAACACGTGCGATATCGCGAACAAGCACAAGAGCGAACCGAGTGCATCCACCATCTGTGCTGAGAGGCTGCGACTATTTACGCCCTGCAGGCGGCACTGGGAAGGGGGCAGTCCTTCACAGCATGCGAAATGCAAACGAGTGCGCCAACGAGGATACAGTGATGGAATCGTACACATGCCGGGGTCAAAGTTAATGATCAGCCGGCCCCCCCCCCCCCCCCCCGCATCGCCGCACACACAAGTTGGTAGCAGATGGGAAAGCAGGTGGGAAAGCATCCGACGTTGCAAAAGAGTGCGGGAACGAGGGTGCGACCAAAGGAGTGCGCATATAAGGAGCCGTCCAGGCTAGGTCCGACACCGCACAGACGCACAAACCAGCTGCTACTGTGCGCAGGTGGGAACGCATGCGAGATTGCAAAAGGAGTGCGACGCTACAGACAATGCGCAGACCACTCCGAAAGATACATAGCTATACAGCAGACGTGCAAAGGAGTGCGGCATTGCGATCCAGCCTACGAGAATGACTAGATGAATATGGTGCTAGGATCTCACGCCCTGCACCTGGCGGGCGCTTTGTACACCATATGCATTCCTGCCCTTCTCCTGCTGTGTCGCCTGGGCAGTCCTTGGTCTCTGCGGCCTTGGCGGAGCCGAAAGTGGCATGTACCCCTCTGCTCCTCCCTGCTGTCTACCAAAAACCCCTTCGCGGGGAGTGCGATCTTCGTTGTGCTTTCCCAATTGAACGTTCTCGATGGGATACTGGGCCTCTCCCCACGCATCGGCCGTGAACGGTCGGCGCTCGTCCGCCTCTACTGTCCTACTCCTTCTTCTTACGCGCGAGTCGGCGAACTCCGCCGGCACGAGCACGCCAAACGAGCGCTGTCGCAATCCCTCCGCCCGAGCGAGGTACTCGAGCTTGATGCTTTCCGACGCTGTAGGCGGTCTTGATCCCGAGCGGGGCTGCGACTGCGATGGACTTCGATCGGGCCGTGGGACGATATGCCCCTGCAGCAGTGCTGGGTCGATCTTGGTCTGTCGTGCCAGTCCGGCTGGTAGACTGATCGGGATCAACTTTCGCCCGTTCACAACGATCGGTTTGGCCGCACTCGAGGCCGAGGAAAGAGAGGTGGACGAGGGTTTGGTGTGCAGCACACGACCAGCATGTGCATCTCCCAAATCCAGCTGCAACGCCGGTGCCACCGAAGCGACACTTGGAATTGGCCGCTGGGGTTGTCCGAATTGCGCCGATACCGGCGAAGCCTGCAAATGCAATCTAGCGGGATCGGTATCACGGCCGGGGGTGGCGGGTTGGGACGAGTAGCTCGTATCGGCCGAGGTGGCGCTTGCGAACGACGCACCCGCTCGACTCGGCTGTCGAAGCGGACTGTTCTGCATCGCACCGGCAAGTCGAACGGGGGATACCGGTGCACCGTCTGGCAGCACTGCACGTCGGGATGAAGCCGGCGAAGCCTCGGAATGCAGCGACGCCGAACGGGGAGAGTCGATGGAGGGTACGACCTTGGACGCGAGCGAGGGCACCATCTGCTTCTTGACGAGATTGATCAGGCGCGATTTGCGCGCACGCTCAGGATTGAGCAGCGTCGCCGAGCACGAGAAGCGCACGGGCACCAGCCTCCGCTCCCACTCGCCCTCTACGCGGTAGGCGAACTTCCATGCCAGCCTCCCCCTCCGCTCATACCCGGCCACCTGATGCACCCCCGTTCTGGTCGATAGTGCTGCTTGTCGCGTCAGAAGATCGGCCTTGGTATCCTCTCCCACGGTCAAGTGCTTGAGCACCGCCGAGCCATCGCATTTACGTCCTACGTCCAGTGCCCTGTCATCGAGGGGGCCGAATTCGAGCGTACCGGATTGTTCGGCTTCCTGGTCCTTGTCACCGCGCGACTTGGGCCGCTTGGGCGTCATCGCCCTCGCTGCCTCTGTACCTTCCACCAGCTGCTCCGGCCTTCCGAACGGATCGTACGCGAGGTACGTCATTGTCACAGGCACCACACGACCGTCGTGTTCGAGATGCAGCGTCAGCCCCGCGTGGAGATACGACGCCCATCCGGATCCACCTGCTTTGGACGCCGACCCCGTCCCGCGGCTCTTGGGGCGCGGGAAGGTGGTGGTAGTCCGCGGCGTTACGGGCAGCGAACTGTTGGTGGTGGCGGGAGAGCTGGCCGAGCAGATCGACGATCCCGGTGTGGGCTGCAGCGCACTGTGCGAAAAGAGCTCCGAGCTCGTAGCCGACACCTGGCTCGGATGACGCTTACCGCCAGTGGCCGTTGACCAGCCCACGGCTCGAGGTGGTTCTTCGTGCTTGGTGGCCGCTGCGTTGGTGTGGGCTTCGACGCGGTCCGACTCTCCTAGCGTGCGCGACCGAAACCTGCGCCCAAAGAACGGAGCCCTCCCGTCGGTTTGCGCCGTCGACGGACGACGCTCCGCATCACCCGCAGCAGCTGCATTGTTGACTGCACCGGGAAGCGGCGGCACGGGCGTATGGGCCGCTGCAAAGAGCGACGACGCATCGAGTCGCAACTTGGGCGATGACGCCACACGCGCGCGCAAGAACCGCGCCTTACCCGGCGACCTGGCGGCGTTGATCTTTGGCTGTGGCTCTGGCAGTGTGGGATGCATAATCTCGTACGACGTCAAGCCTTCGGAGCGCACCTCGTATCTGGCATCGGTTGGCGATTGCACGTGCTGCTGCGGCGGGTACACCGGCAGCACATGCCCCGGAAACGTCAGCGGCGACACCGGCGGTTCGTGCGTGTAAACATCGGCGGTGCTGGGCCGCACACGAAGCTGGTTGAATCCCGCACGGGTGGCGGTGAGAGCCGAGTTGAAGCTCAGCTGCGACGGGATGCTGAGGTGCCCACCATCCGATGCGGCAGCACACCCTTGAGCCAGCAGCGTACTATCTCCATGCACGCTGGTTGGGGTGAGCGTGGCACTGTTGAGCTCGAGCATGTGAGGCGTTGCGCTGGTGACGCTGGAAGCCGAGGCGGAGTCCGAGGTGGTAGCGTGCGACGAGGTTTGGGAGCGCGAGCATGAGGGCAGCGAATCGTCGTGCGAGGTCTGGCTCGTGCTGCACGCACCCATCGTCGACTCGACCTGATGATCGTCGGCATCGGAAGGAGGCTGAACGGTGTACGTCTCGTCAAAGAAGCGGTAGGCACGACGGTACAAGTGCTTGGACGGCGCCTCGTTGCCGCGCGCCGTCGACATCGGCTGGGTGGGATCGTGGTACGACGACGAGCGCGAAGAAGCGCCGATCGAATCATCCGACACGCCCGAGGCTTTGCGCAGCTCGTTCAGCGGCGGGCCAAAAGTTCCATGCGAAGACGAGTGGTGGATGAACGGTCGCTCGTCGATCGTGTCTTCCGAGAAGCGCGACGAGAGCAGACGAGACTGTGCTGCGAGGCTCGGAGGATGGTAGGGCAGCTTGGAGATGGGCGAGGACTGCATGGGCGCATCCTCGTCGATGGTGCCAATGTTGAACGACGGTACTCTGCTGGGTGAGCTCCCACTCGAAGCCGAGCTTGAGGATGCGGATTGGCGCGGTGGGGAGAGACGGATGCTGTCTGGCCTTCGCGGATACTCGTCTGGGATATCGATGCTGAGCCTGGCAAAGTCGATGGAGAGCTGAGAGGAGCGTGCCGAGCTGTAGGAGACGGAGGGATTGCGCGTGGCGTAGTGGTGGTTGTCTGTGGGATCTGCGGCATTGTGGACGCGTGGGTCGAGGCAAAAGGGCACCTCTGCGGAACTCCAGAGGGTCGAGATGCTGCCTGCTCTCGAAGCGACTCTAGGGACGCGCGAGTCTCGCTCGTGCGAGTCTGGGTGGTATGCCGACGACATGGTGAAAGGCGGTCAAGGAGCGTGGGAAGAGAGTGTGTACGAGGAGGACTCCTCGGGTTGAGAGAGGCTCAGAGATGGCAAGCGAGCATTCCGCGAGGCTAATCGAAAGACAAGGGACGAGGCTGGTGGAAGAAAACGAGACGGTGGGTCGAGGACGAGTTTTGAAGGAATGAGAAGCGAGCGTGAGGTGTAGCTTGCCCAGTGGGTTTTGTCTGTGTGGTCGAAAGCGTGAGAGCGTGTTGCGAATGCAGTTGGGATGTGATGATCTGGGTATATCTAGAATGAGGCGAGGTGGGTTTGTGATGTGTGCAAAGGGGGCGCGTTGGATGTGCAGTTGGGGCTGGCCGACGCACGTATATGAAGTGAGCGAGACGAAGTAAGGAAGAAAGTGGTGATGGGAATGAACGAAAGGAGAGGGGGGGGGGGGAGGGGGAGATAGGGCTGCCTGTGCTGCGCATGGCGAGCACACGCTCAGGGAAGAGTGACAGCGGCGGTGGCGGCGAGGGCAAGAGGCGTCGAGGAATGTGAGTGAGTGCGGCCATGCGAGCTGCAAGATGGCGACTAGGTGCGAGATGCGCCCTGCAGGAGGAAGCGAGGTGGGACCCACAGGAACGGCACGATGCACGACGATGCGGTCGTACCCACGCTCTTTTGTTCAAGGGGGTGTGTGTCGATGATTGCGGCGGCTCGAGTGCCGGTTGGCGGTAGCGCCTAGCCTCTTTTGGGTGGTGTCGCTGCTTGGCGCTGCTGTCACACACTGCCGCCTGCCATGGCATAACTTTGTTTTTCAGTATTTCTTTTCTTTTGGCTCTCAGGGCAGGCGGAAGGGGAGGGAAAGCATGATGTAGGATCGGATTGCGCTGTATCCGAAGACTGCAGCCATGTGCGCCTGCAAAACAGGAGGAAGCTGCATTCGGGACGCACCCACGTATAGTGCGCATGAGTGTGGTGGGTTGCGAGCGTGAGTGTGAGTGTGAGTGAGAGTGAGTGAATGGCAAGCGAGCTGCTCCAACGCGCCCACCTCAAAATCTTCTTAAGAAGCGACGCGCGCTGCTGCCTCTTTACCTTTTGCTGCGCCTAGACTGGCGAGGGGTTGGCCAGGAACCGCGCCCGCGTCCCGTGCGCGCGTGCGAATGCTCGGATCCCGCTGGATTGTTGGTGTTTGGTGGTGGCGGGGGGCGGGGGCTTGTGCGCAGACGGGCCAACCGCCAGCCCCCCACTGGCGGCAAGGGGCTTTGCAATCGATGCTGGGGGTCATGGCATGTCGAGGGCATATAGAGTCGAGTGGAGCGAGCGCCAATCGAGAGCTGCAAGGGTTCGTGGCTGTGGAATTTGATATAAATTGGCACCGATCAAGGCGCTGGCGCAGTGTTGGGAAAAAGGGCGGATGCAATTTTGCGAGCTGCATCGGTTAGGCGCCTCCTGGCGTCGATGCAGCTTTGCCTTGCAGCGCTTGAAAGGAACCAAACTAACACCGCTCAGCCAGCCATTTTGGAGTGTTGGTGATTGTCATGCTTGCGATGGGCGCCGTCGGATCCCAACCCCCTGCCTGCGCAAGTGCAGTACATGCTGTCAAAGGGGTCCCGACGTTTCGCATCGGCACAAGATCGACAATCGGCAATCGTCATTCGTGGCTCCCGATGCGGTTGGCAGATGTTCCCAGCTCCACTCAATATCAAAGTCGGGCTGTCAGGGTTGCAAGAGTGTATTGATGGATGCAGAGCACGCTCAAGTGGCTGAGCCGGTCCGAGCGGCTACAGAAGGAACAGTGGGAGTGGCCGGTGCGTATCTACTCGGAGTCCTCGAGGAACTGTTGGCGCGAGAAAAAGGGAGCGAGGCGTCAGTATCGCTGCAGCATGAGCACAAGTAAGGGTGGGAGACCGCAACGTACCTTTCCACGGATGTCCTTCCACTGCTTCTGTTGGGGATTTCGAATCAAAGGGAATGAACATGGATGCGTCTGCGTCAGTGGCTGCTGCGTCGGTCGTGCTGTGGTTGGTGGCCGAGGAAAAGCGCAACTCACGCCTTTGTTGTGTGCGTCCCACCATGCTGTGGTGGCAAGGTCGTAGCCGATGCCGAATGCAAACGCGCCAAAGAAGATGGAGCCGACGCTGTTCGAATGCGAGCCAAGCCGAGTCAGTACGAGTGCGGTTGCGAATGCGAGTGCGAATGAGTGCGAATGCGAGTGCGAATGCGAGTGCGAGTGTTGGAGGGAGTGACGACTCACTAAACCGAGTTACGCTTGAATACGGTGTTGTAGACGGACTTTGCGAGCGACATGGTTGCTGATGTGATGTGAGGGTGACGACGGTAGGTGGTCGAGAGCGTTGAGCGGGATGATCGCGACCACACTTCTTCCGAGCCCCAGAGAGCCACGCCGGCCGTCGATTTCAAATCCTCGAATCCGGGCCCAGGCGGATGCGCCGCCTTTCGGAACCGACCGCGATGCAAATTCTGCAAACTATCCGAGTGGTACTTTGAGTCGACGTAACATTTCGCAAATGACCTTGCTACTCGCACGAGACAGATTCCAAAAGAGGACAAGCCCCTGATTCTCGGCTCGCTTTTTGGAGCAAGACGCGTGCGGAGAGAGGGGCGACGTGCATGAGAACGCGTGTGCTCTAAAAGACCAACACTCTACGCCATGGTTGCTTTCGTGGCGCGGCGGCAGTAGAAGTTGGGCTCTGCCGGCCGTGTGAGCGCGGGAGCGCGTGTTGGCCGGCTTTGCATCGGAGGCCCCTGAGAGCAGAGAGCGAGGCGACCCTGCATGCATCCAAAGCTGCCGAACTCAACTTTGTCCAACGCATAGCAAAGCCAAGCCGAACCCACCTCGCCATCCTCACCTCCATCTCATCCGCCTCGCCCCACATCGACGTCATCCTTCATACCCACCACGCTGCCCTCGACACCGCCGTCGCCAGTCGCACATACATATACCGCACCACCACCACCACCACCACCACCACGCGCTCCTCCTTCTCCATCACCACCAACGACAATCATCCAACCATGAAAAAGATCCAGCGCTTCGTCGGCGTAGGCGACTCCAAGCCCGCTTCCGCACCCCTCAGCACGAGCCCAAATGCCTCCTACCTCGCATCGGCCTCAACTCCCAACGCTTCTTCCTACGACCCTGCATCGCCCTCGCCAAACCACCTCTTGCCGCCCACCACCCAGTCCGCAAGCGTCGCGCTCCCACAGCCCCAGTACGCATCCAGGCAGGTCTCTCCGCAGTCCTCGCACTCTATGCTCCACTCGCCCGCCGCACGCGCATCGCCTCAGCCGCACAGTCCAAGCGCTCACCAGCAGTACTTTGACATTCCACCACGCGCCGTCTCGCCAGCCGCAACAACCCCACATCCCGTCTCGCCGCTCGCTCCCCCATCCTCCTCCGCAGACGTACACCTCGTGGAACGTCCCGACCTCCACAAGTCGCTCAAGGCCCTCGAGACGCTCCTCGTCAACCTCGACGAGTACCGCGACCTCTCCGCCCGCCTCGCCAAGGTCCAAAAGCGCCTCGCAAAGAGCGCCTCCGACCTCGAACGCAACAAGGTCGTCCTCGACACCCCCTCCCAAACCCTCCAGATCTCCTCCACCATGTTTGACGGCCTCGCAGACGTCGCCTCTCGACACGCAAAGCACATCCAAAAGGAGTACGAGGCGCTCAACGACGCCTGCGCAAAGTACTTTAAAAAGGTCGCCAAGGAGGAACGCGCACACGACGACTACCTCGCCACCCTCGATGCCAAGATCAAAAAGGCAAACCTCGCCCACGACAAGAACGTCAAAAAAGCCTCGGGCACAAGGGCGCTCGAGTCGCACGACAAGTACATCGCCACGGTTCAGGCGCTCACCAACGACGTCAGCCGTGCCAAGAATGCACACGCCCTCTCCATGGCCGCAAAGAGCCACGTCGCCTCCCTCCTCGTAGCATCCACCCTCGGCGGCCTCGCGGACGTCGACTTTAAACATCGCTGCGAATCCATCCGTCGCATCGGTCCGCACGTCGGCCGCCTCAACCACCTCCTCTGCTTCACCTCGTCTGAATTCATGCCTGCCCTCCACCAATCCGAGCTCCAACAGGCACAGCAGGGCCAGGCGGACTATCTCGCAAGCCTCGCCGCTCAGGTCGAGGCGCAGGTCGTCGCCCAGACACACATCAACGCCAAGATCAACGAGGACACCCAGACTATACTGCGCGCACAGGAGATGGGTTGGCGTCCTCCTTCGCCACTCGCCCCGCCCACCGCCGCCTTTCACAACCTGGCACGCAGCACAAGCATCAACAGCAACGCCAGCCGCACCAGCGCAACGCCCGCCACCTCATCCTCGACGCTGCAGCAGCCAGCGCCTCAAACAGCTCAGACAGGCACGCGATCGCGCACACACTCGTCGGCCACCGCCAACGAGCCACCGACTGCCGTTTCCGCATCGCTGTCCCCCGCGCCGCTGGCTGACAACGACGCTGCCTCGGTTCACAGCGTGGCGACCGACCGAACGCCTCGTCAAGTCGAAGCCTCGGCCGAACGCGAGCCCGCTTCGTCGCGCGCCTCGTCGGAGCGCTTGCTCACAGTCGCCAACGCCGCCGAACGCGGCGTGGTCCGACTCGACCGTGCGCCCACGGGCTCCACGATGAAGTCCATGGCTGCGCATCCCGAGACGTGGGATGCTGCCTCCATCGCCGCGTCTCGCTCGGGCCATGCCGCCTCGCCACCGCAAGGCCACGACCGCACCGACACCTCCGCCCACGAGGGCTCGATCGTCGACAAGCTAGCCGTACCGCGCGAAGACTCGGATGCCGCTCCGAGTCTTAGCGCCAGCCATAGCGCACAGGGGTCCGACGACGCTACCCGCATCCCGCGCACTCCGGACGACAGCGAAGCTCTCCCCGCCCTGCATGCCGATCGTGCCAAGCCCACCGCATCTACCGCCATGCGTCCTGCCCAACGCGCGCTCGAATCGTATCGCGAGCAATCTATCCCCAACGACGCCACCAGTGCAATTGGGCGATCCGACAGCGTGTACAGCACCAGCAGCCAGCAAAGCGCTCTGGGGCCGCTGGCGGCAAGAGAGGCCAGTGCGCGTAAGCTCAGCCTGTGGGAGCGCGAGCGCGAACGCATGCGTCAGCTCGACAACGATCCCGCCTCTCGCCCCTCCTCCGCGCTCTACTCCACCGCCTCTAATGGTAGTGGGTGGACGCGGTCCAAGCCGAGCGAGAGTGCGGGTAGCGATCGCAGCACCGGCTCGCAGATCGGTATGGGTCTGCCACGACCCGCCACCGGCGCCGAGGATGTAGACCGGTATGCGCCGGCTGTTGGGTCGACGCGCTTATCGGCGACGGGTGTGACGCGCTCACTCAGTACCGACACCACCGCTTCCGAGCGCAGCTTTGTTGCGCGCATGAAGGCGCGCTACCAGGCGGAAAAGGAGCTCGAGCGCGAACAGCGCCAACTCAACGTGCTCGAAAAGGAGCGGGCGGCTAGAAGAGCAACTATGGATCCCACACTCTCCTTGCCCTCGCTCAGCGGCGCACGCTCCGGCGGAGGTGGGGGTGGACGGGTTCCCGAGATCGCGTCGCGATACCAGATGGCTGGCACATCCACCTATGCGCAAGAAGTGCCCGCTCGGCGGTACCACGACAGCCTTCCCGCTGGGTCTCGTCTCAGCGCCTCCTCTACACCCTCGGCGAGTGGTGTGGACGAGTTCGGCGGTTTGAGGGCGAGACCGGAGGCGGCGCATTCGGACGTGTGTGGATGCCACCAGTGCTCGGCCCGTCACTACGGCAGTGGCACCACGCGCGTCGACCGCACCGAGCGTCCGCGAGAGTACAACGTCCGTCGCACCTCGATGCCTGTCCCCGCCCGAACCGGACCGGTCGATCCACCCCGCGCCAAACAGGCGATGTACTCGTCCTCCCCCGCACGAGACGAGTACATGCAGTACGCCCAGCGCCCGCAGCATGCATTTGCCAACGCACCTGCGCGCAGCTACGACGAAGCCCCCGATGCTGCTAGGCGTGTGGCGTTTGCACGCGAACCCCAAAGCATCCGCTGAAATGTACAGTACTCGCACGAATCCATGCCTTTGCTATCCGAGCTCTCGCGTATCGGGTTGCCGGTGACCGGTCAGTGGATGTGGGGAAGCGAGCCAAGCTGCTCGGTCAATTTTTTTCGCAAATCTTACCAAAATAGCGGCGGTGAAAGTATGCCGGAGCTAAAGCTTGAGGTGAGCGGCTTGATGCGGACCGTAGGGGCCGTTCGGTCGCCGGTGGGGGTGGAGTTGGAGCCGGCTTCCATGCATGAGGGTTCGGCCACTTTCCCCACACTCTCGGCGCACGGTCGCCGGTGGACTCCGCCTGTCAAACACGTCAACGCTGAGACATATATACCTCCCTCCCTCCCTCCTTCCTGCGGTGGATTAGATCAGCAAACATGAAGACGATGATTATCGCGATATGGGCGTTGCTAGCCGTGCTTACACGAGCTATTGGCGCCAACAATGTCTGTCTGGGCAACGACAGTGGGTATGCGATCGCTCGCACGGGCGAGACCACCTCGATTCTCACTTCGCGCGACGATGCTGCCGTCATCCACCACGCAGCAGCCAGTTTGGCGGCCGACATGATGCGCACGATCCCCGACGCCCAGGTGGTGGTGCGCAATGTCAGTGCGGCTTCCGCCATGCAGACCACTTCGGAGCGCGTGGTGTTTGTCGGATCATCCAACTCTGCGCTTGTCCAGGCGCTCGCCAAGTCGCACAGCAGTGTGGCGAGTCAAGCGTCGCTGCTCGAGGGGAAATGGGAGTCGTGGTCGTCCGTCCTCCTCCCCAACCAAGGCGTCGTGCTGATGGGTAGCGATCGACGCGGAACCGCCTATGCGCTGTACACCCTCAGCGAGGAGTTGGGTGTGAGCCCGTGGAAGTGGTTCGCCGACGTCCAGCCAACCACCACCCACACCTCCATCTACTACGCTCCGAGCGACAAGCAAGGGTCGTTTGGAGGGAATGCCTGCTCGCATGGTCCGCCAATGGTCAAGTACCGCGGCATCTTTCTCAACGACGAAGCGCCTGCACTCACCAACTGGGCGCGCACGCACTTTGGCGGGCCCTTCGCACCGGATGCATCGCAGTCGTTCAGCGACGCCATGTACACGCACGTATTCGAGCTGCTGCTGCGTCTGCGCGCCAACCTCATCTGGCCCGCCATGTGGGCCGACTCCTTCGCCGTCGCCGGCCTCCCCGACCTCCCCAACAACGGCACCCACGGCAAAGGTGCCGCAGGCCCCAACCAGGTCCTCGCCGACCGTATGGGCATTGTATTCGGTACATCCCACCAGGAACCCATGGCCCGCAACACCCCCGAGTGGAATACTTGGTACCAGGGACCTTGGGATTATACCAAGAACAGCGAGAATATTACGACGTACTGGCAGTACGGTGTCGACCGCGCAGAGGGACTCGAAACCATGTTCACAATGAGCATGAGGGGCAACGGCGACAAGGCGCTGGATGGAGCGAACATTGAGCTGCTCGAGTCGATCATGGCCAAGCAAAAGAGCCTCCTCCCCCACACCGCCACCAACGCATCGAGAGTGGGTGTGCCGATGATGATGTGCCTCTACACCGAAGTGCAAGGCTACTACAACGAAGGCCTCCGCGTCGACGATGACATTACGCTGCTATGGACCGACGACAACTTTGGCTTTATCCGTCGCATCCCCACTGCGGACGAGAAGAAGCGGTCGGCCGGAGCGGGACTCTACTATCATGCGGATTATGTGGGGCCGCCGAGGTCGTACAAGTGGGTGAATACGGTCAATCTGGTGAATGCGTGGGAGCAGCTCAATGTGGCATTTGCCAACGAACAGCGCGAGATGTTTGTGCTCAATGTCGGCGACCTCAAGCCCGTCGAGGTGCCGATTCACTTTATGCTCGACATGGCCTACGACTCGTCGCGCCTCACCCACGCCAGCAACGTGTCCACCTGGCTTGATACCTGGGCCGCCAAAACTTTCGGTGCCGGTGCGAATGGGGAGCATCTCAAGGTCGCTGAGGTGGTGCGGGGATACTCGTGGCTCAACTCGCGCATCAAACCGGAGCTGGTCAACGCGACCACCTGGTCGGTCGTCAACCATGCAGAGGCCGAGTCGGTGCTGGCCGAGTGGGATCGTCTCGAAACAATGGTGTCCGACCTCGAACCCTACTTCCGTGGCGGGGATAACTGGGAGGCGTTCTTCCAGCTGGTGGCATACCCTACGCTGGCGAGTGCCAATCTCAACCGCATGCACGTTGCCGTGGGCCGCAACAACCTCGCGGGTACGCAGGCCAAAAACTCTGCGAACCACTGGGCGCAACGTGCGAGAGAGCACTTTGCGCGCGATGTCGAGCTGACCGCCGCGTACCACTCGCTCGGCAATGGCAAGTGGAAGCATATGATGAGCCAGCCGCACATGGGGGGTCAGTACTGGCAGCAGCCCATGCGCAACATGCTCCCGCCCCTCTCGTACATGCACCTCGACGACTCGTGGCCGGATACGGCGCTGGGCAGCAATCTTCGCGTGGGCGTGGATGGAAGCATGGGTGCATGGCCGGGTGATAACCAGTACAACTGCGCCGACGGGTACAACTGCCCCGACCCGGTACTGCCCGCGTTGACCCGGTACAGTGGCGATCAGCGACGCAGCATCTGGGTCAGCGCCGGTGACGCGCAAAAGTTCTCCTTTTCCGCCACCACCAATGCTTCGTGGCTGGGTGTGGCGCATCGACTCGCCACCGACTCGGCCAACGCCACCCAGGGCGCAAGGTTTGTTCGTAGACGCAGCGATGGATTCGAGGCCGGCGCCGAGTTCGACGACGAGGTCGAGGTGCAGCTCTCTGTCGACTGGACCGCCTTACCCAGCCCAAGCTGCACCGGTGCTGCACAGATGCGCACCGCCATGGTCTACATCAACGCCACCCACAACGACAGACTGCCCGGTATGAGCCCACCCACCAACGTTACAGTATCGCTCTCTGTCGATCCGTGCCTGCTTGGCGATGAAGTGGAGCAAGGAACGTTTGTCGCTTCGCCAGACGGCAGTGTCTCGATGCTCGCTACGCACGCCACGATCGAGTCTGCACGAGACGCTTCCTTCACCCCGGCGTACATCGAGGCACTTGCCGGGTACGGGCTGTTGGGATCGGCAGTGACCGTGCTGCCGCCCACTGCCGAGTCGATTGACCGCAACGATACCGCCAACCTCGGCCGCGGGCCCTCGCTCGCATTCGACTTTTACCTCCCGCACTCCGTGGGCAACGAGACGGCGTTCAACGTGACGGCGTGGCTAGCACCCGTGCTCAACTACCGCGACAAGCGTCCCCTGCGATACGCCCTCGAACTCGATGCTGATCCCAAGTCGAGGGTTCAGGTGACCCCCGTGCCGGACAACATCACGCCGGGCACCAATTCGGCCGATTGGGGCAACGTGGTCAGCGCCAACATCCGCACCGTCACCACCTCCCTCTCCTCATCGGCTGCGACGCAGGACGGCAAGCACACGCTCAGATGGTGGCCGCTCGAACCGGGTCTCGTGCTGCAAAAGATGGTCATCGAACCACACGCCAAACTCTCGGCCCGCACAACGCTGGGCCTCCCCGAATCACGACGTGTAGGCATGCTCTAGTCGAATCTCAATTGGTACAGCGGGTATATCTAGTGGGACGACCAGCCGGGATCGTCGGTCTTGAACTTGTTGAGGAACGTCGCCTGGGTGTATCCATCGGCCGCATTGTACTGCGTTGTCCACAGCAGCATGTGTCCGCTCCCCTGCACCATAAAGTTGCGCGAGTTCGAAGTCTCGGCGTTCTGCTGCTTGAACAGCCTTGCCACTTCGAGGCTAAAGTCGTCGTAGCTCACGCCCTGGTTCACGGGGATCGTGGTATCGTTACTCCAGCTCATGCTTGCGAATCTCGAGCCGGTGTTGGCTTTGGCGAGTCCGACGATGTACGAGTCGAAACTGGTGTCGTCGCACGTGGGGCATTGCGGGGTTTGGATGTTCTGCGAGGGTCTTGCTAGGGCCGACTTGGGCGTCTCGCCCGAATCCGCCAACAAATCCACTCGAGTCCCGCTGAAGATGTTCTGTGCATTCTGGTACTGTAGAATCGCACCGAAGGCACCGGCACTCGACCCCGCCAGCCATACCCGCGAAGGCGTCGGAACCATCTGCTTGATCCTGGCCATGTCCAACTTGGCATTGCCCCAGCCGCGGTGATTGGTGGCGGAGGAGGCACCGGGGTAGAGCACCGTGTTATCGCCCGCATGCCAGTCTCCTGTACAGTACGGGATCCAGGCATAGTTGGCCTTCTGCCACGGGTTCCACTGGTTGTCGCGTGCAAAGGGGAACCACCACTTGAGCGTGTTGGGCTGATTCTGCGCCCAGAACGTCGCGTTGGAAAAGCCCGAATCGATGTTGTACGCCGTCTTTTGCACGTAGCACGAGTTGTAGTCGTAGCAGCTCCCGCCCTGCTGGTACGAGATGACGAGCTCGCTCGCGCCCGCGTGCAGGTTGAGCGCAAATCCGGTCGCGCTCCCGTCGGCACATTGCGTGCCGGGCACGTCGACCCACATCCACTGGTCGTAGACGGGTGCCGTGGTGGTGGTGGTTGTGGCAGTGGCAGAAGCACTCGCGCTGGTGCTTGTGCTCGTGCCCGTGCTCGAGCTCGAGCTCGAAGAGGAGCTTGTGGAGGTAGAGGAAGTTGTTGGGGAAGTAGCCGAGGACGAAGACGAGCTGGTGGCAGTGGCGGGTGTTGTGGAAGTCGAGCTAGTGGCAGCGGCAGGCGTTGTTGACCTCGATGTGGAAGTCGTCGAGGTGGACGTTCGAACGGTGGTGAATCCCGAGCTAGTGGTTGCCGGTCTTGTGCTCGACGTCGTCAGCGCGCTCGACGTAGTGACAGTCGATGTAAACGTGCCGGGCACCTTTCCGGCCTTCCTATTGAACGTATACGACGCCGAGACCTGACCGGGACCATTGAACGGGCCCGTCGTATAAACCGCGTCGGACTTTGGCGCCGTGGCGCTATACACTGCGCAGACGACATTTCCTTCCGAAAAGCCATTGAACCTGATCACGGACGCCATGGCACACGTTGGGGTCTTTTCGCAAAACTGGGTGCAGGCATTCACGTGCGCTTGCGTCGTGGACGAAGCGTCCTTGGAAATGGTCGTACGCGTGAGGTAGTTCTTGTTGCCATTGGTGTCGATGGCCAAGCGATAGCCATCAACGACCCAGCTGTAGGTGTAGCCAGAAGGAGCGACGAATCCCGAAACGTAGCGCGGCTCGATGTGCGCAATGTGGGTATCTTTGGGGTAGATAATTCCGTCCGAAAGTGTCTGGGCGCCGGTGTTGAGGTGTGCAGGTGGTTGAGCAGTACCCGTGAGCTCGGCGAGCAGCATACCCGCTGTGAGCGCCGGGATCCTCATCGTGGCGGTATCGACGGGAATACGTTCCGAAGCGGATCCTTGGATGAGTGGGACGAGGGATGGGGAGCGGAAGATCCAGCCGCTGCTCCGTCCCAGGGGTCGTTATAAGTGTTTGTGGCTCAGCGCGGAGATTGGGACGGATTCTCTGCGCCGAACGCTCGGAGTTGGGCACTGCACGAGGATCTGGCGGAGAGTAGACAGCAACAGCGGCTATGTTGACCGAGCTGAAGCCAGGCGCACGATGCTGCAGACCGAGCCAACAGCCACCAACGTGCAGGTCTAGCAGGGGCCAGCCCTGCTACAAAAAAGAGAGCGGAGCTAGAAAGGTACGACCGGCGATTTGTAGCTGCTGCATGGAAGAGAAGCCCAATTGGGCAGGTGGTGAGCGCGGCTCGCTAGGGAAAAGGGCATGAGGAAAGGAAAGGAAGCTTCCAGGCACCGGAGCACGAGGCGAGACCAGCTCGACCGCGAGATGTGGGCCAGGAACACGGTTGTCAGCGCGGGCACAATGGCACACGGGAGGGGGGAGGATGGTGGCAGGGAGTCAGGCGGCAGAAGGATTTGAGTCACAATAGGAAAGGCCAGACAAGGCTAGGCCGATGCACGTCCGGGCTGCATGATGCATTTGCATCCGCACAGTGACAGCACAGAGGCGGGAGAGGGGGAAAGAAGGCGTCTTGCCTCATTTGGTTTTGAGTTTGGAGCTAGCGTCTAGCATGAGTAGCAGCAGAGACGTGTGTCAAGCCACCCTGTCACTCCGTCTCACTGGATGATGTGCGGATAAACGGGCGCCATAAGCTGAAACGGTGTTCCAGGAGCATGGCGCGGGATCCACTTGGAAGCGTCTCGACCTGCCCCTTTTTTTCATATTCTTTTTTTTTCGATTTTTTGGGTTTTTAATTTTTCTCCGCGGCCGAAGCAGCCGGTATTGAGATTCCGCCTGTGCTTCTACCTGTACGACTCCGCTCGGTGTCTTCGGCAGGCAGTCATGCCAGCTTCTCTCGATGACTGTCATGGTGAAGGTCTAGCTCGAGGGGTTGAGTTGATGCAGAATCGTCAGTGACGAGCGTTGAGGATGTCCATCCAGGGTGCAACGCGGGAAGGTCTGCGATCCCGAAGAGGAAAGGATGCCCCGTCTTGGCGCGGGGAGCGAGTGACAGGTACAAGACATGCGTCTCGCCCGTCTCATCGCGAGGGTTTTTTGGGGGCACAGAAATTCGCGCCGACTGGGCGTGCAAAAGCCGCGAAGGTGGGCGTTGGCGCAGCTTCCCGTCGGGCAGCTCCCGCAGCCAAATTTTGGCACATTTGGACAAATCGTCGCAATTTCAACCGAGCTGTCCAAATCGGGCCGCAACTCGAGTCGCGTAGAGTCTACAGCTCGACCGCCACGGCGCATTGCACGCGGCACGTCGAAAACTGCACTGCACGTGCAAGCCTCGCCGAGGTGGCCTTCACTAGTACCAAACAGCGGCTAACAAACAGCGGCTATGTTGAAGCAACGCCGATGGATCGCCAGCATCGTATCGTGCATTCGGCCAATTGACCGGTGCTAGACGCTGGGAGCGTGGTCTCATATTTTCGGTGTCTCCTTTTTGCATCTGCTTTTCGTGCTGTTTTTTGATGCTCACGTTTTCGACCAAAATCGCACGTTGGACTCGACGGCGACCTGGCCATCGCCGATAGCTGAAACTTGCCGCCGAGACCCGCCTGATCCCGATGGCCGATTTTGAGCATGCAATCGTAACTCACAGACGACCTAACAAACAACTCGATTTTTCAGCATCGCCCACCGACCTTAGATCACAGGTCTAATCACAAGGCATCACTCCCAAAGCTGGCCGACCTTGGCATCATGATTCCACAACCTGCTTCGCTGCTGATCTTCCGCACGAGCATCTGTGAGAGGAGCCGACCGACAATGCCGACAACGCAGGGCGCCGGCATCGCAGCGTCGTCGGCTTCGGACCTAGGCTCTCCGTAACCTTGACCATCGATCACGCGCTCGACCACATCACATGGCGATGCACACCAGAGCCGGCCGGCATCGAGGGGAGCCGCGAGATGAGGTCGCTCTGCGTCTGCAAAAGTTGCACGAGTTGCATCGCCGGATTTCATGGCCGTCTCTTCATCTGTCGACTTGAGCCCTCGCCGGTTTCGCACTCCGCACTCTGCACTCCGCGCCGCCGGCAGCCGCTTGAACACCGCTGCTTGACACTTCCGCCACCATCCAACACCGTGCTTCCATTTCATGTGCGACATTCACGGCGGCATCTTTTCGCCACCGCCACGACAAGTGGGGTTATGGCTGTCGATGCAACATGGGTAAATTCCGCCGCACTGCCGCGTCAAGGCAATCGAGCAAAGCCATCCGAGCAAAGCCAAGCCGAGGGCATGCAGGTGCATAAGCGAGTTGCACTAAAAATGCTTCACAAAGACATCAGACGAGCTAGAGGCCCTACAACAGGCGGCACACCAATCGCCTCGAGTTGCAACAGATCTTGGCCGACGGATGCACCGGCACACCATGCTCCGTCGACTCCACCCGCCGCCGCCGCCGCCGCTTCTCCACTGTAACCGCCGGACGTATCTAATCCGCCCAATCAGCTCGTCGCTACCCCACATCCGCACGCCTTTCTTCTTGCCTCCTTTCAGCCCCGACCAATACAATGCTTGCGCGCCCAATCACGACGGCGCGATGGTGTGATTGCACCCCTGCAATGGCCATACATGCGCAGACTCCTTCAGACGACACAGACTCACACCACCCGCCGCCTCGGCCTTGTCCAGCCGAGCCTACCGCTGCAACGCGTTTCTCGGCTACCAAACAGTTTGATTCAACACAAAACGGCTACCCATCATTACGCACACTCCCCCTCCGCCGCTAGCCACTAGTCGGCCATGGAAGACCCTGATCCGCATCCCGGTCCTAGATCTCGCTTGCTAGCCCCCGCCGCAACGGCTGACCAAACGGGCGGTTGAAGCTTCGGCGCAGTCCCTTCCGCTTGCCGATTGCTCGTCGACGCCGTTGCACGCCTGGGCCATGATGCACGCTAGCCACGGCGTCAACGCTAAGCACGCATTCGAAGATCCCAGCTCGGCTCGTCATTCTGATTGCACTGCCGATTGTCCTGCACACCTGCCGCTTTGCCGCTCCTCTTCATCGTCGGCAACCGACCTCCTTCCGCGTGCGACTGTCGTCTCTGCCTCGCCGTCACATATATACCGCGTCTCACATCTGCTCCTCACAGATCGACGCATCCCATCCATTGGACATTTGTTGTACCCCTCCAACTCCACTCCACCTGCCCTCTTTGGACGGCCCCTCTCCCTCTAATCACCTTCACCGCGGCCGTCTTTTGACAACACCTCGACTCCCGTGCATTCGCTTCCACCATGAAGCTCATCACGGTCAAGGCACTGGTTGCCTTTACGTCGCTCGCCTTGATGGCGGATGCGGCGGCGGTGCGTCGCGACCCAGCCTCGACGCTCGTGGTCAAGGAGCAGGTGCCCGTGCCGGACACGTGGGTGCGTCGCTCCGACGCCGATGACCACCAGACCGTCGCTTTGCGCTTTGCGCTCCGTCAGACCGACGTCGCCGGTCTCGAAAAGAGGCTCCAGCAGACGTCGGACCCGAGCCACGAGCTGTACGGTCGCCACCTCTCGGCCGACGAGGTGTCGAGCTACCTGCAGCCGCACAAGCGCACCGTGGACGAGGTCGAGCTCTGGCTGCGCCAGGCTGGCGTCGAGATCGACGAGTCCCTCGCCAAGCGTTCGGCGTCCATGGACACCTTCAGCGTCAACGTGCCCGTGTGGAAGGCGCGCGAGCTGCTCAATGCCGATCTGGGCGTCTACCAGCACAAGCGTACCGGTACACTCGCCGTGCGCAGCCCCACGTACTCGGTGCCCGAGCATGTGGCTGATCACCTCGACTACGTCGGTCCGCTTACGCTCTTCACCGAGCCGCGAGCGCACAGCAACGACGTGGCCAACATCAAGGTGCTCATCGAGGACGAGGAGGAGCACGACTTTAGGAGCGCAGCTGCCAAGAAGGGCAAGCTCGACAACGGTCAGCCCGCGGCGTGCAACACGAGCGTCGTCACGTCCGAGTGCCTGCGCACGTTCTACAAGACCATCGACTACGTGCCCCGGGCCGCCAACAAGTTCAAGCTGGGCATCAGTGGCTTCCTCGAGCAGTTTGCCAACTTTGCCGATTTCTCCGGATTCCTCCAGCAGCAGCGTCCCGATGCGGCCAAGTCGTACAACTTTACCGTACAGAGCATCAACGGCGGTCTCAACACCCAGAGCATGCCCGGATCCGAGGCCAACTTGGATGTCCAGACCATGGGTGGCTTTGTGTACCCGATTCCGTTTACCTACTACACCACGGGTGGGTCGCCGCCGTTTGTGCCTGATCTGGCCACGGTGAACAACACCAACGAGCCGTACGAGCAGGAGCTCAACTATCTCATTTCGCTCAGCGACGCGCAGCTGCCCAAGGTGCTCAGTACGAGCTATGGCGATGACGAGCAGACGGTGCCCAGGGCGTATGCCGAGAGGGTGTGCAACTACATCATGGCGCTGGGTGCCAGGGGTGTTTCGACCATCTACTCGTCGGGAGACAACGGTGTGGGTAGCGACGGCAAGTGTGTGTCGAATGGTGCGACTAGCCCCAAGGGGACGAGGCAGTTCTTGCCGGCGTTCCCGGCATCGTGCCCGTACGCGACCACGGTGGGTGCCACACAGGGATTCGCACCCGAGGTGGCAGTGGGAGATGATATCGCAGGATTCTTCTCGGGCGGTGGATTCTCCAACTACTTTGGCATCCCGTCTTACCAGGCGAGCGTGGTCAACAAGTACGTCCAGTCGCTCGGAAGCCAGTACAAGGGGCTGTACAACAAGACCGGCCGTGGCTACCCGGATGTGGCCGCCCAGGGCTCGCTGTACAAGATCCGCATTGGCGGAAAGAACTATCTCATCGGCGGCACTTCGGCGTCGTCGCCCACTTTCGCCTCGGTCATTGGTCTGCTCAACGATGCAAGGATCGCAGAGGGCAAGTCGTCGTTGGGATTCCTCAACCCGCTGATTTACTCCAAGTGGATCGGAACCCCGGCGCTCAACGATATTACTAGTGGCAGCGCGGCGGGATGCAACGTCACCGGATTCCCCGCAAAGAAGGGTTGGGATGCGGTCACTGGTGCCGGTACGCCGGACTTTGTGGAGCTCCGTTCCAGGCTGCCTTGATCCCACCGTGTAGAGACAATTCAAGTTTCTGATTGGATGTGCAAAAGAATAGTGACAGAGTGCGAGGCGAGTTGAGAGGATGAGAGTGCGGCAAGGACGAGGACTTTTCAGATGGGGCGATGATGGGACGCACGCTCAAGGCAGCTGTCAAGGCAGCAGGCAGAAAGACGTGTGTTGAAAGAGGATGCTAGAAGTACAAATCGCGCGCAGGGGGGATGGATCGCTTAGGGAGACGCGCAGTCCGGAATGATGATGCCGTCCTTGAGCTTCTTGTTTGCATCAAACAGACCCCAATGCGCTTCGACGCCGCCATAAAGGGCGTCCTTCCAGGGCTCGTCGAACGCCTCAAAGATGAAGCTGGGCTGCAAGTTGGACTGGGTGACGTTGGCGTTGGACTGGCAGACGAAACTGGCGAGGAACGTGTTGAGTTCGGCCACACCCGCCGTTGCAGCCTGGTACGTCTCGAGCCGTGTTTCGTTTGCCCCCGTAGGCCATCCCGCCTCTGCCACGTAAAGCGTTGGCTTATTGGGTGCGGTCAACGCAGTCGAAGGTGCATTGGTATTGGTGTACTCGTACACCCATCCTGCAGCTTGGTCGACAGGAAGCCCTCCGAACCATGGATGGACGTTGGCCATGACGTAGTCGGCACCGGAAGCGAGCTGGAGCGTCACCATGGATCCTGCATCCGCCGTACCAATCGGGATGTACTTTCCGAGCCCAAGTGCGTTGACTGTAGTGTTGACCGTTTGGATGTGGGAGAGTAGCGTAGTGACTGATCCGCCGTTGAGGAGGAATTCGTTACCCACCGTTACGCCAGCAACATGATCCGAGCCGTACTTCTTGAGCGCAACTACGATTTCGTCGACTTGTCGCTGGAAGGTGGCGGCGTTGTCGTCGACCCATACGGCCAGAAACACCTGCATGTCGACTTGGGTCTGTTTGATCGCCTCGAGCACAAGCTGCGACGTATCACAGTCTGCACCGTACAGCCGCAGACGCGTGGTGAGCTGAGACATGATCTGGATATCCTCGGTCACATTCGACTGCGTCGCCCCGCAACCGGGATACTGAGCGTTGAAGGGTGTATAGCACAGCCCGTACATGGAGCGATGCAACCTCGGGTCTTTGGTGAACTTGCTTGGATCGTGCGGGTCCGATGCTACCGCCCCGGCCGTAGGCTTCCCACCCTTGCTTGTGCCGCTGGTGGAGGAGGAGGGAGGGTCTACGATGGTGGCGTTGGTGTTGTTGCGCGTGGCAAAGAAGATGACAATCGCACACACAATCGCAGTGACGACTGAGCCTACACCCACCATCCACTTTTTCTGCTTGAGCGTAAAGCGCGAGGGTTTGGGCGGGGTTACGTCGTAGACGCCATCGTTGGCTGCGAGTGCCGCCTGCTTGCGAGAGATGTACCGTTCGCGTGCAAGCGCCAGCGAGGTACGTGCGCCCTCGTGCTGCGCATCGTACAGCCCCCATGCATCCGAATCGCGCCGACTGTACAGGCTGTCCCGCTCGTCGTCAAAGCTCGCACTCTTGTACAGCGAGTCGCGGCTCTCGAACGACGGCATGTAGTGCCCGCCCGCCAGCGACTCGGGCGCCGAAGGCAGCGTGGGCAGGAAAGGGCTCTGGCTGATGTAGCCCGAGGGCGCAGCATGCAGCTCCTGCATCTCGTCCCTGTGCCCGCCGAGCGAGGAAGCATGGTGCGACGACGAGGAAGCCGACGAGCGGTACGGATTGTCGCCGCCGTACGACGACGTGTATTGTGGAGTCATGTTCGTGAAAGGTTCGTATGGTTCGTTATTCGTGACGATGGTGGTGACAAACAGAAGGATGGATGAGTGGGACAGGGGAAGATGAAAGCGAGAGCTGACGAGGAGGACAGTGCGGGTAGAAGCTCAACCGACTTTCAGGGACGCTTTGGTGGGGCGGTTGCGCTGGGTTGGCTGCTGCACCATGATGCCGCTGGGCTGCAGTCCGCTCAGGGGGCTGCATATGAAGTGGGGGGAGGGGGGGGCGGCTGTTGAAGCCCCTGTTTGAGCTTTCGCTTCGTTGTTTGACAGCTGTGCGCTGAGCTTCCACCTTCCGTTTCGGGAAAGTCGCACAGCAACTCAGCTGCAGCCCCTGAGCCGCGTCGGAAAATAAAATAGAAATAGAATTTCGCGCAGCAATTGGCGCTGCTTTCCAATGTTAAGCCTCGAACGCGGCTGTCACGTGGTTGAGGTGCACACATAAGCATGACTGGCTGGACACTCAAGTCGGCTCCGCTGCAGCGCCCGCGAGAAGAAAGTCGGCGGCGGCCGTGTGGGAAATTTGTAGCTGCTATCCTCCCTCTGCACCAGCATCTTGCTTCTCCTCGTCGTCCCGACACGCCTGCCACCGCACATCATGCTGCGCGCAATCGCAAGACAGTGCGCACCCGCCAGACGCCTCGTCGCATCCGATCTGCACGCCTCGCAGTTCGCCTCCACCTCGCTCGTGCGCCCACGCACCTTCGCCTCGTCCTCGGCACGATGCAACAGCGACGCGGACAAGTCGGCGTCGACACAGCAGCTCGAGTCGCAAGCATCGGAAGAGCCCAGCACGGATCCCTCACCAGCCGGCAGCGCCACCGTCTCGGACGCACTCCAGCGCCAGTCCTCTCAAGAAGCCGATGCGGATGCCTCTTCTTCTTCGAGCGGCAGGCAACCGGCGTCGTCCAACCTCGACGACATTCTCGGCTCGGTCTCTGCATTCTCTTCGCTTCCAGGTGCTGATGCTGCTGGTGCTGCCGGAGACGCTGCGGACGATGCTTCGGGCGCGTCGTTCCGCGATGCCGGTCGCAACGGTCCTGCCGTTCGTGGCGCCATGGCCTCGCGATATTCGTCTCCGCTCTTCTCCTCGTCCTCCGCCCAGCCGCACCGTCTGTTCGTCAACGCCAGCAGGAACAACACCATCCTCACGCTCACCTCGCCCTCGGGCGACCCGCTCGCCTCGGCCTCCGGCGGCTCCGTCGGCTTCAAAAAGGCCGCCCGCTCTGGCTACGAGGCCGGCTACCGCGCCGCCTTCGCCATGTTTGGCAAGATCAACGAGTTCAAGGACGCATGGCGCATCTCGCACCTCGAGGTGCTCTGGAATGGCTTCGGTCAGGGCCGCGAAGCCGTCTACCGTGCCATGCTCGCCGGAGAGGGCCAGGCCACCAAGAACCTCATCAGCAAAATGACCGACAACACCCCCGTCAAGATCGGCGGTGTAAGGCCCAAGAAGCGCCGCATGCTCTAGTTCCCTTTTGTCATCCTCGTGTACTTTTACCCCGTCCATACTCCATACAGTCTTGTGTTCACAGACTCTGTCTCTTCTGTCCGATGGGAGTGAGTCGAGTGATTGCTGGAGGGGAGGACCGGATCGGATCTAACATTTTTCGACTTTTTGAGCGGGAAGAAGTGCTCGCCGACTTCCGCACTCTCACAGCACAGACCACGGAGCGGACCCTGACTTGGCGTTGTGCGGCTTGCGTCTTCCCCTCCAACCCATCCCGCACCCTAGGAGCGCAAGCCTACACCATGGCAACGGCACAGCAGCGGTCGCCCTTATCGGAGCCGGGTCCATCCTCCCGTCTCGCGCCGGACGATGCATCGGCAGCCACCACAACCACGTCCACGCCACGGCCCATCGCATCACGAGTGCGCTCGGTGCTGTTGCAGGGCCCGCACGACGCCAAGCAGGTCAAAGCCGCACTCGATACTCTCGCGAGCATGTATCCCGTCTCGCCTTCCATTCTGAACGATCAAGACACCGGCAGACACACTGCAGCAAGCGCAGGCGGAGAAGAGCTGTGTCTGGTCGACACGGCGCGTGCGCGGCGCGATCTGGACGGCGATGTGCGCGCACGCATGCTGAGCGCGATGGACAGCATCATCGACGTGCTGAGGAGCGTCGACGATGGGCTCGTGCGGCTGTCGGACGAGGTGGCAGCCATGCATTCGTCGTGCGATGCGATGCAGGACAAGATCCAGTGCGCACACGATGCCAGTCGGCACCTTGTCGAGCATGCAGAGGGCTTAGAACGCCAACGCGCCGCCGCACTCGTCCAGATCGACGTCGCACAGCTCTTTCTGAATAGATTCACACTCACGCCGGTCGAGCGCGCGGCGATCGATTCGCGAGAGGTGCGTGTATCGACCGAACTCTTCCAGATCATGGACAAGCTCGTGCGCATCCGCACCGAGTGCCAGGTACTCTTACAGGGATCCGAATCCATACCCGCCTCCACCTCGGCCTCCTCAGCAGCCGCGGCGGCGGGTGGGGGGACACGTGCAGGCATGGAGATCATGTCGTCTACGGCGCACGATCTCGAACAGGCGTATGAGAAGCTGTACAAGTGGTGTTCGTTCGAGTTCCGCCAGCCCGTCAAGGAGGGTCTCGAAGTGTCGCCCAGCCTGCGCGAGGCCACGCGCCGCCTGCGCGAGTCGCGGCAAGACCTACTGCGCTCGGCACTCAAGACGCTCGTGCAGACGCGCAGCTCGATCCTCGCTAGCGCGTTCGTGGCTGCTCTCACCGTGGGTGCCGGTCCACCCACGTACCTTCCCGGTCCGATCGAGCTGCATGCACACGATCCCATGCGGTATGTCGGCGACATGCTCGCCTGGATCCACCAGACGGTCGCCTCGGAGCGCGAGTTTCTCACTGCGCTCTTTGACGAAAAGGAGGGCGAGGGTGGGCGGCGAATTGGACAGCGGAGACGTGGGCTCGAGGGATCGGTGGATCTGGGCGCTGCGGATGCAGAGTCGTTGCGGCTGGGCGCGGGTGAGGCGCTGGTGCGCGAGGTGCTCAACTCGAATCTCGACGGATGCTGTGGACCACTGAAGCTTCGTATCGGGCAGACGCTGCGCTCGCAGGAAGGCAGCGTGACATCCTACCGCCTCGCGCATCTGGTGCAGTTCTACCGCTCCACGATGGACAAGACCATCGGCTCGCGCGCATCGCTCAGCCGCACACTCGCCGAACTCGCCGAACTCGCTGTGGCCGCCTTTGCCGATACACTCACACGGCAGAGCAGGGGAATCGAGCGGTACGACGGCTCTATCGAATCGGATCTCTCGCCACCGCCACCGCTGCTCGCCACGCTGGGGACACTCAAGGAGCTTATGGGCGAGTTTTCGCGCTCGCTGGCAGAGGACGACGCGGCAGCACACGCCCAGGCTTCGATGGCACAGGCAGACGGGCCGACGCCATCGTTGGGGAGCTTTGAGTTTGTGCTGGCGACGCTGGTGGATGCGCTGGTGACGCTGGTGGTGCGTATGGCCGAGGCGCACGTTTCCAAGCGCCCAAGATCGCGCACGGAAGCGGCGGCGCGATGGGAGGCGCTCGTGTGGCAATGCAACTGCCTCGACGTGCTCGTGTCCACGCTGGGCGTGCACCCATTCGCCGCGACCAAGACCGGTGAGCTTCGTGCCCGGCTCGATGCGGCGCTGGCCGAGGTGGCGCAGGTGCACTCTGCGAATGTTTTGGCGCGCGCGGGACTCGCACCCGTGCTGGCGGCGATGGAAGCGGCGCAGGCGCCGGCGTCGAAGGTGGCGGGTGCGAGACAGGCCGAGGTGGTGCAGGCGCTCGAGCGGCTGGAGCAGTGTTTGGCGCACGACGATCTGCTCACGCCGCGTGAGCTCGCGCGTATGGCCTCGCCCGCCTCGCGACAAGATGTCCACCACACGGCACTCAAGAGCCTCACTCGGTCGTATCAGGTGCTCGTCGAGGCGCTCGCCGATCCGAACAACCAGTACGATGTGCACGTCAAGCGCTCCCCCCAGGACGTAGCCATCCTCCTCGGCCTCTAGATCTGATACCCCCTCGCAATGCACACACGGCTGCTACAGCAGTACGATTAGAAAAGCTCGAGACCGACGTAGGCAGTGAGGAGGGCGGTTGCAGCGGAAGCGATCAAGTTGACTGCATTGTTGCTGAGCACGTCGGCGCCAGTCACTCTTGTCCAGGCCGATGCAGCTTGTGAATGGGGCGCTGGACCGATGAGGACGCTCTTGGTTTCGGCATTGTAGAGCGTCTGTTGGAGTGTAGCGCCAAGCAAGCTGTCGATGAGCGATCCGGTGAATCCGGAGACGGTGAGAAGCGCAGTGAGCTTGAGATAGACCGCCGCTGGAACGCTTTGGGTGGACCCGTAGTGGGCAGCAAGCGAAAGCGACTGAACGACACCGATGAAGGTGCCTCCCAATGCCGAGACCGCCAGGCCTAGGGGTGAGATTCCGCCGTTGGTGCCCTTGGGAACGGTGCGCGATGGATTGGTCACGAGGCGTGGCTGCGATTTGGACAAGATGCCTAGTTCCGATGCCAGGGTGTCGCCCATGCACGCAGCGTAGTGACCAGCCACCACGAGCGTCAGTGCGAGGTTCGACACGCTGCACCGAGCAAGACCCACATCCAGCACCGCCAGTGTAGCCCTCGAGAGCGGGTCCGGCTTGCCCGCGTCGCCATTGAGCACGCGGAACGCAATGCACGCCACGACGGCGGTGAAGCTGTTGCACAGCACCTGAACGGCCGACCGGTTGCCGGACGAAGTGTCCCTTGCGGTCGACTTTGGTGAGGGTGCATGAGCGTGCGTTTCGAGCTGCGCCTTGAGCTGCGCCTTGTACTTGGTCGCTCTGGATCCGGCGAGGTAGAAGGTGATGAGCGTCAGACCGTAGCCGACGAAAGGATTGGCCATCGATGCATAGCCAACCGCCGAGGCGGTGAGTGCTCCATCGAGCGAGAGCGAGCCCTTGCGGTAGCCGGACCAGCCGAGGTACGCTGCAATGCCCAGCGGAATCGGATACGTGTTGACCATGGCGATGATGCAGTGATGGTGAGAGTGGTTCCCGCATCCGAGACCCTGACGAGGAGGGTCCGAGGCGAGGAGAATCCGCGGTGGAGCGGGTCTGTGCGCCGGCGCTTCTCAATCGCCGATTTCGCATCACTCACGCCGACCGATCGATTTGCAAATTTCGATGCTGTTAAGCCTGGTCATAAACGCCGCTGGCTCTTGGACTGCCATCTTGCGCTACTTGCAAGACCATGCATTCCGCTGCTTCCAAGACCATGCATTGGACATAGACGGCCGACGTTCGAACATCACAAGCACCGATGATTGGCCAGGGCATGGTCACGACGCATGGCTGATCACGCCATCGCCGCCAAGGTGGGCAAACCCACACGGCGTTGGATCATTGGTCAGCTTTGAGTGGGTTCCAGGAACGAGTGTGTGTGTGTGTCGGTGATGTTGTTTGTCGTTTTCAGCTGCGTGCGGAGGATGAAGGGTCAGGCCCAATGAGAGCGTAGCTGACTGTGAGAGCCGACTCGGACTGTTTGGTGAGGACGTGCGGGTATCTGTCCGGCTACTCGGAGCACCAAATTTTTGGTGTCGCAGGAATCGTCCAACGGCGAAAGGGCCGAAACCACTGCCAAAACGCAAACCGACAACCGACGGAATTCGAAATTGGCAGAATCGCGCGCATTTCTTTTCGAGTTTCGGAAACTTTCCTGCGACTTTTTTTTTCTTTTCAATTGGCTCGCCCCTGCCGCTCCTTCTTGTGCGACCTGCCTTCTTTGTGCGACCCACACTTGATGCCGCCGCTACTCTCGACAAGCCTTGCTCTCCATTGGACTTGTACAGCTCGAAGCAATGGCTGCTTTTGTGGTCGTTTGAAAAGACCGAGGCTGTATGAAAGCATAGGCAAACACAGAAACGCGCGTGCGGATGCAGGTGCGGGTACGGGTGCGGGCAAAAGGGGGGGCGGCAATTGAATCGGCGGGTGAGCGAGTGCGTGAGCCAGCGGAAGCGGAGTGAACGAGCATGCAGGATCTGGCGCGTTGCGGCTCGGAGCACTCTGATGCGATCCGCACCTCTGCGACAACCCAGCCCTTTGACCGATGCAGAGCCACAGCTTGCGTTCCGACCCGCACTCGACCCACGCTGAGCTGCAAGCGAGCTACGAGTCGCTTAGCCGAATTTCTTGGCCCGTCAATGCAAAGTCCATCCTCGCCTCGCTGCCCCACTCGCGAGTCGGTGCCCACTGGATCACGCGAGCACACCACTTTGTCCCACCAGTCGATGCAACAGTCTGAGCAACGCCTGTGCGAGAAGGGTCTCCACGCAGCAGTCACACACAAGAGGAGTGAGCAGGCTCGATTGACATTGTAGAGTGGGCGCAGTCGGTGCGCGCACATCCAACTCGGCTCAGAGCGTCAAGCGGCGCACAGAGCGGATCGCAAGACATGGGCGACGTTCGAGCTTCCAACTCGGACCGACCGGTAACACCGATACAGCATCGACATTGTGCGACGGCTCGACTGTCGGGTCACGATGGATACGTCTCTGCCATCTCTCTCGTCACGTTGGTGCGTTGGCATCGGCTCGCGATAAGCGCAATGCGGGGAACACCGCACGTCGTAACACACGACCAACCATTCGATAACGCTCCACACGCTCGTCATTCGGTGGCGTCGTGCTGATATCGGATTGACCACATCCGAAAGCTCGCTTCATCCAACCGTGGTTCGGGTCCCGACAGCCAGTTCACCGTACACTCCTGCTCTCATTGGCGCCCGCACAGACACTTTGCTTCCATGTGCTCCAGCCCTGTGCTTGCTTCCCACGTTCGTGCCTGACCATCGACCGTGCTCGCTCTCTCGGCCTTTCGCTTTTGTGAGCCAGCCCAGCTTCAAGGCGACCTTGCAGCTCGAGCCCCACGCTAGACTACAGGCCAGATTCATGCAACCCCAAGGCTTCAGAGAAAAGTCGGAGATAAAAAATAAATTTGATTTTTGCGAAAAGAACCCGCTGTCGGACAAAAAAGCCACTTCTGTCATTGGGGCACTTTGGCACTCTTGGCAGCGCCATTCGCCGGTCCGACCGTCCACAGACGCACAATCTCCGCCCCGCCGTTCTGGAGCGGTTGTGGTGGCAAGGGCAACTGACAGGAATGCCAACCCCGCCGCCAACCTGGTTGCACACTCGCAACATGCGGCATGGATTCGGCAATCCAAAGAGCGACCTGCACCTCTCCTGCATGCATGGCCCTGCGAGCACAGCAAACGTCTTGTACCTTCTTTTCCTGCCTCGCCGCCCTCCTCCCCCTCCTCGTCCTCGTCCTCGTGCTGTTCCACCAAGCTCGCCAAAAACTTTCCCTTTCCTTTGCGGGTTTTCATCCACCGCCGGACTAGACCGAGCCCGAACACTGCCAGAATACCCGACGGTCGGCTCCCATTCGCTCTTGCCATCCGCCGTTTACACAACAACGCCGGCGCACACCCGCAACTCCTACCGCCATTCGCCAGTCCTCTTTGTTCCTACGGCACTGTTGGTGTCGCGAGACCACGCCCGCAACTCGGCTCTTATCGTGCCTGCCGTCTTGTCCGATTCATCCCTCGCTTCCCATTCGCACCCGCAGCTGCAGCTCTATCSCGCGCGCGCGGACCCCATCTCCGGTCCAACCAGCCGCATGAGATCCGGCCCACATCGTTCCACGCCGTACTTGGCCTGCCCAATCAAAGCCCAAATTCCCAAGGCTGCTTGGTTCTCATTCGCTTTGCGCGTGCACTTTGCCTCTGCGGCTCTTGCGTGCTTTTTTCATTTTAGCCACTCCCGCACATCAGTCGCCCTCGCGCTCCTCCTCGCCCTTCGACCCTCGCCCCCCTCCCCTCCTCCTCCTTAAAGTGTCACCCGTCCTCTCCAACATCTTCCGCTCTCCCTCTCACCACCCGTCCCTTCCACCCCCTCCCTCACCATCAGCCAAGGTCCGCTCCCTGGGGAACATCCACCTTTTGGTTCGTTAGCCATGCCTCTCGACATTCAGGACGACGCCATCGCCGGCCAGGCCGAGGCCCAGCGCGATGCCTACGTCGCCGACGTCAAGGCCCACTCCGGCAAGGACGAGGCCCACCCCGTCGGCCACCTCGAGTCCGGCGTTCGCGTCAAGCCCGAGACCTCGGACGATGACTTTGTCGCCCCCACCGAAGATGACCTCGCCACCCTCCGTCGTGTGCCCGAGAAGCTTCCCTGGACCACCTACGCCATCGCCTTCTGCGAGCTGGCCGAGCGTTTCTCCTACTACGGCTGCGTTCAGGTCTTCCAGAACTTCATCCAGCAGCCGCGTCCCGCCGGCAATCGCGCTGGTGCCGGCGGCGCTGACAACCAGTCCGGTGCCCTCGGCGAGGGTCAGCAGGCCGCCACTGGTCTGACCACCTTCAACACCTTCTGGGTGTACTGCATGCCGATCCTCGGTGCCTACCTCGCCGATACCCGATGGGGCCGATTCAAGACGATTTGCATCGCCGTTTTCATCGCGCTCGTCGGACACGTCCTCCTCATCGTCTCTTCCATCCCCACGGTCCTCGACCACCCTGATGGCGCCATGGCATGCTTCGCCGTCGCCATTGTCGTCATGGGAGTGGGTACCGGCTGGTTCAAGTCAAGCGTTTCACCGTTGATCGCGGAGCAGGTCAACGGATCCAAGCAGTCGGTCCAGACGCTCAAGACGGGCGAGCGCGTCATCGTCGACCCGGTCCTGACCATTAGCCGTATCTTCATGTACTTCTACCTGTTCATCAACATCGGTGCGCTCGGTGGTCAGCTCGGCATGTCGTTTGCCGAGAAGTACGTCGGCTTCTGGCTCGCCTACACGCTGCCCACCATCGTGTTCGCGCTGTGCGTGCCCGTGCTCATGTTCGGCAGCAAGTACTACGTCAAGACGCCGCCTTCCGGCTCGGTCCTGGGCGAGTGCCTGCGCCTCTGGTCGTTTGCCACCAAGGGCCGCTGGACGCTCAACCCCATCGCCCTGATGAAGAACATGCGCGCCGACGACTTCTGGGAGAACGCCAAGCCGTCCAAGCAGAGCGCCGAGACCAAGCCGCGCTGGATGACCTTCGACGACGCCTGGGTCGACGAGGTGCGCCGTGGCTTCAAGGCCTGCACCGTCTTCCTGTGGTTCCCTCTGTACTGGCTCACCTACAACCAGATCACCAACAACCTCGTCTCGCAGGCTGCCACCATGGAGGTCAACGGCCTGCCCAACGAGGTCGTCTCGAACCTCGACCCCTTTGCGCTCGTCATTCTCATCCCTCTGTTCGACCTCTTCCTCTACCCCGCTCTGCGCAAGGCCGGCATCAACTTCACCCCGCTCAAGAAGATCGCTCTTGGATTCCTCACCGGTGCGCTCGCCATGGTGTGGTCGGCGGTTGTGCAGCACTACATCTACAAGACGTCGCAGTGCGGAAAGAACGCCGCGTCTTGCTACGATATCAATGGCGATGGCATCGCTGATCTCGGTGCCACCGGCAAGGAGGACGGCGCTGTGTACGTGCCCGCTCCGCTCAACGTGTGGATCCAGTCCGGTGCCTACATCCTGATCGCCGTCTCCGAGATCCTTGCCTCGATCACGGGTCTGGAGTACGCCTTCTCCAAGGCACCCAAGTCGATGCGATCGCTCGTTATGTCGATGTTCCTCTTCACCTCGGCCATCGCTGCTGCACTCCAGCAGGCTTTCATCGCGCTCTCGTCGGACCCCAACCTGGTGTGGAACTACACCGTGTTTGGCGTCCTGGCCTTCCTTGGCTTCATCGGTTTCGTGTGGGCCTTCAGGAAGCTCGACTCGCAGGAGGACGCGCTCAACCAGCTCGACGCCGGCGAGGTGCACGCCGTCGAGGCCTCCGAGTCGTCTCACCACGAGAAGGCCTAAAAAGAGGATCCCCCAACCTTGTACTCTATCCTTGTCACGTTGCTGCGTTTTGCTGCATTGCTCTTATCTATCTGCATGGGATCTGCCGCAATGGAACCAGATATACCTTCCGATTTACTTTGTGTGTGTGTGTGTGTGTGTGTGGAGTTGTGCAATGCATGTCGACGAAGTAGGCTTGGTGTCAGGTAGGACAAGGGCAATTGCTGTGCGGGTGCGCCGGAAGGACACGTGTTAGAGTCGTACAAAACACAAAAGCCGAGAAAATTGCGGGGCGGGGACCCTGACGGTTGCGTGTGGCGGAGTGAGAGAGAGAGAGCCACGTTGGCCGTTTGCAACACGGAGGAGGTGCTGATGCCGGCAACCTTCGCCAAGGTCGTGCGAAGAAGATTGGCATTGCCGCCCCAACTCGGCTCACCACCACCAATCTGTCGGCATCCTCTCGACACCGACCACCGCGCAACGCATTACGCTGGCGAGTCGCGAGCTGTCCTTGCTCTTCAAGCTGGCATCCTCACTGTAACACGCGCAGCCGTCTTCAACGCCCGAGCTGGTCTCGGTGACGGGCTGCCTACTGCTTGACGGGTCGCTGTCGCAGCGTTGATAAGGCCATGTCGTCGCCCTACACCACCACGCCCGATGCGCGGTCGCGCGGCAAGGTGCGAATGGATCCACTCGCCGCTTCGTCGCGCTCCGGCAGCACGGGATCGAGCTCGCTGCTCGGTTTCCCCATCCCCACGGACCTGCTGCTCGGCCTGCTGCTCAACAAGACGCTGCTCGCCTCGGCGGCGCTGCTCGTGCGCTCATGGCTCTCGTCCACCCACACCGAGACCATGCATTCCGTGCTTGCGTCCGACGTCTCACCCGCGGGGACCTCGTCCGACCTCACATCGTCGATCGGCACAACGATGGCGGCAAGAGCGGGCCCCAGCTCATGGGCCATCGCCACGCTGGTGTTTTTCATCGCGGCCCTTGTGCAGGGGGTGTGGTTCAAGGCATGGCAGTGGCTGCCTGCGGTTAACCGCGTGGATAAGCGTAGGCTGTCAATTCTCGCCGCCATCACGTTTGCACAGTTGCTCGTGTGGCTCATGGCGCTGCGCAAGCTGGATGCGGTCAACGTGATCATCTTTACGCAGTACTGCGAGATCTGGGCGGTGGATCTTGCAAAGAGCTTAGGGGGTAGGAGCTACGGCGGCTACACGACGCTCTTTGCGCTCGCCATCTCGTTTCTCTCGTCCATCTCCAACTCGGCGTCGCTGCCGTCGTCGACGCTCGAGTACTCGGCGCATATTCTCGACATGTATGCGGATGCAGATCTGCCCGACAGCCTGAGGCGCAATCGTCCGGCGGGGCTTGCGTCGCCGTCGCAGCTTCGTGCAGCTTCGGCGGCGGTAGAGGCTTCGGCCGCCAGCTTCAGCGTGTTAGGCACGCTTACTGGACACGCCTTCCTGCTCGTCTTTGCGCTGCTCACCATCGAAAGGGAGAGCGCGCTGCTCAGCGCGAGCAGAGACACGGGCGGTCGGAGGAGGGCGGGTATTGTGGCGACCATCGTGGCGTCTGCGTTTACGCTGCCGGCGTCGCTGCTGCTGAGGCTGTTTGGCTTTTCGACGCTCCCCTCGCTCGACTCGCTGCTGGCCTCGACGACGGGAAGCACCACGACGAGCGTGGGCCACCTTCCCGCCTACCTCGCCATCAGCTTCGGCGCGGTCATTCTCGAGCCACTCGTGAGCACCTCGATCGAATCGCACGCGTCCACCAAGGATCGCGTCGCGCACGGTTGGCCGCTCGCCGTGCTGGCGTCGTTCGCCATTGGCTTTGTTGGATTTGGCTATCGTCCGCTGTGGTCCCAGATTGTGGTTGCGCTGCTTGTGGGTCAGGCGCTCCGCACCATCCTCAAGAACTCGCCCGATCACGCTTCGTCGCGCTTCAGCTCGTCTGGCGCCGAGACGGAGGCGACACGGTCCGGCAATGTGGCGGGGAAGACGTCCGATGTTTCCGCGTTGCAGGAGCTGGTCGAGTCGATGTCGTCGGCTGCGACGGCCACGCGACGCACGGTCAAGGTGATTCTGGCCAACCCGGACTCGCGCAAGATCTTCCAGTTCCTCATGCTCAACCTCGCCTTCATGGGTGTGCAGCTGCTGTGGGGAGTGTGGACCAACAGTCTGGGCCTGATCAGCGATGCCATCCACATGTTCTTTGACTGCGCAGCCATCGGGATGGGCCTGTTTGCGAGTGTCATGGCGACTTGGCCTACGGATTCCACCTTCACCTACGGCTACGGACGCGTCGAGACGCTCAGCGGCTTTGCCAATGGCATCTTTCTCATCCTCATCTCGATCTTTATCGTGTTCGAGGCGGTGCAGCGCATCATCGAGCCGCCGGTGATGAACAGCAATACGCAGCTGCTGATTGTCAGCAGCATGGGTCTGGCCGTCAATCTGTTTGGTATGTGGGCCACCGGCGGTCACCACCATCACGGCCACTCGCACGGCCACGGCCACGATCACGGTCATGGGCATGGTCACGGACATGACCACGGCCACGGCCATTCGCACAACATGATGGGCGTGTACCTGCACGTCATGGCCGACACGCTGGGTTCGGTGGGCGTGATCATTAGCACGCTGCTGATCGGACAGTTTGGATGGACGGGCTTCGATCCGATCGCATCGCTCTTCATTGCCTTTATGATTGTGGGCTCGGTGATCCCACTCGTGCTCGAGTCTGGGCGCATCCTGTGTCTGGAGGTGGGGGAGCATCGCGAGGCTGAGATGAGCGAGGCGCTCGAGGCTCTGCGCAGCATCAACGGCGTCGTCTCGTACCATTCGCCGCGCTTCTGGCCCAAGGACGCAGAGACGCTCGTGGGCGTCATCCGCGTGCAGGTGGTGTGGCCTCTGCACGGCGAGCATGCGCATGCGCATAGCCATGATCACAAGCACGACCACGATCACAAATACGATCATAGACACGGCCACGACCATAGTCACGGCCACGCGCACCACGATCATCGTGGTCACGATCATGGACACGACCATGGACACAACCACGGACACGACCACGGACACGGACACGCCCACGCGAGCGAGCACGACTCGAGCACGGCAGCCACACCCGAGGCGATGGCGCGACAGATCGAAAACGTACTCAAGGCCCGCATCCACGGCCTGGACAGCGTTGCCGTGCAGCTGGAAAAGGTGGCGGGTGGTGCGACTGGCACAGGATCGCCCGGAGGCGCCACGCCCATGTCGGCATCGCCTTCGTACAGCAGCGCCTACGAGGGCAGCCCATTGGCTGTGCGCAGCAACGGCGCCCATGGCCTGTCACCCATCACGGCGCATCGCCATCATCATTAAAGCTTGACACCGTCTCTGTACGAAACATCTTTGCGCAACTCGTCGTGCTGTGTACAGTGAGCGGCTGAGCCAGAGCTGAGGGCGCAAAAAGTCGCAATTTGTTAGATCCACCAAATTGGGCTGCGGATGAGCGCATTTCGACGCTTGGGCCAGGTGGATGGCGGGCAGGGTGATGACTGCGCAAACCTCCACACAGAGAGCGATACCGGTTTACCACCATCCACTTTTTGGCAGCAGACGCTCGATTTGCCACAGGGGACTTTACGAAGCAACAAAGCAGCAACGCCATGTCGAACCAGTACTCGTACGGCGGAGGTGGAGGAGGCGGATACGGAGCACCTCCGCCTGGCCAGCAGGGCGGATATGGTGCGCCTCCTCCCGGTCAGCAGGGAGGGTACGGACAGCAGCCACCTGGTGGTGGATACGGCGCGCCCCCGCCTGGTCAGCAGGGTGGATACGGAGCACCGCCTCCCGGTCAACAGGGCGGATATGGAGCGCCTCCTCCGGGCCAGCAGGGTGGATACGGCGGTGGTGGCGCACAGCAGTCGTCGTACGGAGCGCCGCCTGGGCAGGGATACGGCCGACCTCAGGTGTACAACTCGAACACGGGACCTCCTCCGGGAGCGGATCCGCAGCTGTGGCAGTGGTTCATTGCGGTGGATCGCGACCGCAGCGGCCAGATCAACCCGCAGGAGCTGAGCCAGGCGCTGGTCAATGGCGACTGGACGCCGTTCGATCTGGACACGGTCAAGATGCTGATGAGCGTCTTCGACGTGGATCGCAGCGGACACATCAGCTTCAACGAGTTTGCCGGGCTGTGGAAGTACATCCAGGACTGGCAGGGCGTCTTCCGCCACTTTGACCAGGACCGTTCGGGATCGATCGACCAAAACGAGCTGGCGAACGCGCTCCAGTCGTTCGGCTACCGACTTTCGCCCAAGCTGCTGCACATCGTAACGCAAAAGTACAGTAAGTATGATCTCCAGCTCGGACAGCGGGCGTGTAGCGCGACCTGACACTGACGGCTGACGTGATGGATCCAGCGATTTCCGATTCTGCTTCGGGTGGTGCAGGCGGCATGGCGGCGAGTGGACCAGGCGGCAGGGGTGCAGCGGGCATCACTTTCGACCGATTCGTACGTGCGTGCGTGGTGATCAAGACGCTCACCGAGTCGTTCCAGCGCCACGACACCAACCGCAGCGGATGGGTGCAGATCAACTACGACACGTTTATGGAGATGTGTCTGTCGGCGCCCTGATAGCACCAGCCCTCGCGTTCGCTTCTCTCTCCCTTTTCTCGCTCAGTCTGTCTTGCGTGCTGGCAAATGTATGTGTATTCCTTCTGATGTCGTCGAGGCTGTGTGGCTGAGTCGTTGAGCTTGCGGGTGAGGCTTCTTTCAGAGTGGCCAAGCGATGCCGACAAAGCGTGCGGAAGGCAGAAAGTGCGAAAGTTGAGTGCAGAAACGCGATTTCGAAGCGGCCCAATTTTTCGACGAGGGTTCAGCAGGCGTCGGGCTTTGTCCGAAGCCAAACGGCACTTGGACGTGCACTTCGGACGAGCCGATGCTCACTCACCGCCATTCCCACCGTGCGAATGCTGTCGGAAGGGCCGGTCATCATCCTCTTCACCTCAGCTTGGGACCTGTCACGCCGCTCATCACAACTGCTAAAGCTCGCGCGGCTCTCCCGCACCGCATCCCGCGACTCAGCACCACCATCCATGTCGTCTCGGTGATCACTCGAAAATCCGCTGGATCCCGCAGTCGGGCTAGCTTTCCAATCATGGCAGCCGGGATCTTTGCCTCGCTCTTCGCTGGATCGGCGCCGTCAGACAGCCTCCCGCCTCAGCACCATGACTCTGTCTCTGTCGAGCACCCAGCATCAGCGCCCAAATCCGACTCGCCCAAATCCGACTCGGACTCGGACATCGTCATGGACAGCCAGACGGTCAGTGCCAGCGTCAATAACGAGGCTCAGGAGGTCGCAGACGTCGACATGCAGCTCTCGTCGCCGCCCAGCTCGGCGCCTCCCAGCGCACCTACAACACCACAACATCCGCCATCACGCCCAGCTCCGCCACCGGAACGCACGGCAGCAACGACGACCACCACGACGCAGAGAGCTTCGCGCAGGCGCACCATGCCCGCACGTCTATCCCAGGTATCCTCGCTCCTCGCTGGATCCATGCTCGAGGAGGAACTGCTCATGCTCGATTCAGCTCCTTCACCATCCTCTTCTGCTTTTCCGCACAACGGGTCATCTGCACCGACATCCTCCAGCGGAGCAGGCGCACCCGTCCTGGACCGCCCAGCCTCCCGCTCTCACGTCGCCAACCCAATCTCGATCATAGTGCTCACCTCCGACGCAAAGCTCATCGAAAGCGCAATCTATCCGCATGCGCCAACACAGCCCGCCATTCCGTTACCGCATCCCACGAGCATCAAGCGCGAGGCACAACCCACGGACCTCTCCTCGTCCACGCCGCCAGCCAACCAGCCTGCATCATCGGCGTCATCCTCGATCGTCTCCACCCTGGCCATCAAGCGACAGCAGCTCATCGAGACGCCCGACTTCAGGCCGCGCGACGACACCCTCTACATGCCCAAGACGCGCGGCCTCCGCTCCGAAGCCGCAGAGGACACCTCCGACGCCGCCTACGAGCGTCGCCATCGCAAACCAGAGACGGCCGAAAAGAAGCAGAGAAAGGCAGAGGTGGATCGGCTCGCTCGCGACCGTCAGAAGCTGCTCGCACGCATCGACCAGATCAAAAACGCAGATGCGCGCATGCTCCAGCCTATCGTCATTGCGAGAGACCAGGTACGGGCAGAAGCCTCCACCGAAACCAAAGAGCCCAAGCACGACTCCCCTTCGAGTCGTAAGCCGCTCCATGATCGCGTCGAGGATCTGCGACGCGAGCTGCTCGCCGATGCATACGATACGCTCAAGCGCTACGACCTGCTCCTCTCCACCACCGACCATGCCAAGACCGCCTCGCCCGCGGTCCCGACCTTGCCCACCAAACCGGAGCCCATGGCCCGTACGTCCACTTCGGCGTCCAACGAAGATGGCGGTGCGCGCAGCGAGTCGCCAAGGCTCAAGATCCGCATCAAGCGCGGTCAGGCCACCTGGGACACCTCGGAAAGCCCCAGCGACACGTCGAAGAGATCGTCGATCGCGCTCGGCAAGGCGGATGTATCGCGCAGAGTCAGCTCGCGCCAGCCAAAGCACAGGGTCGACAGTCTGCCCACCCCGCTCACCGCCGCCGCCTTCGAGGAGGCCCAAGACAAGCGGCGCAAGCGACGCAGACTTTCCAGCTCCAACGTCGATGATAAACGGCAATCACAGACGGAAGCGTCCATGTTGAAAAGGCGCAGCAGTCCAGAGACCACGCCTCAACAAGACAACGGCGCCGCTTCTTCCGCACGGACCAGTGGTCGCCCGCAGCGCGCCGCTGCCGCTGCGGCTGCCGTCGCCTCGGCACGCCAGCGCCAGAATGCCGAGCGCTCCTTTTCCGATCTCGAGTACGACGAGGTCGAATCCGTGCTCGATCTCGCCGACCGCTCTTCCACAGCCACTCCGAGAAAGGCGTCGACAAGACGCGACAGTCTCAGCCTTCGCCGATCCCCGCTCAAGCCTCGTGAGCACCGATCTGCGTCCGAATCATCAACGACTTCGTCTGCCTCGTCGTTCGCGTCGTCCATCGGCTACCTGGGTCCCACCATCCCCGACACGGGCTCGCTCAAGGTGTCGTCGTCGCTTAGCGAGATCCACGCTGCTGATCCAGACGCGACTCTCGGGCCGGCGGCAAGTTCGTCGCCCTCCAGACTCGACGCGGGCGTCGAGGTTGCCGAAGCTTCAGTGGACAGCAAGGAAGAGCTTGAGGAGGATCCAGATGCAACCGATTCCGACTCGGACCGCGAGATTGCCAAGCGCGAACGAGGGCGTGGGTTTGCGGGTGCACTGACCGAGAGCGAGGCCGAGAGCATCCTCGCCGCTTTTCTCGGCACCACGCCCGGTGGCAGAAGCGGTCAAGGCGTGCCCGCAGTCAAGGCTCCTGCGCCCATGGCCACGCCTGCGCCTACATCCACTCCACGCCCACCGCAAAGCGCTGCACAGTCAACACGCCGTTCCACCCGGCGTGAAACCACACAGTCGTTCGGAGAAAAGCTACCCGACGTCCTCACAAAGGCGGCGCAGTTCGACTTTGCCGTCATGCAGTATCTGCGCTCCATCGAACGTCCGCGCCCAGCGTCCACGCTGCAGCCCAAGCAGCGCTAGCAAGCTCGAGCCCGACTCATCTTTCCTCCCTCCTCACTTTCGCTCTCGGACTCATTTTGCAACAGCAGGAGGCTCCTTTAATTCATTCTTCCCCGGGTCTTTCTAGGTGGCATAGGGACGAGCGGATCGGGGCGATCAGTGGCCCTGTTTCATGGCCCAGATCTCGAGCTTGCGCAGCAGACCCTTGAGGTTCTTGCCGCCCTTGTTCGAGTTGGCTTCGAGCCAGGCGTGCATGTTGTCGAGGCACGACTCGAGCTGAGCTAGGACGGCGGTCTTGTCGAGCGCCTCGGGTTGGCCGTCGGCAGAGCGCGGTTTGGGGTTGAGGCAGACGTGGAAGAGGCTGTTCCACAGCTCCGACTGCCAGTATCGCTTCATGGGGCTGGTGAGTTTGTAGACGTGGTTGTCGTGGCTCAGGTCCATGTATCGACCGAACAATAGGCAGTGGGCGATGGCAGCTACACCGAACCAGTCGGTTTCGAATGTGAAGCTCTCGCCACGACGCATCTCGAGACAGTCCTTGGCATCCGTGTCCCAATCGGCAATAAACGCCTGCGAGGGGTCGTCAAAGGCAGTCAGGTCAATGGCGCGGCCAAAGTCAATGAGCGTCAGACCTTTGCTCGCCCATCCAGCCGAGCCATCGCGCGCGTAGAGGTTCGACCACGCACTCGCCGGTGAGACGTCGCCAAGACGCAAGAGACAGTTGTCGATCTTGAGATCGCCGTGAATCACGCCCGCACGATGCATGCCCAGCACAACGCGCAGCAGCTCGGTGACGAAAAACATGGCCAGCACCTCTTCGAGCCCAGCGCCTCCACCTGTCGTATCGGCACCCGACGAGCCGGCGGCCGCAACACCCGCACTGACGGCGTGGTTGACCACATCGAGCAACGTGCCCTTCTCGCCCAGGTCGAGCATGAGGAACGACGCATCCGAGTAGCAGTACAGCTTGCGCGCCGCAATCACCGAAGGCTGCAGTGCAGCCGGCAGACGCAGCTGCAGCTGGCTCAGAATGTGGAACTCCCACCGATTGGCGGGCGCCTCCACCTTGATGGCCACCTGCTTGCGTCGGTCCGCGTCGTCATCCTCGTCGTCTTCCTCATCGTCGTCCGCGTCGACATCGTCGCGATCGGCGCTCCTGTCCGCAGCCTTGGCTGTGGCAACCGAGTCCACATCGTAACCGAGAAAAACGGCGCCATAGCCTCCCTCTCCGAGCTTGCCTCGGATCTCGAACGCGTTGCCGCCAATCTCGACCTGGAAGGGCGAAGACAGCATGCCCGTGCCGTGGAACACGGTACCGCCCATGCTCTTGCGCGTCATCTGGTTTGAGGCCAGGCTCGACTTGCACTTCTTCTGCAGCTGTTCGAGCAGGCCGTCTGACATGGTGCCAGCCAAGCCAACGAATCCCGGTCGGCTCTCGACTGGCTCGTCGAGTCGTGCCAGGATCGCATTGAGTACGTCGGGATCCACGGGCGAGCACGGGTTGGGCGGGCAGAAGCCGGCGTCTTTGGGCGCACATTCTTCCAGCTGCTCTGGCGCCTGCTCTTCGGTCGCCGCCCGGTCCTGGATGACGAGCGACTCGTCAAAGTCGCCCTCGCTCTCGTCGCCCTCCTCTCCAGCTGGCACGCGGATGGTGAGGCCCTTGGTCAGCTCGAAGCTCGCCTTGTTGGCCGCGGTCCATGCAGATCGATTGGCGTCTTCGCCCGACGTGGACGCGAAGCTGCGTTCGTCTGATGCACCCTGCGAGTCGTCGGCAAGATTGGCATCCTCAGCGGGGGCAGCGCCGCGCGGAGCGATCGGGCCGCTGATCAAGATGTCTTTGGCGCCGCCGTTTCCATCGTATTGCTCGTCCTCGTCGTCCTCGTCATCGTCGTCATCCTGTTCCGTCGCGTGCCACGCCTTGAGCGCAGGACCGATGGCGGAACGCGTGGCAGTCCCGGGCGTACGCCCGTTGGTGTAGCGTGTGAACTCGTACGTCGCCTCGGTGATCGGCGTGAGCGGCTGGAACTGCGGCCTGAAGAGATGGTCGTTGCCCTCATAGCCGTCAGCCGCATCCGGATGGCCATCGATGGGCTCGCCGTTCTCGTCCACGGCGTATTGCTCCTCCTCATCTTCCTCCTCCTCTTCTTCCGCCATAGGCTCGACCCATCGGCGACTAGCCGACTGGCGGCTGGCCGGCATAGGCGTTGCTAGCACGGCTGGGTTGTGATCAGCATCGGCCACGGATGCAGCAGACGGACGGGGTGGAGAGCTGGCTTCAACAGTCTGTTGCGGCTCGTTGGGTTGAGCCTGCTCTTCGGGGGCGCGAAGCTCGCTGTACTCGTCGTCCTCTTCGTCCTCCTCGCGATAAACGGGCTTGGCGCCTAGGGGTGCTGGTGCGGCCGTCTTGGATGCGAGCGGCGTGCGCATCGGTGTGGCGCCACCCAAGCCGAGCCTGGGAGCCTGCGCGCCCGGAGTACGGGAGGGAGTGGCACGCACGCCGGCGTTCTCATCGTGCTGGCCCGCAAACTTGGCGAGGAGGTGGGGTCGTGATGACGGCGTCGGCGTGGGCGGCACATCTGCCGCCGAGCCGAGGCTGACGCGCATGTGCGCTGGGCGGGAGACGCTGGAGAGGGGCGCGAGGTAGTCGTCATCCTCTTCGTCGTCGTCGTCGTCGTCTTCGCTGCTGTCTTCGTCCGAGTCGCTGTCTTGGCCATTGAACATGTTTTCCACCTCGAGCAGCGTGGCCTTTGTGACAAGGGTCGGGCTCATCCTGGTCTTGGTGGTGTTGTCGCCATCACGCTTCTTCTTCTTCTTGAGTCCCGGGCGAAGGTTGAGCGCGACTGCGTTGGCGACAGAGTTGTCCGGGTCAAAGACGTCTCTGGAAGGGAACATGCCCGTAGTCTGATCGATCTGAGCGGTTTCCGTGGGCTCGGGTTCCGCACGCCGTGACGAGGAGGCTTTCGGAGCATTTTTGGGCAGCCACTGTCCGACGAGCTGGTCGAGGTGTGTCCACGGGTCGGAGGCCGATTCGAGGGATGCGGCCGGCTCCCATCCTTCTACGAGGGCGGGAAAGCCTCGTGCGCGTGCCATGAGCTCTTCCAGCGTCAGTTCGCTCTGCCAGCCGTTGCGAGAGAAGAGGGCTTGCTGGGCGTCGGATCGAAACGAGGGATACATGTCGGCCACCGGAGCAGCGTGCTTCTCTCGCTTGGTCCCGGCTACGGGAGCTGCAGAAGCTTGGGCGCTCGACTTGCTGGAAGAGGAGCTGGCTTGCGTGGATCGCGAGACGGTGGTCTTTGTGCGGTGGCGCTCGCCATGCGAGCCAGAGCTGGACGAGGAAACCTTGCGCGAGGCGGACGCACTGTCCGAATCGGGGCGCAGACTGGCGGGGTCGGGGACGCGCTTTGCATCTTTATCCCAGTAGGCAAAAGGGTCGCTACGAAGCAGATCGGTCTCGCTGGAAGCCTGTTTGCGGCCGAGGCCAGCCGCGTGCTTGGCAAAGTGGTCCTTGGGACTCAGCACACCTTCGGGTTTCGGGGTGGCTGGGACTGGGTTGGCTTCGTCATCGTCATCATCGTCGTCGTCGGAATCTCTAAAGACGGCCAGACCGGAACCAGGCTTTTTGGAAACGCCGCCCGAAGCTCCAATCTTGAAGCTCTTGGCGCCGGCAAGACGATCCGCCTGTACGTTTTCCTGGTTGCGGGACGCGACGGTGCCGATATCTTCCCAGCCCTTGGTGCTGCTTGCGTGCGGCCTGGATGCCGAAGCAGGTGCGCGGTCGTCGTCGTCGTGGAAGACGTTGAGTCTGCGACCGTTGTTGGTGGAGGGAGTTGGAGTGCTGTTGCCGATCGCACCGATGGTGGCGCCTGCGCCTCTGAGGACGTTGGCGGCGTGGCTACGGGCGGGACCGGAGGCGGCTTCCTTCTGACCGAGCATGCTGCGTCCAGCGGTGACCATGGCCGCTTTGAGAGCATCGGCGTAGTTGACGACGAGGCCAGCGGCGGAGGAGCCCGGCGCGTCTACGGAGGACTGATGACCGAGGATGATGCGTGTCTTGTACTCTTCGTACCTGCGCTTGATGCGGTCGATGGGGTTGGCTCTGCGTGCGATGCCGAGCTTGTACATGGCATCCGCCTCGTCGTACATGCGCTGTCCCTCGAGGACGACGGCGAGCTCCTCGTAGAGGCTGGCGAGTTTTGTGCCGATTTCGTTTGCGAGGAGGAAGTTGTAGACGTCGCGGGCGCACTCAACATTTCTGGCGTAGAGGATCCAGAGACGCAGATACCTGGGGTCGTTTGTATACTGCTCCGAGTCCTTAAAGTGGCGCGTGGCACGTTCGAGCAGGGGGATGAGGCCCGAGTCGTGCGTCTGTCCGGAAGGGTAATTGTCGATGCACCACTTGACGTACTTTGTCCAAGCGTCGAGAGGGTCGTCGGAGTCGGCGTTGTCTGCGGAGGTGACGACGCTCTCGTGCTCTGCGCGCTGCTGGGCGAGGAGCGCCTGCCTCTGCTTGTGCTGCATGCCGAGGGTGTTGGAGAGTGCGTGTGCGGATCTGCCCTTGGCGAGGGGCTGTACGTTTTCCTTTTGGGACTCGATGGCGCGGAAGTCGATGATAGGAGTAGAGGAGGTCTGTTCGATCTTGGATCCGCCAGGTGTGCGGAGGGGAGTCTTGTGTGGCGTGACGCCCAAGGCCAAGGCGTTCTTGGACGAGGGCGTGGTCGGAGCCTTGCGCGGCGTGACGGCGGGCGGACCCATGCTGGACGTACCTCCGACCATGATGGGCAGCGTGCACAGCCGGACGATGGGTGTTCTTGAGGAGGATGTGGGTGAAGGAGAAGGGCAAAGGTGACGATGGGCTCCTCCTTCCCAACGGCTATGCTGCGCCGTGCCATGCGGTGACTTTCTGCGGCTTTTTCGAGTGTTGGTGCGCGTTTGTTTGGTGCTGCGCGCCGGGTGTTGCTTTTGGCCAGCCTCCACCGCGTGCGGTCACGTGAATTTTCACCTCCACACCAGAAATTGAGAAGCGGCGGCAAATCAGCTAAACGCGACACGCCGTGCTGCTGCTGCTGCTGCCCACAAAGCTGGAGCGGCGAGGCACTCGTTATGGACGCACGCACGGACAGGCAGCAAGATCCATAAGACCACCCTCTCATCCATCGACTTGCGCATCCAAACCTGGCACTCTCGACTCTTCGACTGGTAATGCTGGCTTTGGCTGCTAGACTCCGCACTCGCTCGCTTCTGTCTATCACTGCCGCTGTCTTGCCCGCACGCACTTTGGAGGCCACCGCGACTCACCATAGACACCTCCTCCCTAGATTGGTGACCACCATGGCGCGAGCCACAACAACAGCTAGCCCGGTGCGCCGTGCCTCGACACGGACGTCGTCGAGTGCGAAGAAGGAGATCGATGCGGAGCAGCCAGCAGCATCACCATCTGCACCCAACAAATCCAAACGCAAAGCGGCTGATCCGACATCGGCGGCTGATCCGAAGCAAAGCGGCACCGATGCCACGGCCGAGGCAAGTGCTGCTGCGGCTGCTGCCCCAACCAAAAAGCCGCGCAAGAAGGCGGTCGCGGATTCGGACTCTCCGAGCGCACCCAAGTCGGAAGACACGCTGGCCGATCCGGGCCTGCCCAAGAACACCGAGATGCCCGCCACGCTTTCCTATGCCCGCCCAGCAGCTCCGGAAAGCGTGCGAATCACTGCGTGGAACATCACCAGCCTCAAGTCGAGCGAACCCAAGGGCATGATGCGCTACATCCAGGCAGAGGACGCGCACATCGTCGTGCTCTCCGAGACCAAGGTCAACGACGTACCCATGCATCCGGCCCTCTCCAAGATCTACAAACACCAGTACTGGGGCATCGGAAAGCAAAAGGGGTATGCCGGCCTCGCCATCCTCTCCAAGATCGAGCCTATCAAGGCAACCTACGGCTTGCCCGGTCTCAGCGACCAAGATACCAAGGGCCGCATCAGTGAGTCGTCCAGCCCCTTCCTCCCAGCCGATCCACACAGCTGACGCAATCCCATCTGCGGGTCGAAACATCGCAGTCACTCTAGAGTTCGAAAACACCTACCTCGTCGGAACCTATGCGGTCAATGCAGGTGACGGTCTCAAGGTAAGTCGCGGTGCACGCCAACTCCCCTCCCTACAAATGCCTTGATCGGGCCGCCACTTTTACTTGATCTCTTCCGCTTTCCTCAGGTGGAGATCTGCTGCGCGGCCCGTACATTGAAGAGCTGTCCTCATAATCTCTCGTGGCGCGCTCTCATCTTGGAGCACGCAACGCCCGAGGGCCTGATACGGCAGCCACATCTCCCAACGCCCTCCCCCTTGCCACTCCCTTCCTCGCTTGCTAGCTCAGCCCAGAACCGCACCGCTGACGTTTCCTTGCCACCTCGGATGTTCGCGCGCAATCAAGACCATGGCGACCAAGCAGGCGTGGAACACCGCCTTTGCAGCGTATCTGGCCGAGCTCGATGCCAAGAAGCCCGTCGTGTGGTGCGGCGACTTCAACGTGGTGCAGGACGAACGCGATCTGGCCGCCGCATCCAAAAAGTGGAACAAGAGCCCAGGATACACGGCCATCGAATGCGATGCTCACCGCGCTCTCCTCGACGGCTCTGCCACACCCTCCTCCCAACCCCTCGTAGACGTGTGGAGGGCAAAGCATCCCGACGCCGTGGGCCACTACAGTAAGCGCTCTTCCCTCGCACCTTGGCACCTTCGATCTTGCCCTTCTGACTTTTCATCTTGGTGCCACAGCTTTCTACGGCTGGCGAGGCTTCTGCAGGTCCAAAGGCATCGGCTGGCGTCTCGACTCTTTCATCGTGAGTGTTGCTTCCCTATGGCTGCACCTCGCCATCCCTAACACCGCTAACTTTTCTGCGCCTCGACATTTCAGCTCTCGCAACGCATCGCTGACAAGGCGCTCGAGTGCGAGATCCGCCACGAGTGCTACGGTGCCAGCGACCACGTTCCAATCGTAAGTGACATCCCGCCAAATCTTATCAAAAGTTGCACCTCACTCATCACAACTGCCGCCTCGTCTCGATTCCGATGCCGATCGACCTTGGCTCACAGTACTGCGACATTCAAGGACCGCTTTGAAGCAATTTTGTGCCGCATCAATCTCACCCATTCTCAAGCGACTCGCAGCGGCAGTGATGGTGGAAAAGCAAGCCTGTGTTGCGAACGGTAAAGTAGGGTGGGGTGCTCTACGCGCCCAGCCTGTCAGCAATGGTCTTGGCCACAAAGCTCTTGCTCTCGGGTGCGAGGTCAGCATTGAGGCTGAGCGCCTGGGCTGCGTCCTTGATCGCCTGCGTCTGTGCCGAGTTGGCGCCTGCCTTGACGCCTGCCGATTCGAGCACGGCTTGCGGCACAAAGCGCTCGTACGATCCGCCGATCTGCTGGTTCTGCAGTGCGATCCTCGCCTTCTTGAGCTCCGACGCAAGCGACTCGTCGCTCGCTCCCTTTCGCACCGACGGCGCCATCGCCGCGCGCTTGTACGTGAGGCTGCCCACCGCCACACCCACGGGATCGTGCAAGGGTCCGAGGACGTTGCGTCCACCCGGTCGGATGTGCAGCTTGAGCGCATTGACCGCAGTCTTGATGCCCGGCAGGTTGAGCTTGGCCTGCAGCGTCGAAGCAGGCGCAGCAGCTGCCTTGCCCTTGCCCTTGCCTCCCGCTGCCGGCGTCGCAGCCGCAGCCGCGCTAAGATTCGGCGTAAAGATCGACGAGGCTCGTGGCGCCGATGGCAGGAATCGTTCGTATCCGGGCTTGGCGTACAGCGGGCTGTTCCAGTCGGTGGTCGTCTTGGGCGCAGCCATGCGTTGGCTCTGCTGATCCCGACCTTTGAGAACCACACCGCGAGGCGCACGCTCCGCACGCGCAGGTGACGAGCCGTCAAACACCGAAGGAAGTCGCTTGTTGCGTCGGTCGCCGCCTGCGTTTCTGTTGCTCGCCTGACCGTTGGCTCGGGGCGCATTCCGGCTCCTCTCGCCGTTTCGCAGTCGCTCCGCAGCGGTGCCGCCAGTGCGCGCCGGTCGAGAATCCGGCTGGCTCGATCGTGGCTGGCTCGATCGTGGACGAGGAGTCGAAGTGGCAGGCGCACCCTCTGCGTGCACCCGCGCGCTCGACGTGAAGCTGCGTACGACACCGCACATGGGCATGACGCCCCGTGTGAGAGAGGTGTGCATCATTGTGATGGATGGTGTGGTGTGCGGGAGCAACCTCGAAGCGCTTTCGAGACGGTGTCTCAAGAGAGCGCTGCTGCCGCAACCTCCCGCTCACCCGCTTGGCGAGAAGAAGCTGAAGCTGGGCGGCTCACTCGGAGCGATTTTTTCGACTTGGACGAGGCACGTGATCTACTCTTTCCGCAATGTTACGGCGGCACAATACACAGTTTGAGGCGGGAATGGATAATATTGTCAGATCGTATTGACAGCTTGCAGGGAGCTGTTCGACGTCGACCATAGTTGCCCAAAGCTCGCAGTCTGTAGCCCTCAGCTTCTCCCCACCTCCATCGTCAAGGCACACGCTACTGACCACCGCCACCAGACGTGGCCTCGTCCATCAGACTAGTCATCATTATCTCTCTCATTGCCACGTGTTTTCTATGATCCACAAGCATGCTGGGCTGGGTGCGCCGTCTCGGCCCACGTCGGACACTAGGTCTACGCATAGATGCCTGCATAGTACGTGCCATAGTCGATCTCCTGCGCCAGGCCGCGGTACTTCAAGTTGCTAAAGTAGGCATGGTCCGAGGTGATTGCGCCGCCGTTGGTGGTGGCATAGATGCCGACCTGGCCACCCGCGCCTGACCCCGCCTGCGGTCCCCACGTGCTCGAGATCAGCGCAGACGACATGAACTTCTTGTACGTCGCTCCGGTCTGCATCCCTTCCTTGACCGTAGCTGCAAGCAGGTAGTGCGTCGCATTCACAGCGTTGACCGTCAGCTCCATCTTGATCTTGTCGCCCGTCGTCTTGATGCTGATCTTCTCCTCCACCGAGGTGGCATTGGTGGTGCGGAAGACAAGGTCGTATGTACTATCGCCTTGGTCGCTGCGGATTGCTGCCACATCGAGGTGCTGCCATTGTTGCAGGAACAGCGTCGCTCCAGCCTCCACTCCGGCCTGCTGCGTCTCTAGACAGAGCTCCACCGAGAATTGGAACAGCGTGTGCTCTTGCCGACGGCCCAGGAAGCTCAGACCCGCCACTCCAGTCAGCGCAGAATCGGTGCTAGCCTGATCTCCTGTCAAGTTGCTCCGAGACGGCGACACCTGCAGCGCGTTCGGATGTCCAGCTGCCGACACAGCAAAGGCATTCTTGGGAGGGTAGCGGAAGTACATCAGGTCCATGGGCAGCTTCGAGCCGGGCGCAAAGGTGAGCGACTGCGAAGCGCCGACGAAGGCGTTGTTTTGCTGCTTCTTGGGCATCTCGACGTCCGGCAGAGGCCAACCTTCCATAGTACCGCTGACCGGACTCGCGTAAGGGAACTCGTTCTCTGCCCACGTCACGGGGAAAAGGTGCGCTTCCCTTCCCATAGGAAAGTGGCTGTATTCAGGACCGCTACGTGTGCCGAGCGCCATTCCCCACCAGTTGCCATTGTCGTCCTGAAACAGGTCGGCGTGACCCACAGTCTGGAAGAGCGAGCTCGTGTTGACAGCCGTAATGAGCGGATTGGCTGGATCCGACTCGTAAGGCCCGCGAAGATCCTTGGAGCGCGCCACAGTCGCCATATGTCCGAGCTGCGTGCCTCCTTCGGCCACGAGGAGGTAGTAGTAGCCGTCCTTCCTGTACATGTGAGGTCCTTCGGCGAAAACGCCACCAGTGCCGTTCCAGATGCTCACCTTGTCCCCAAGCTCTCCAGAAGACAGGTCGATGGGCTGCAGCGAGACACCAGACCACGTCAGGTAGGTGGAACCGTCATCGTCCCAGAAAAGGTCGGGGTCAATGGTGCGATAGGGAGCGTCAAATGTCAACGGTCTGGACCAAGCCGCATCGCTGTACGGATTGCTCGTGGAAAACACGGTGCCGAGTAGTCCAGACGTGGTGTTGACTCCAGCATACACCGAGGTCATGTAGAATTGTCCGTCGCGGTACCGCAGATTGGGAGCAAAGAAGCCGTCTTGCTGACCTTGCGACTCAAAGTTGATGCCGGGCAGCTGTTCCTCGCGGTTCCAAGTGTTGCTGATGTGCTCCCAGTGCACCAAGTCGCGGCTGGCGTAGATGGGCATGCCCGGGAACGACTCGAACGTGGACGTGCAGCAGTAGGTGACGCCTTTGACATGGACGCAGCTAGGGTCCGAATGCCATCCGGGAAGCACCGGGTTGTGGTAGGTCGAATTGGCACCTTTCACGGTCCTGCCTCGAACGACGAGATCCTGAAGAGTTGCGGGAAGAGCGCTGACCCCTGCGATCCGCGCCAAAAGAGAAGAGACTAGGATAGTGGAAGCCAACATTGCTGCCACTATGAGCCTACAGATTGGTCGAGATGGGAGGACCTGTGGAACGGGCTTGGATGACCAAAGCGCCGTGTCTTTATAGGACATCATGTCTGAACCTCGCCGGTCCCCGCCTAACTTGCAGACTTTACCCCACTCAACACCGGCTCGCACCGACGCCACATCATGCGCAGATCCTAGATGACGGGCTCAGTGCTTCCAATTGCGGGGCACGCTTCTCCAACTCGGCCTTGACCCGAGCGGAGCGCCATTGCAAGTTCGCATATGGGATCGGCTCTCTACCAGCGGCGCAGTGCTGTCGCAAACGCAGCCTGGGTCAAGACTAGCGGGCACACACAGGGTATCTCCTTCTCCACCGCTTCACCATCGGCTCGGCTCGGCTCCACTGCATTTCGTCCCCACCAGGGCCGATTGGGTGCACCCCTTTTCCATTTCCTCCCAGAGTATTAATAACATTTTGTAGGTGCAAGCAATGCTGTTCTGTAGCGAAGGCCTGCCTCGGATGCACAAAAGCCTTACCCCACACTTGTGGAGCATCTTACGAGTCCGTCGCAGATCGGAAGTGTGTCTGTCTCGAGAAGTGGAAGAAGACCCTCACGCCTTTTGCGCCGCGACACCGGTCAAGCAGAATTTCAGACAGGCGGCTCCCCCAGATGCCGGCCGGACTTCTGTCTTGGCAGCAGCGGAAGACACGGCCGTCGTTGCTTGACTCGTTGGCCTCGCTTCGACACGCACTCCAGCCGGTCCATGCCCCGGCTACGTAAAAGTCACAGATCAAGATGGTCGAGAAGTCTCTGATTCATTGATAGTGATCTTAAGGGTGATTGCGCCTGAGAAGCATCCGGACACTGCAGAAGGCTCTGCTCGTCCACTGTCGATCACGCCGTGACGATGACCACACGCTTTTCTTCTCCGTTCGTCAAGATGACGTTGGCTTCGCCAGCTCCGTCGACGCCACCACATCCCTGGAAGGAGCCCTTGAACAAGGTCGACTTGAACGTCGAGATAACGTAGCCCGCCTGTCCTTGAGGCACAGTGTATGTTTCGGTAATCGTCGTAGACACTGACTCACTGTACTCTGTGCCGAACGTGGCACCGATGTCGATGCCCTTGACAGAGCCTCCTGCGTTTAGAGACAGAGAGGTTGACACAGTTTCGGTATGCTGCACGGCAAGGCTGATGGTGCAGGGTGCCGAGCCTCCACGGCAGTCGACGATGCTCGAGATCTGTTTTGGCGCCGAGTGGGATGCGACAGCGCTCTCGACGTACATGCCGTTGCAGGTGGCGTCGCGTTTGACCAAGTCTCTCTTGGCTGGTACCGAGTCTTGTCCGTTCGGGAAGCATGCAATTCCTTCGTCACCCGACATGGAGCCCAGCTGCAGGCATTGCGAAGAAGCCGAAGCCGCTGCCACCAAACCAGCCGAGCCCATCAAGGGGCACGAACTGTCGGCTTCCACAAGAAGCTGATTGCCTGCGCCGAAGCCGTCGCCGATGCTGTGCGTTTTCAAGTACACTGTGCCGGCGGGCACGGGGTCCAACATGGACCAAGGCAGACACGCTCCGCAGTTGTGTCCGATGTTAGGATTCATGCTGAAGTAGGCTCCTGAGATTGCATTCTGACAGTTGGGGTCAGAGTAGACATCGAAAGAGCAGACCCTCTCTTGAGGCTGGTTTACGGGTCCGCAATCGCTGGGGTTGGTCAGCAAGATGCGTCCGTCGACGTCTTGGTACGATGACTTCTTGAGAACCTTGTCGGGCACCAGCGCAACCTCTTTGGCGGAGGCTGCACCGAAGCAGAAGAGGAGGAGTGCCACCAACAGGAACCAGGACGATGGCATCGTCACTCTGCGGGAGGCTGCGGAAGTGGCGCCACCCGATGTGGCGCACGTAGCGGCCGAGTTCGACCCTAGCACCTGGGTCAAGTTGCCCAAAAACTCCTTTTGTTCCTGCGCCGTCTGCATCCTGCACGAATAGCAAGGCGAGGAGGCGTTCACTAGACTACCAGGGCAGATACTGCTCGACAAGTTGACGTAGGCCAAAGAGCAGCCAAAGGGTGCTTCAGGAGAGCACGGTGCAATGTCTGAACTGTTCACCAAGGTGGCCATGAGGAAAAGGGATGAGGCGGTGCCAAAAGAGCTTCCTCGATCGAAGTCCTCAGGCTGCTGATTTGTTCAGAGATGTTGCCGTACTGGATGGGCGATGCGGTATTGCCATAAGTGTCTTTTATATATGCGAGAATGCTTGCTCCCTCGAGCATGTCAAATTGTGCCAAGAAGTCACTAAGACCGATGTCCTGTGACATATGACGTTGTGCGGTGCACTAGTGCCATCGTCTCAACACCGCTTATATGCGCAGCTGAGCCCAAGGGTGAAGAGACCATCGCTAAGCTAGTGTGTGGGGAAAAATAATGCGACTAGTAGATTTTCTGCTTTCATGCGTCGAGGTACGCCGAGCCTTGTGCATGCCGGCGTCTTTTTCGACCCTACGATTCGGTGCGAAGACGTTGCACATGCCTCTTCATTCGCAAAGCCAGCCCGTCAAGTCTGCGTCGAAAACCGACCCAAGGGAGGTGCCTCCTCGCAGTCAAGCGAGCATCCCTCTAGCATGGACTCGCTTGTTGGCGGTGGCGGCCGTCTTGTAGAAGAGACCATCGCCATAGCCGAGGTTCCGCAATACAATGTCCCCATCCAAGCCGCTCGGCCCATCACTTTCCGTGCTCTTCATTCATGCGATCGTACACATCGGTCGATTGATACGTCTGACTGACCCATCTTGAGGCGTCACCAAAGTCTCCCGTGAGCACAAACGATCTCGTCGTATCTCATGCGCACGAATCGCGTCGTCTGAAAACAGCACAGGATCCCGGAGCACAATCAGCCGGCTCGGCCCAGCGTTGCATCAAAGTCTCGCGCAAATGACCAGCAAGAAGCATGGCGCGACCAAAGGATATCGTGGGGAGCAACTGTTTGAGCGGAAGCAAGTGACTGATAATGCGCACCAACTATTTACATGACGCGCGAGAGGCGCGACTGCTTGACAGCCGAAAAGATCTCCTGCTCGGCGCCTTCCTCGAGCGGCATCAGCGGCGAACGAACGGTGGCGTGGTCGAGGATGCCGCGAGCTACGAGCGCATGCTTGAGCGCCACCGTGCCCTCCATGTGCGAGCCACGGTGGTAGACGGCCTTGGTGACCGGAAGCAGCTGGTCGTGGACGCGGCGAGCGGCACCGTAGTCCTTTGCCTTTCCAGCCTCGAGCAGCTCGAGCAGCGCCTCGGGTGCGATGTTGCCGTAGCCAACCAGGAAGCCGTCAACGTCAAAGGCGGTGTGCAACAGGTACTCGTCGTGGCAAGACAGGATCTGCAGCTCGGGCCTCTCGCGACGGATCACGGGGATCTCGGTGTCCCATCGTCGCATGTTTCGCACGCCGTTCTTCATGGCCACCACACCGGGCTGCGCTGCAATGTCGAGCATCGTCTGGAGGCTGTACGTCGCCTTGGTGTTGTCGGGATACTGGAAGAGGATCAGAGGAAGACCCGACTTTTCGTATACCTGCTTGTAGCGGTCCTGAGGCGCACCGGGCTGGTAGCCGAATCGCAGCCAGCCGTGCGAAGGGTAGAGCAGGCCGGCCTTGGCACCAGCCTGGACGGCGCGGCATGCCTCAAGCGCGGCAACTTCGGTGCCCTCGCCCGTGATGCCGGCAATGATGGGGATACGGTCGTCGACCGACTTGACGAAAGCCTGGATCACCTTGACCTGCTCGTCCTGCGTCAGGAAGGTGCCTTCACCGGCGTGGCCGAGCACAACCAGACCCTTGACGCCAGGCAGGCTTCCGAGCCACGATCCAAGCCTCTGGATGGCATCGTAGTCTACTGAGCCATCCTTGTTGAAGGGGGTTACGGGAGCGGGGGTGATGCCGCGGAAGTCGAGATCGATGTTGTTGACAGTCATGATCGTAGTTGGGTGCTTGACAGAGTGCAGCTGGCTTGGCTTAAAGGGGAAGATGAGTCCGAAGAGATTGGATCTGGAGAAGCTTGGAGTGATGGTTTGATCTTGACGGACTCTTCCAACCGTTCTCGTCTGTTCTTATAAGCATTCTATCCAGCCTCAATGGGGCTTGTCGGTCCGTCAAGCTTGCCCACGCTGATACGCCGAAGCCAGCAACCTGATCGTTCACGTCGTGATCCGAGCTGCGCCAGCTCGGGCTCCTGGTGTATAGCGCGGGCAGTTCCATTTCCAAAGAGTACGGTGGAGCCCCGCAACCGGGTTCGCCGCAGGGTCCAGGAGCGAGAGACGGACACGGATGCAAGCATCCGTCCTCCCAGACGACCCCAGCTTCCCGCCCATGTCGTCTCTGCTTTCGAACCGACAGACTGCATGTGAGATCGGCATAAAGATGTCACAGCGTGGAAAAGAGAAGCCAAGCAAGTATGAAGCCAGCCTGGTAGATCGGTAGAGAGTGTGCGCCTCCAGGCTGGAGGAAAGTTGCCCTCGAAGAGCGGAAGCATGCAAGCGGCGGAAGTCACGGATGCAGACACTGAAGCGCGGAAGCATGCATCCGTCTCCCCTTCCGTTGGCTCCCACACGCCCACATGCCCTCGCCTGACATGCTCACGTGGCATGTCGGACTAGCAGGGTCCGGCAAGTATGCCCAAGCGCTCTTGCGTTTTGTCCAGGCACCGCTCATTGGCCCCAACTCCTGCAGGGTTGCGTCGGATAGCCGCCCGGAAGCATGCTTCCTCTCCCGACATCGCCTTTACCCCGCCAGCTTCACTTGTCCCGTGGCCAAGCAATCTGATTGCATGCCAGATCCCGCCTGTTCTGCCCATGTTGATCCCTGTTGCTCGAGAGCAAGTGCCTCAACATCTGCCCTCCACCATCATTGCAGCGTCGGCCGGCACCATTGCAGGACAGCGGTAGCGCCACGCACTTTTCTGAAGCTGGCGACGGACCCGCCTCGAACCCTCATACGACCATGCTTCCCCACAAAGGGTCCCTCATCTTCGCCAGCGGACCGGCAAACAATTTCACAGTGCTACATTGCTGATGCCCAAGCATCGTTCCCCACTGACTCCACAAGCTCACTGGCCCCAAGCAGGCATCCGCTTGATCTTCAGCTAGACCATCGATACGGAAGCATGCTTGCCCAGCACGGGGCCCCGCAGATCCGTCACTGAAACACTGCTGCCTGTTCACGTCTTGTTTGCAAGAATGCACCCGGCCCACAGCCATCGCGCCCCAGGATTCAGGAACGGCAGCACCTTTCTCCAACTCGGAACACCTCCCTCACGTCGTCTCTCCTCCTGCCGTCTTGCCTCGTGGCGGTCCAACTGCCCATTTCCACCAACACTAGCGAACCTCGCACGTCTATCGCATATAAGGACAGGGCAACGATGATCCCTGCTCGACTTGCTTCCCTTCTCGGACAAGCCACTCGATCCGATCAAACGAGGACGGCATCTTTTCCAAGCTACCATCAACCTCATCCTGCCTCAACAAGAGATCACGAGCAACTCGAGACCATGACGCAAAACTCATCCAAGAGCTCTCTCAGGGACATTGCAGCTGGTGAAGAGGTCAAGAAAGACTCTGCGGAGCCCGTGCACGTCTTTCCGATCTTGGAGAGAGGCATGATTCGCGACATTGATGAGAAGGAAGCTCAGCAAGCCCCGGTCGACCACTTTGGAACAGCGACACAGCAATCCGAGGAAGAGCGCAAGCTTGTACGGAAGCTCGACTGGCGGATCATGACCTCGCTTTGGGCATGTTACGCGCTCAACTATCTGGACAGAAACGCCATCGCCCAAGCCCGACTGAACGGGCTCGAGAAGGATCTCAAGTTGAAGGGCAACCAGTACAACATGTGCATCTCGATCCTCTTTGTCGGATACACGCTGATGCAGATGCCGTCGAACATGGTCATGGCGTCCAAAAAGGTTCGGCCGTCCGTGTGGATGTGCTGCTGGATGATGGCCTGGGCCGTGTGCTCGGGATGCACCGCGCTCAGCCACAACTTTGCCGGCCTGTTCACGACTCGATTGCTGTTGGGTGTGCTCGAGGCACCCTTCTACCCGGGAGCTTTGTACCTGCTTTCGCTCTTCTACACGCGCCGCGAGATCGCGACGCGCGTCGCCATCCTCTACTCTGCCAACATTGTCGCCACTGCTTCGTCCGGCTTGATCGCCGCAGCGACGTTTGCAACTCTGGACAAGGTGCACGGCATCCAGGGATGGAAGTGGCTCTTCATCATCGAGGCGGTCGTGACGTTCGGCGTGGCTGTGATTTGCCTGTACACCATGCCGGACCACCCGCTGTCGACACGATGGCTCACTCCTGCCGAGCGCGAGCTGGCACAAGCACGCATCGACCGCGACACGGTGGGCATGGAGCCCAGCAAAGGCGTCGTGGCGGGTCTCAGCCAGGCTTGCAAGGATGGCCGTCTGTGGGTGTTTGTGGTGCTGCAGAATCTGCACCTGAGCGCCTGCGGCTTCAACAGCTTCTTCCCTTCGGTGGTGGGCGGACTGGGCTTCAACCGTACTCTGACGCTGGTGCTCACCTGCCCGCCCTACCTGTTGTCGGGCCTTTTCATGATTGTCTGGGCCGTGTCCTCGGGTCGCAAGAACGAGAAGACGTGGCACATCACCATCTCGATGCTCATCGCCCTGGTGGGTTTCATCATCTCGTGCGTCACGCTCAATACGCCTGCGCGCTACATCAGCTGCTTCATCTTTACGATCGGCGCCTATGCCGCCAATTCGGTCATCCTGGGCTGGGTCAGCGCCACGTGTGGGCAGACACAAGAGAAGAAGGCAGCCGCGCTCTCTATCGTCAATACGTTTGGCAACGCCAGCTTTGCCTACACGCCCTTCCTGTACCCCAAGGGCGATGGGCCCAAGTATCTGACGGCCAACATTGCCAATTCGTGCTTTGTGGTCGGTTCCATCATTTGCACGTGGATTCTGCGCTTCTGGCTCAAGCGCGACAACGAGAAGATCAAGAGGTCCAACGCCGATGCTAGGCTCCTCTACGCCTACTGAGGCTGGGCCCCTCGATGCCACTTCATACTCGAGGACGTGGAAATCTTCAAGAGAGACTTGTCTCATCTTCGGTGTCCCGCCCCTGTCATGCTGTACGCGTCGCTTTAAATCGCTGCTCCGCTCCTTTGTATCATATGAACTCGTGTTAGGATGCCGAATGCCAAGCTTATTATTGTACCTGTGGCTTGTAATCCCACCGCAAGATGTCAACCGTTCTCGCGATTCAGCGCATCGCCACTTCCTTGCCGCCTGCCTGAAGCTCAGAATGAGAACGACTACAGCCACGCCAAATCCGACGGCAGCGAGGAGGAAAGATCCGAGTTCGTGTGGTCGGGACGTCTGAGCAAGCCACGGTTGGCCCGCTCGAGTTGCCGTGCTCTCGACCGCGGATGGTGTTGACTCGATTTTGCCAAAAAAGTATATATAAATCAGTAAATTCCGGCTAAAAATCCCGCCGCTTAATAATTTAGCTTTTGTCTTCCCCGCACTTTCCGCACGATCCTCATCATCCCTCGCTTCCATCGTGGTGGTGTGCACTCGCACGCCATGACCCCAAGCGCTCGTCGACCATGACTTCACAAGCGGCGCTCAGCGCAGCCAGCAGCGGGTCTTCTTCCAGCAACAAGCGGCTTCTCAGCAGACGTGTTCCCGATGGCAAGCGACAGCGCACGCTGGTCAGCTGTGACCGGTGCAAACAGCGCAGGAGGAAATGCTCGCGATCCGAGCCAGACGCACCCTGCCTCAACTGCTCTCAGCAAGGCCTCGAATGTACCTCCGCTCTGCCCCGAAAGCATCGCATCCACGGCAGCATCGAGAGCCTCTCTTGGCGATACCGTGCGCTCGAGGCGCTCGTGCGCGGCCTCACCGGCCAAGACATTCAGGAGGCAGAATCCCTCGTTGAGATCGCCCGCAGCCACCACATCGACCTGCCGAGCCTCGAATACAGCGAACACGAGCCACGTGCGTTTGCGCACAATCCCCTCGCTTCGATCCCGACTCACACCAGTACAGACCCTCCATCAATCACATGCTCTTCCGGCACCGACGATCGACTCGGCAGCAGCGCTTCTGCCATGTGTTCTTCGTGTGCGGCCACAGTCGTGCCCCTCAACATTCCCGACGGCAAGCTCATACCAGCTCCTCATGGCATCTCGCACTACGTTGGTTCGGCCAGCTCGTTTGAATTTGCCAATGCTGTTCGCCGCCTCGTGGCCAAGGTCGATCGTCTCAATACGTCCAGTGCCGCCACCCGTGCAAGCACCTCCTCCGGCCTGCCTGCTTTCAATACTCCCTCTGTCGTCGATACCCGATCCGTGCCGCTTGTATCGTCGGTCTGCAATCAAACGCCTCTGTCCGGCTCGGCTCCCACCACCACCCAAAAGCTGCGAACCGAGTTTGCCACAAGTATGCGAACCAGCAAGGCACTCGAGCCCCGGGACCGCACGCACCCTGCGGCGGCTGCGGCTGCGGTCGACGACAGCGCATCGTCAGAGTCTGATGATCAAGTCGAGCATGTAGCATCGGATAGAGACCCGCAAAGCAGCTCGATAGGCATCGGACCTACACCATCTCCTGCTACCGCGGGCAACGACCCTTCGTCCGGTTCGATGTCCTACAACGTCGCTGCACCGCCCATCCCAGCTACCACCAGCACGAATCCTACCGAGTCTATTCATGCCAACAATCAGATCTCCGACCTTGCCACGCCAGACAGTACGAAATCGATACGCACACGGCGGCTGCGGGACCTGCTTCCTGCGAAAGCCGTATCAGACCGACTGGTGGACGCCTTCTTTGACCGTGTCCATCCCAACTATGTGGTCTTTCATCGCGGTCTCTTTCATCGCCGGTACCGATCCATCTGGCGTCCAAACGACCGGGAAAATGATCCCTCGTCGCGATCTGCGGCCAAGGACGGCGACGCTGGGTGGATCTGCTCCCTCCTCATGGTCCTCGTCTTCGGTGCCCAGGCGTTGGAAGGCCAGGGTCTGCCCGACGCCTTGCAGATACAAAGGCGCTACCTTCGTCTGGTGGTTCGAGAGCGTTTTCAGCGCCTCACCTTCACCGCCAGCCTCTCCAACGTCCAGGCCCTCTTGCTTCTCCAGCTCTACGAGCACAATGCGGGCGAGCGCAACGCAGCATGGATGCTTTTAGGACAGGCCGCACGCATGGCCATCGCGCTCGGAATGCATCGCGAGACCCACGATCCTGGCCTGGACACCGTCGAGCAGAACCTCCGGCGCTTGGTCTGGTGGACGCTGCAGCAATTCGAAATGAACCTCTCCATGGCGCTCGGAAGACCATCCACTCTGGAACTCGTCGAAGTCACCGCGCGTGTTCCCGAGGAAGCCATCATGGATCGCAACGACTTTCCTACCGACTACCCGGAACACTATCGCAGGCTCATCGGCATTTCCTGGCGTGCCAAACAGCTCCTTGCCCGCACTTCGGCCCGGTACAGCAACGAGCAGGAGCTCCTCCAATGTCTCGCGGTCACACAAGAGGTGCTCGGTCAGCTCGACTCGTGGCATGCGCAGCTTCCACCCCAACTATCTCCGAACTGGCCGTTTGCCATGCCACGCCAGTGCAGGGCGGTGCTACTGCTGCTCATCAACTTCCACCACATTTGCGCAGCATTGGCACGTCCCTTCCTTCTGTGCAAGATCGAACGCGAGATCGAACAGGCGCAAGATCAGCGACCACCAGTCTCCGCCCCCGTAGCCGAACTCGCCGCAGCCGGCCTTCGCTCGGCCCGCTGCGTGCTGGAGATGTGCGAGCAGCTCCATCAGCAAGACATGCTGGAAGGAGTCGTGTGGCTCGACTGCTACTACCTTCACCACGCCATGCTCATGTGCAGCTTGCCCTACCTCTCACCTTCGAATCAAGCCGATCGATCCACGCTCGACGTCGAGCACCAAGCCCTTCTTGCTCGCACCTCGGCCATCGTCAAAACTGTTCGTCTGGCGCCAACCTACCTGGTGCTGACAAAGATTGCAACGCAGCTTGTCCGCATCGTCGGCATTGACGATAGCATGCAGAACTTCTGTCCGGCCGAGGTCGACGATGCTTCCGCTCGAGACGAGCGCCAAGCCGCCGCTGTCGATCCCTCTCCGTCCGTCGCGCGCCACGCAAGGATTGAGCTTGGGCATTATCCGTCCATCAACAATCTCGACCTTTTGCTTGCTGCAGCCCAACTGCCCGTGCAGCCCAACGACACATCCACAACCGCGTGGAACGGTCCCGATCCGCAGGGTCCGAGCCGCCTCCCTGCAATCACATCAAACCAAAGCGGCTACTCGAACGACGCACGGACAAGACCGATCGAATTCGCGTCGGCGCAGACTCACGAAAGTGCATCGCCCAGCCTGCACAACCTTTTGGCCTTCCAGACTTCGCCCGATGCGGAGCTGTACAGCGAATTCTACCAGCTGGGCTTCGAGACCGGCAGCACTTTCTTCACCTGGGACTTTTTCAACATCGGCGGCCAGGGACCAGCTGCCAGTTCCGAGCAGCACGACGCTTCGGCAGCACGTCCTGCTTCCGGCCTATTGCAGAGCATCGCGCCCTGTGCGAGTTCAGAGTCCGCGCCCAAAGACTGAGACTATGAGTTGCGCAACCCACAGTGTCACGCTGATTTAACGATGGGAATGACGCAATATCGATGTGTCGAGCTGTACAGTACTAGCACGCCCAAGAGATGACCAGGTCTACACATCTAGGATAGTGTTGAAACGACTAAAATTGGAAGGGGAAAGGCAAGCAAGACCGATCCTAGACATTGAACCCTTCGGGCTTGGGGTACAAGAATGGCAGGTCCTTTCCATCCTGGTAGAAGTGGCCATTCTCAAATTCGTTGAAGACGGGCCAGCAAACACTCTCGCCTCCCTGCGAAGCCGGGCGATGACCCGAGAAGCCATTAAGATCGGTGGCACAGTAACCCGGGCAGACAACTGCAAGTCGCGGGTGCTGGCTCTGCAGAACGTAGTTTCGCAGATAGGCGTTTAGGAAGAGCTTGCTGACCGCATAGCCCGAGTTTTCCAGCTGGTCGAGTGGCTTCCATGGCTCCTGCACTCCCTGACCACCTTGCTCGTGGAGAAGCCAGTCGTTCATCCACGCCTCGACCTGCTTCCAGTCGGTCTTGCTGCCATTCAGCAGCTTGTCTTGAAGTGCCTTCTCCTGCGCAGCCGTGGACCACGAGCCCACCTCGGACGAGACGACGATGACCTTGCCCGTGTCTTTGGTGAGGATCTGAGCGAATGCTTCGATGCAGGCCTTGGCTCCTCGGACGTTGACGTCAAACACACCCTTGGAACCCTTCTCCCCGGGCACCTGCAGGATGCCGCTGTTGTGCAGCAGCACGTCGAGCGTTCCGGATTGCTTCTGCACGGTTGCAACCGCCTCGCGGATAGATGAGGTGTCGGTAATCTCGAGGAGGATGATGCGAACGTTGGAGAAGTCGGCCTCGGGCGCCTCCTTCTTCATCTTGTCCACCGCATCTTTGCCATTGGACTGCGAGCGAGCCGTGAGGTAGATTGTGGCGTCGGGCAGCTTCTGTGCGAGGTGCTTGACCGCTTCGTAGCCGATGCCCTTGTTGGCGCCAGTAACGACGATGGATTGGGGTGTTGGGGTGGGCATGGTCGTCGGATTTGTACACAGTGGATACGGTGGAGCAGGTTCGATCGACCGAGCCCGAGGACAAGAGCGCTTATATGCGAAACATGTGGAGCAGCGGGCGAAGCCAAAGCCAAGACACGCGATTGGATCGCCGAGCAAAAGCCGCTGTTGGTCCCTGCATCGCACACCCGCGGCTAGCGGCTAAAGTCCGAACACCGACCGCTGGAAGTCGCGATGACATCCGACCACCGCCGCGGATTTGCGGATCGACTTACCGCCGATTGCTCGTAAGCTCCCATCGACGACGACTCATCACGCAGCACACGCTGCCTGCACAAGCCACAACTCCGGCCCGGAGAGGCGATTCCGTTCCACGCACAGAAGCGCGAAACGATCTCGCTGTACACGCTCACGAGCGTCTGCAGCGACTCGACCTCGACCGATTCTTGCTCGGTGTGGATGCCACTGCCTTTTGGACCAAACACGATGCTTTCGATCGCCTTTCCGTGACTAAACAGCGCTGCATCGGTCCAAAAATTGGCGCCGTTCCTTTGGCCAGTACCTCGTGTACTGAGCTGTGGCTTGGCAACCGCCGCGGCAAGCTGAACCAGGGGACCGTCTCGAGAGGCGAGCGGAGGCCTCGAGAGGAGCTTGCGGATCGAGTACCTGAAGTCGTACTGAATGCGACCCTGTGCTTCCTGTAGCAATGCCACCAATTCCTCCTGGATCATGTCATCGCTTTCTCCACGCAGAGTACGCCTTTGGACGGTGAGTGTTGCGTGCGCTGGATAGGTGGATGTCTTTTCGCCCCCAGAAATCTTGCCAGCATGCGCACTGCCAAATTCCAGAAGAGGATGCCGGTCTCTCTGAAGGAGCTCGTTGCAGTACCTCTGGAAGCATGCAAGGAAGAGGCCCATCTGGGTGATGGCGTCAACGCCTTGGTCCCAGCGTGAGCCGTGGGCTGCCCTGCCCAGCACAGTGATCTCGAACCACACAAATCCTCGATGCGCTTCGCAGTTGGCCTCGTTGGTTGGCTCTGGGAAGATGGCGCCGTGGACGTTGGGGCAAATCTTGTGCACATCGAGCGATCCGCGGCTTGCATCCTCCTCGTCTGCCACAGCTGCAACCCAGACATCGCCTCGCACGCCATCGGAGCCGCCCGTATGGGCAGCCGCCACCATGGCAGCCGCCAGTCCGCCCTTCATGTCTGCACTGCCTCGACCATAGATCCTTCCGTCGCGCAGCTCGCCGCTCAGACCATCGCCCACGTAGCCAGCCAGCGAGACGATATCGATGTGGCCATTGGGGGGAAGACTCTTGGCTCCAGGACCGCCTGTGCCGCGCTTGACAGCCAAGATGCTGGGACGATCAGGGTCTGCGGCAGGCACGGCCACCACCTCGAAGCCATGCTTGATGAACCATCGCTGAACAAAATTTGCGATCGCGCCTTCGCCAGTGCCCGCTTCGGTCGACAGTGTCGGATTTGTAGACGAAATGCGCACGAGCTGCTGAGTGAGAAGCATGACCTCTTCGTCCGGAGTCATTGCCCTACCTTTGCCACGCGAAGGCCTCGTGGCGGCGTGATTGATTCGCAGAATGGCGATGGATGCAGCTTTAGCGGCGGTCAATGTGAATCCCAAGGTCTGATCATTATGTACTTCAACGGCCTTCTGTGCGGCGGCCGAGGCAACAAACGAACAGCGGCGACGGTGGATAGAGAGGCGGGACGAGTCACCATGACCGCTTTCTGAACATCCCGCTCCACAGCCTCGACAAAGTCGCCGGCCAAAATTCCGCACAAATATCCTTTTTGTCGGGGCCAGAGCAACACATGCTAGTCTCCTGTGACGGCGTTCTCTTCTCGGTGACTCGTCCCTCGAGCACCGCAACAGCCGCACCAACCCCTACTCTACCGACGACGAATCCAGTGCCCGTGCGCTTGTCCTCTTCTTTCCTCTCGAGAGCGACTTCACATCATGGTGAAGACGATTCAGGACAACGAGCATGCTGTGCAGGTCAGACCCACGAAAGTGCAGCAGCGCGTCGAGCTTGCCAACGTGCGTCGCTTCCATCAGGACGTGCTTCCGGGCTACCGCAAGACGGATCTGACCAAGATTGCACTCACATCGCAAGACTTGGGCCAAGTCCGACATCGCTTCAAAGGCACCGTCTACGTCAAAGACGAGTCGGATCGCTACGGTCTGCCAGCTTTCAAAGTGCTAGGTGCTGCCTACGCGAGCTTTGTAGCCATTTGCGAAGCCTGGCAGCTCGACCCACATACGGCGACCGTCCAAGAGCTGCGCCGTCATGCCCGGTCCATCGATCCCACGCCTCTTCTGGTCGCAGCGACCGACGGCAACCATGGCCGTGCCGTCGCCTTCTTCTCCAACCTGGTCGGACTGGGAGCGCGCATCTACATTCCCAGTGGTGTCTCTTCGATTGCCGAGAGAGCGATCAGCGCAGAGGGCCCCGACGTCGATGTGATCCGGCTGCAAGAGGACTACGATGAATGTGTCAGGCAAGCTGCTGCCTTTGCTGCCGCTGACGACCCCACGCAAGGCCAGCAACGCTTGCTCATCCAAGACACCGCTTGGCAAGGGTACACGCACATCCCTCAACTGATCGTCGACGGCTACCAGACCATCTTCCGAGAAGTCGACGAGGAGCTTGCTTCGCGCAGCCAACAAGAGGCGACGCATGTCTTTTGTCCCGTTGGCGTGGGCTCCTTGGCCGACGCCACTGTGCAACACTACACCGCTGCCAGGGATGAGGCAACATCGCTGCCGACATGTATGGCCACGTCCATCATCGCCGTCGAGCCAGCGGGCTCGGCCTGTCTTGCCGAATCGCTTGCTGAAGCGCGGCTCACCAGCATACAGACGCGAAACACCATCATGGCGGGTCTCAACTGCGGGACTCCGTCTTACACTGCCTGGCCGAATCTTCAGGCCGGCATCCAGGTGGTCGTCACCATCGAAGACGAGCATGCACTAAACGCCGTCCAGAGGCTCCACACGTCCGGGATCGCCGCGGGACCATGCGGCGGCGCACCTCTCGCTGCCCTTCAAACATTGTTCAGCAATCCGTTCGAGGCGGAGAGACTAGCTCTCCTCGATGACGAGCGTGTCGTTGTAGTACTATTAATGACCGAGGGGGCGAAATCATCATAATCTCCCTCCTTTGCAAGCTCACGTTCGCGATCAAACGCTCTGACAGGGCTTCGCAAGTACTGAGTCATTGCGTGTGTGCAGGGAGGAACGGACCAAAGCCATGTCCGTTGATGCATCTAGGCAGCTTTCTTGTTCTGCCCTTTCAACGCTTCCGATTCCTCGACCTCTCTCTGGGCAAGAAAAGAGAGCACCTCCAAGCGAGCCGAGACCTCGCTGCCGTTGTTGTTCTGCTTTGCCTCTGCGAGCGTCTTTCGGTAGCGGATGTTGGTGCCGTAGATTGCGTCCATGAGACCTGTCGGGCCAAAGTTCTCGGTGAAAGCAAAGTGGTGGAAGTCGTGCTGAAGCGGACTGTTGAGTCCTGGGATGTAGTAGCCGGAGTGGGCCTGGATGGTGCCGATCTCGAGTAGAGTATAGGCGAAGACGTACTGACTCCAGTGGTGTGGAATGATCAGGGCGCCTATGGCGTTGGGAAGAAGATTCGAAAAGAGATGCTCGGTCATCGTGCAGTAGGTGGCGGCCAACGCTACGGGGGCCGTGTATTCGTGGTGCTTCTTGTGGAAGCGAGCATACATGGCTGGTGAGTGGAACCAACGGTGGATGTAGAAGAAGCCGATCTCAGTGCAGAGCACTGGCGACCAGCGGAGATCGTTCAGCAAAGATCGAGTGCAGAGGAGATGACTTTGAGTAAGCGATTGAAAGCACTCAGGGTCGAGCCTTGGCAGATGAAGGACTCACCATCAAAAAGAAGGATAGCGACTGTCCTCAGTGGACCGGGAAGCTGTTCGGAAGACGTTGGCGTAGGAATTGCCCAGGCACCCACAAGCATGAGGGGCGTCGCAACGAAGACGAGATTACGCAACGCGCCGAGAGCGATATTGGCGTACTCTTTGCCAGTGACCCGTACAAAGGGTTGCACCTTGTACTTGTACAGCCATTTGGGCCTGCCAGTGAGGTCTGCAATGGCGTAGAGACCGGACAATATCCACAGGACCGAGGTAGTAATGATCCAAGTACCAAAGAAGCGCAGATTGAACGAGCCGAACCTTGCCGTGAGATCGTCATAGACTCTGTGACCCAGAGCCGACGAATTGAAGAGGGTGAAGGCCGCGATCAGGCCAATGTTGACGAGGTTTTTGAGAACAAACGCTCGAGGCTGGAGTAGCGTCAGATCATAGCCCCAGTGCTTGGCCCGTGGGATGGGCTTCCCAGCGAGGTCCTTGGGTAGTTTCGAGGAAAGATTGGCATGAGCAAAGTCGGAGTCGCTCGTTGCTGGTGTCGTCGTGGCTATCTTTGTCTTTGCGGTCAGGTGATCTGGCTTTGACGTGGTCGAAACGCTGTCGACGGCAGTCGTCGCCATTGCGGTGGCTGTCATGGTCATCAAAGGCCGTACGACTCGTTGGTATGAGGGCGGTGTACAAGAACGGCCAATCGTGGTCCAGCTCTCTTAAATTATATCCCGGTCCGGCAATGCAGCGGACCAGGCACGGGTTGCCACCTCGTTGGCATTTTGCAGCCCCGAAATGCGGGGCGGGCGGTAACCTTCTTACCGAGATACCTTGGCGAGTTGGAACCCTCGGTGCACAACATTTCTTCGCTTCGGCCGTAGGACGCGCATTTTTGCGTGTGAATGCCCATGGAGTCCGATGTCGACCTTCTCGCTCGAGTCTTGACCGATACACGAGAAGAGCGAACGCCGTCGAGATAATGAGGCGGAGCTCGGTTGCCTCACTCGGTCGGATTCCTTGCAAGCTCCCAGCCGTGGCAACGGTGTGCGAGCGGCGCATCGAGGGCGCGTCATGAGCTGGAACGGTCGCCAGCTGAGGCTTGAGAGCGAGCGTGTGCGAATTCTAAAGAGCCACAATCAAGCGGATGCACCCACTCGCAAGCGAACGCTTAACAGGCGCAGGCGTCCTTCTCAGTTGACGCATCAGCGCACGAGACCTCAATGGGCAGTCCCCGGCGACGGTCATGCTGTTCGTTGTCCGATGGCTCGGTCTGATGGCTCGAACGTTGTCTGTGTTTGATCCGATACAAAAATCGAAGGCATCTCGGAAGGAGCGTCGCTACCTTCGACGAAACGAAACAGCGGATCGTCACCCACGATCGTCGACCACAAGCAGCGGACCGCCAACGGTCAACTGTCAGCCGGGAACCGCCAACGTACATGCCAGGGTCAAAGCGGACGAATTTCGGGCGCAACAAATAAACGCGTGGCCCGAGAAATTGGGCATGTAGATTCAACCGCAAATTTTGACTCAAATTTGGACCTGATTTAGAATCTTGAAGGATGAAACTTTAGACTTAGATCATTAGTCTGTTAGAGTACGCCTAGCCCCTAGCCCTAGGGCGTGGTCCGCGCTCGGTGGCGACGGACTCGGTCCGCCCGCCAAAATTCACCCAGCGGCGCGACCCGATTTCGAAAATCCCGACCGCCGGACTTTTTCGAAAGACACTGCTCCAGCGCCCAGCACGGACAGTTCATCGCCCACGGACTTCACGGACTGGCCTGGCCGCGCCTCGCGTGCGCGGCCAGGCCTGGCTCCTCCTCTTGCAGGACTGTTGTCTGCTCGAGCGAGCCGATGCATCACCGCTCGCTGCTGGCTCGCAGACTCGCTCGCTCTGCTGCCTCACGGACTTTGCTGTGCCTCACAGACGGGCGACGGACCGGGCAAAGATACAAAGATACACTGCTGCGGTGCTGCTCGCTGGCTCCTTGCGGAAATTTACACTGCTCGTCTGCCTGAGAAAATTCTGCAGCACCGCTTGCTGGCCCACGGACTCGCTGTGCCTCACAGACTGGCGACGGACTGGGCAAAATTACACTGCTGCGGTGCGCGGACTGGCGACGGACTGGGCAAAATTACACTGCTGCGGTGCTGCTTGCTGGCTCGCGGACTGGCGACGGACTGGGCGAAATTACACTGCTGCGGTGCGCGGACTGGCGACGGACTGGGCAAAATTACACTACTGCGGTGCTGCTTGCTGGCTCGCGGACTGGCGACGGACTGGGC